>NC_041386.1:536157002-536209850 GCF_002162155.2 Triticum dicoccoides | reverse complement strand
AGGACTCCTCCTGGCGCGCATCCTCTTGGCCGCCCCCCCCCCTTTGAACCTTTATATACGGAGGCAAGGGGCACCCCTAAGGACACAAGTTGATCCACGTGATCATATTCTTAGCCGTGTGCGGTGCCCCCTTCCACCATAGTCCTCGATAATATTGTAGCGGTGCTTAGGCGAAGCCCTGCGACAGTAGTACATCAAGATCGTCACCACGCCGTCGTGCTGATGGAACTCTTCACCGACACTTTGCTGGATCAGAGTCCGGGGATCGTCATCGAGCTGAACGTGTGCTAGAACTCGGAGGTGCCGTAGTTTCGGTGCTTGATCGATCGGGCCGTGAAGACGTACGACTACATCAACCAAGTTAACGCTTCCGTTGTCGATCTACAAGGGTACGTAGATCACACTCTCCCCTCTCGTTGCTATGCATCACCATGATCTTGCGTGTGCGTAGGAATTTTTTTGAAATTACTACGTTCCCCAACACCAGTGCGCCGGGTTCGGGCTGGATCCGCCGGCGCTGTTTTCGGCCCAAGCCGGCGAAAATCGGGCTCCTGGGGGCGCGACTGGGCCGTTTTTTCGGCGCCGGCACGAAAAAATCGCCTGGGGAGGCCTTCCTGGGGGCGCGGCTGGAGATGCCCTTAGGGTACAGCGTGACTTGGAAGAGGCAAGTCACCTGCTCTCCCAATCTGCTGGTTCCCATGGCCAAGGATGGATTCAACCCGTGCTTGTGGGGAGAGAGCCAACCAATCAAAGATGAAGGAGTATTTGACAAAAAAAACTACCACATTAGGGGTTACCGTCCCACAGAACTACCACATTCAAAAAAGTGACTGATAACTACCAAAAATTTCTAATTTTGTGACTAAAAACTACCACTTTTGAAAAATGGTCAGTTTAGACGATTTAAGCACGTTTATGACATGCGGGACCCACCTGTCAGGGCTGATGTGGCGGCAAAGTCAACTCCGTTTATTTTGACTGTTAAGCTGACCGTTATGCCAGGTGGGGCCCATACGTCGGTCCCTTTAAAAAATAAAAACAACCAGGTCCCTATAACTTTTAAAAAAGCAATCAGATCCTTGCAAGTTTTACAAAAAAGCAATCAAGTCCTTTTCAGTTTTTTAGTAAAAGCAATCGGGTCCCTGCGGACGAGCTCGTCGCCGGAGCCGGCTGTCGGTGTCGCGAGCTACTGCTCGATGGTAGATGCGGGCCTGGCCGACCGCCGAGCGCGGCCGTGTGTGGGCTGCAGGGGGCGGTGCGGCACTGGGAGGAGGAGGCGGGGCGAGTCGTGAGCGCGGGTCGGGGAGGGTTCGCATGGCGGCGGCAGAGGCGGGAGCCAAGCAGCAGTGGGGCTGTGGCGGGGCACGCAGGCCGGCGGGCAGCGCGGGCAGTTTGCGGCGGCCGGGCCGGCAAGCCGCAACGGCAGCAAGCCAGCAGGGGGCGCGGGGCAGGAGCTCCGCGACAGCAGGCAGGGGAGGCCAGGGGCTCGCCGGCGCGGGAAGCAGAGGGCAACAGCGGGGACAACGGCGGTAGCGGCGGCGCCTAGGAGCAGGAGAGCAGCCGTAGGGCCGCGGCCACAGCGGCGAGACGAACGGCAGCGACTAGCTTCGGGAGCGAGATAGAGAGAGGAAGAAGAAGAATGACGTGTGGGCCCACCTGTCATAACGGTCAGCTCAACGGTCAAAATGAACGGAGTTGAATTTGCCGCCACGTCAGCCTTGACAGATGGGTCCCGCATGTCATAAACGTGCTCAAATCGTCTAAACTGACCATTTTTCAAAAATGGTAGTTTTTAGTCACAAAATTAAAAAAATGATAGTTATCAGTCACTTTTTTGAATTGGTAGTTCTGTGGGACGGCAACCCCTAGTATGATAGTTTTTTGTCAAATACTCAAGATGAAGTAATCTACAACAAAGAGACCTTAGGTGCGGACGGCGACGGACATGGCCATGCGCTCGTGGTCGACACCGCCAGCCAAGAGGAGGAAGGCGACGGCGCCGTCCAAGCCCTTACGGAGGAACGCCGCGGCGTCGGCCATGCGCTCGCAGAGGACGGTCACGTCGAGGCAGGCGATGGCCACCTGCAGGCGCTCACGGAGGACGGCCACGACGTCGGCTATGCCATCCCAGAGGATGGCCAGAACGTGCAGGCCGACGATGGCGACCGTGTGGCGCACGCGGATGGCCATCATGCGCTTTCCGACGATCGCGGCCGCATGGCGCACGGGGGCGTCCAAGCTCTGTGGCCGATACTGTGCAGTCGCTATACCTGGTGAAGCTGGTGAAGCTATACCTGCTAAATTGATCCGCATTGAAGACCAAGTTATCAGAATTTATGAATATCCAAAAATGGGAGGCCAAATGTAGCAACATGCGCACTCTGCACATGACCCAATCTTACAAGTGATCGCTCGAGAAACACTCATCGTGCACGCTCGAAGCTAAACGCCAAGCGGCCACGTACCCATCGATCTCGTTGCTTAACACGACTCCCGAAGTTGCCAAGGCACGAACCCAATCTTACAAGTGATCGCTCCAGAAACACTACAAGGCACGAAACTCTTGTCCTGCACAAAAGCCACGTACCCATCAACCATGTTGCTTAACACAACTCCCGAGCTGCCGGCAATCCAATCCACCAACAACCTGCAAAGTTGCAAGTCACGAGCGCAAATGCCCCGTGGACACACGCATCTCCGGCCGCGCGCAGACTCACGAGACGCTACCGCCCGATGCCGGCACGACGGCGCACCAGCCTTGCTCTCCTCGCCCACCTGTGCGTGTCGCTCGCCTCCGCGGCGTCCTACAGCGTCGTCGACTACGGCGCCGTGGCCGACGGCCGGACAGACTGCGCAGGGGCGTTCCTCCGCGCGTGGGCCGCGGCGTGCGGCACGGAAGGCGAGGGCCCGGCCGCGGTGGTCGTGCCGGCAGGCGAGTTCTTGGTTTCCAGGGCGAGGTTCAGCGGGCCGTGCAGGAGCGGCGCGGTGAGCGTGAGCATCGCGGGCACGGTGCTCGCGCCCGTGCCGTACGCCGGCGCGCAGCTCTGGATCGTGTTCCAGAACGTGGACGGGGTGTCCGTCATCGGCGGCACGCTCGACGGCAGGGGCCAGGCGTACTGGGCGTGCCGGAGAGCCGGCGGCGGCTCCTCTTGCCCCGCCGCCACCAGGGTCAGTACGTGTTCTTTCTTTCAGAAAATGAGTGTCAGTGAGCCGAGATAATGCATGAACCCGACTGATTTGGGGATGCTCCGTCGCAGTCGTTGACGATCTACCGGTCGAGGAACGTGGTGATCCAAGGCCTGACGTCGGTGAACAGCGCGGGCATACACGTCACCGTGCAGGCGAGCACCGGCGTGGCGATAGTGGACACGGTGGTGTCGGCGCCGGGGGACAGCCCCAACACCGACGGCATCCACATCAAGCAGTCGAGCGACATCACCATCCGGAACGCTGTCGTCGGTACCGGCGACGACTGCATCTCCATGGTCGAGGGCTCGTCGGACGTCTGGATTCAGGGCGTCACGTGCGGCCCTGGGCACGGCATCAGGTGAGTGACGAGGTCCAACCCTGTCCATCCACTCCGGATATGTGTCTAATCTATTCCCTGATGTGGTGTATATGCCATTGCCAGTATTGGGAGCCTGGGAGACACGCCGGAGCAGGTGGCCGTGCGGAACATCACCGTGAAGGCCGTGACGCTCGCCGGGACGACCAACGGGCTGCGGATCAAGTCGTGGGCCAAGGCCAACAGCGGGCTCGTCGACGGCGTCGCCTTCTCGGACGTGGTCATGAGGAACGTCCGCAACCCGATTATCGTCGACCAGAACTACTGCCCCGGCAACGTCAGCTGCCCCACCGAGGTGTCGTAGCACCCAACTCAAGATCACAACACTGCATTTTCAGGGAATGCTGCTGACACAATGTAGTGTGCCTTTGTTTCAGGGATCGGGGATCAAGATCACCAACGTGTCATACACGGACGTCGAGGGGACGTCGGCGACGTCGGTGGCGGTGCGGTTCGACTGCAGCCCGAGCCAGCCGTGCACCGGAATCACCATGCGGAACGTTTGGCTGGGCTACGGGGAGCGGCGGCGAGCGGCCGAGTCCTTTTGCCGGAACGCGTATGGGGTTGCGTATGGGCACGTTGTCCCGCCGAGTTGCCTGGCCCACCAGGAAATGTTTTGCTACAAGTGAGATGACAGAACGAAATACAGTATTATTGTTGGATTCGATACGCTATGTACTTATGAACATGGTGCTGTTGGCAAATTTTAAAGTAAAATACACAAATGGGATTGCTAAATCTGAGCCGTATGGACTTTAACGAAATAGTCTATGATATATCCGTGAGCTCTTACATAAAGATCCGTGCAAAAAAATCAGAATTTTTTATTTCTTCTTTTTTATACATTCTGTCACTTGACTGAGATGACTAAGATCTAGCCGCACCCTTAAGGAAAAAGTATTTAGACCTCCCTACACCTGAGGGTCGTACGAAAGAAATAAAATCCCAGCCAATAAATGATAGATTTTTCCCGCAAAAGAAGTAAAAATAAGTAAATAGAAGATTTACCCAGGGTCAGGTGAACAAATGTTCGCGAACACGTTTGGATATTTATGTGGACAACTGGTCAGACGGATCCACCCAACGACATCCCTTAGTTTTGGATTGTCGATTGTGACTGGCAGCGGGTCAGGTGAACATGGATTGTGAGGAGACATGGTTCAACTAATAATGGGCCGGGCGGACCACCCAAACTCCCTTATAACCCCAAACTACCCTATAGCCCCCCTCCCCCTCCCGATTTGGGGACGATATGTGGGATTTTGAACATCGACCGGTCGAAACCGATTCGGTGATCAATGTTGGATGATTAAATGTGTCTGGGCGGCTGGCTATGGACAATTGTAGACGCTTTGGTGATTTGCGTTGGATATGCCCTAATGAGGATCATCAAATGGACGCCCTGGCAAAGCGAATGATATCCAACCCTATCCTCAAATGTTCATCCCCTCCTTTCTTTTCCTACTCCTAACAATGAAAACAATCAAAGCTAAATAACACTGTACATCAATAACTCAAAGATGAATATTCCAATGGAACAACAATTCAAATATAAATATTACGATCCAAACATGAATTTTTGAAATAAAATGGTTCAAATTTGAATTCCAATTATTTGGACACATGTTCTAATTGCTCACATGAAACACCCACAAATGCTCAATCAGATAATTCTGAAGTCGTGTATGAGTTCCTCGAATGCGAATCTAATGATAAATTTGGAGAAATTGCTCAAATGCCTTCGGTTTCTGCTATGGAAGCTGGACAAGATCACCCATTTGTTGAAAATCTAGACCCTGGTGAACTGTCTTATCATCATCTGTCACAATCATGTTTTGCATGATCACGTAAGTTGTCATTACCACACACAATGTCTTTCCATCCAATTATTTAGTAGGTCCACGAACAATTGCAACATGCATGGAGCACTCGAAATGCCCTCTCGACATCATTTCTAGCACCTTCTTGTCTATAGCAAAGTGAATTGTTTTGGCCAGCTATTGGATCAGAGATGGTCTTGACAAATGTCGCTCTTGGAGGATAGATACCATCACAAAGATAACACTCCATGTTATACTCATGCTCATTGATGGTATAGTTGCACACAAGAGCTTCTCCCGTACACAACCTTGCAAGCAATGGAGATCGCATGGGTGGCAACGACCATAGGGCTGGCCCGTCCATGCCCATCATGGATCTCACCTCCACCGGCGACGTCCATGGCCAGGCAGCGGACACCGACGAGGAGTAGGACATGGGAAACAGACATGGGCACGTTTGTGTCCTATGTCTTAGTCTTCCTCGCCCGGACTTGATGGAGAATAGGACGTGCACTAGTAGAAAAAGGGCCTAATGTGAAGCACATTAGTCCCGGTTTGTAAGTCACGTTTGATATGCCCTAGTAGTTTTGTCAATATGGTTGCCTCATATACTCGACGAACCACTAATAGAATACTTTTTAGTGTGTGTATGATTTAGAAATATCTACGATGATATTCATAATATTAAAAGATATATGAACACACACACACACACACACACACACACACACACACACACACATATATATATATATATATGTATGTATTATGTATTATGTATGTATGTATGTATGTATGTATGTATGTATGTATGCAATGCATTGTGCAATATTAGAGAATTAATTCGAAAAAAGAGAATTTTTGGTATGTAATACAATTAAAATTTTGCAGAATCAAAATTTTCAATAATATAAATTACAATTGTATAACAATAAATAATATAACTATTATTTGGAAACATTGTTATTTGGTTAAGTAAAAGAAATTATATAAACTAAAATTGTAATATCGTACACTTACTTTAAAATAAATATAAAAGTTCAATATAAAAACAATTGTTTTACATCAAAACAAGTTACAATGTAAAACAATTATGGAAAAGCGACCAAAAATGGCAAAATAAGACAATGATCCAAATATTGTTGCAATGTTGTTGTCTCATCCTGACATTGATACAAACATCGTCGACAAGACGGGTGCTTCCACCTGCTTGGGAGTTGCATTTTGCATTCAATCATGCAAAAACCATAGATTAGGTAAACATACCATTGTTGAAATCTGTTGTAGAGCCGTGTGATACACTTTAATTAACATTGCGTCTTTTCTTGAATCCTTGTAGAACAAAGTGTGCTTGCTACTTCTTGACGCTCACCCGCAAGATGTTGCTTCAATCTGCCATATGAGGGAGCAAACTGAATCACAACAACCAACGTATCCACAAAAATTGTGAAGTCCTTAACTCAGACATATACTACAAATACCTCTCTAGTGGCAATTCTTATATCAGCCATCACTTTTATGTGTGGGTTTACTATGCTTGGATGTTATAGCCCAGAGAAAGGAAAAAAACATGCATTCAAGGTTTTTCTCATATTAGATACTTTGGCAATGTTATCCTTGTTTTTGGTTGCGTCCATCTGCATAATCGCAAAGTGGGATGACTATCAGTTCCTGATATATTATAGAGTATTTGCAAGGTATATGTTGTGGTTTTCAATGGCTCAACGGTGATGACATTTATTTTTGGATTGTTCATTGTGGTCTGGTTTCATGATCATTTGCTTGCAATTCTCATCTGCTACTTTGGTGAAATTGTATTGATCTTCACAAGAATGTTAGGAGAGTGGCATGTGTGAAAGCTTCGTCTACGACTGGGTCTCAAATCATTTAAGGCCCAGTTGCTCGACAATGTTTGAGAAAGTCCCCTTTATTATCCTTAAGTTAAGAAATGTTGGACCTTATGTGTCTAATATGAACTCGTGGTGGCGTGCATTGTAATGCAGGAGAGGTCATGTCGCTTTAGTATGAAACCGATGTTAGTGATAGTGTGATGGCTGTAATATTGAACCTTACTTATATTTTGATATGGACTTCTGGTTCTCCTAGATCTATGAGTGTAAATAGTCATATGATAACATATGAAACTTATTTTGTTGCCCTCTTATTGGCGCTGGTTACTCATTATGGTCCCCTGTTAAGAATTGAATCTTAACATTTTGTTTTTTTTGCTTCTTGGTCCTAGTTTGAGAAGTAGTAAATCAAGCCCTTCTTTTGGTTGTTGTTTGATTTAAGAACTGAACATTTGAGCATTCTAATGTTCTGTTAGTTTCTGACTGGATTCATAGCTTGGCTGTGCGTTTAGTTGTATGACTCGGATTGCATTTAACTATTGTACTATCTTGTATTTTGCCTTGCCTTTGGAATTTTCTTTGTCTAAGTTTAGGCTATCATCTACACTTTTGGGGTGATGTTAGAACATGTATTTTGCTAAACTTGTAAAGTTGCATGAAAGTTAGTTGATTGGTACTAAGTCTCAATTTACCTTCTGCGAGCAGATTCTTTTGGATTACTTTAAATGTTACCGCACACATAACACCACCAAGTATAGTGTTCAATATGAAGTATGCACACTGATAGCAAAATAGAGAATGGACCCCACCATGCAATTACCTCCAATCTTTTGTCTCTCTTGCAATATGTCGGTGCTATTGGTACACTTGCTTTCTATTATTGTAGATATCTTATATAACTTACTCATGTGGGAATCATCTCTTGTTCACATTATTTATCAATTTATCGCAATTCAACTATCAAGTGTTGATGCCAAAACCATATTCAAATTTCCAAGCAACAAAAACCATATTCAAATTATCGCCCATGCTTGTCACATGTAATTTGTCCTTGTTTAATACATTAGGCGGAATTTAGATTGAAATACTCAAAGGTCACTCGTCAAAATGTGAGTTAGCAAACTCTTATTTGGCTATGTTCTACCACTCGAGTATCCTTATTAGTTGATGAATGAACAACAATACTACATAAATCCGACAAAATCTAACATGTTGTTGCTTTCTAATGTGAATGCAGGAGTTGGGCGATGGGGCGGCGGTCCGGCTTCTTCGACGACGGCAACCTCCATGGTCATGTGGATGACGTGGTGGCTGGGTCTCATGGTGGTGACAACCTCTGAGGCTGGCGGGGATATGGGGCGCCACCTCCACCAGTCGATCAGGTTCGATGCAGCTCGGCGGGTGACACATGCGTCTCTTCTCGAGGTGTCATGTCATGCCTATCACCGACAGGTGAAGTCTCCGGTGGGTGCTATGCACGACGTCTCATGTGGAGACATCAATTCATGCATGTTGTCGGCAGGTGCTGCATGGTGGATTTGACGAAGGTGTCATGTTTTGCTTGTTGTTGCTGGAACGAAGATGGTGCGGCAGTGACGGGAGACGAGAAAAATATGAGACGGCATTGTCTTCCGGTTTCTCCTCCTACGGTATCCGAATAACAAGGTGTCGGTTGCCAGACAAGTGTTGAGTATATGCAACTTCAACGACGAGCATGCGCACTCCGATGGAAACATTAGATCTCCGATCAAGCTATGTCGACGCATGCCTACGTCGTGCCCTTGCTGAAGGAGGTGGATCGAAGCTTGGCTTTGAGAATAAAAATCCCGAGCTGGACCTTGGGTTAGACTCATAATCATCGACACACATGCGGCAATTCCTTCTTGAAGCCTTAGCCTAGGAGTATTGTATTTTTATTTTCTTTTTATCTTTTATAATAGGATTAGCTGTCTAGTGGAGTTATGTCTTGAGGCATGCGTCCTTATTTTTTTATTTTCGAATCAATGTTGTTCTGCCGTTGGGTTTTGAGTAATAAATAAGTATATGACTGTGCATATTATCCTTCTTTTTTGAGGAAAAAATATTGGCACCTACATACAACCCCATCACTACGTCCCCTACCACCTGCCGTATAGATACACCATGAAGAAGGGAAAGCGCCCTCGGTGCCGACCGGGCGAGTCCACTAAGAGCATCTCCAGCCGTTGTGCCCCCTAGCCGGCATTTTTTTTTGCCTCTTGGGGTTGGCCCGGCGAAGTATTTGGTATGGGGTCGAGAACTTTCCCAGCCGTCACGGTTCCTGCCTGCTCGCATGCATTGCGACACCTCATCCCCCCCTCCTCTCTCCCTCGCTCCCTAGATGCCATGGCCGAAGCCGCCGTTCACTCCCACCCCGCTCCCTCCCCATCTCCGCCTCCTCACGCCGCACCAGCTCCCGCCTCTTCGCCCGCCTCGACGTCGCGGCGCGCGCACCCGCATCCTCTCCTCTCTCCCCTCCCCGTCCTCCTTCCTGCCCTTGCAGCAGCGCGCGATTCCGCGCGGCGCGCTCCCTCGGCGAGCTGCAGCCGAGCTCGAGCACGGGCCCGGCCCTACGCCGAGCAGCAGCCGCGACCACACGACCAGGCGCTCGCCGTGGCTTTCCGTGGCCCGCGCGGCTCTCCGCGCCCGCGCATGACTCCGCGCGGCACGCTCCCTCGGCGGCATCTCCGCGCGCTCGACGCCGAGCCCCGCGTCACGGCCTTCTTCGGCGACGCGTCTGGGAGCGGGAAGACGGAGCTGCTGGTATGAGCCACTCCGCCGCAGTAGCAGGGGCGCCGACACACGAGCTCGGGAGGGCAGGAGGAGGTGTCCGGACGGCCGTCTTCGATGGCTTCGACAGGCGCGCCGGCGCTCCGCCCACCTTCCACCTCGACCTGCGCGTCAAGAACGGCAACGTGTGGCGGCACTGCTTTGAGCCGGTGGGCGCGGTGGTGGAGTACGACGGCGTACCCCTCGCCAGCGCCGATCTCGGCGAGCTATGCATCTCGGCGAGGAGCGTCGTGGACGTGCCCTTCGTGGCCACCGGCGAGGGCAGGGAATGCCCGACCGACTCTTGCTGCTACGGTGCACGGCGATGCTGGATGGGCGGCGAGGTCGCCGGACGGGAAGCTGGACCCTGGGGCGTGCAGGGCGTCCGTGGAGAAAAGGAGAAGAGAAGAGAGAAGTACGTGGGTGGGCCCCAGAGGAAAAGGTGAGGAGAGAGGGAGTGGGAGGCTGACGGCGAGCCCAACCGCATGCAAAACACTCTCTCTTCTCCCCCAGTTGCCCCCCAGGATCCTGGGAATGGGGTGGGATTGCCGGCCAGATTTTTCGCCAAATCCGGCGCTAATTGACGTCGTGGGGTGGGAAATTTTTCAACCGCCGACACTGAAAAAATGCTCCTGGGGAGCTTCTTGAGGGACGGCTGAGTTGCTCTAAGCCCGAGCGGCGACAACGGGAAAAAGTCCGAAACAATCCTTGAACTTGTAAACAAAAGTTAAATCGAACCCTGAACTTATAATTTCAGAAATTTGCACATCGAACTTCCTGATCCTAGTCTATTTTGAACCTTGAGGACGTTTAGCTGGTATTCGCTGACATGTTTAGTCAAATACTAGCATCGTTGACCAGCTGGCTGGACATTAGCATGAATCGGCCTGGCCCATTTGCGCAGTCGCTCACGCTGCTCTGTTTTTTTTCCTTTCCGTTTTTGTTTCTTTGTTTTCCATTTTCGTATGATAATAAAATTTTAATATTTCGTAGTGACAATTTTGTTTTGAACTACACAAAGCCACTTGTCTTCTATAACGAGCGACGAAAAATTACTGAGCAAAAAGTGCTTTACAGGACTCAAACTCGGGGTCACGCACAGCGAGCGCCAGCGGCTAGCCACTCACTCCGAAGGCTGCTCATGACGGCAGATAGCGTGACCTCAATAAGAACAGACAGGAGGATTCACATGTGTAAACATTTTTAGAAAATTGAAAAATTTCTTAAAAAATGTGAACAATTTTGAAAAATGCTGATTTATTAAACCCAAATAATTTACGAATTCCAAAACCATTTTTTTGGAAAATGACACAATATTTGAAAACCCAAAAAAATTTCAAAACATGTGAAGAACCTTTGGAATTCCAAACATGTTTTGACAAATGTGAAAAATTGAAATCACAAACAGTTTTTAAAAATATCACAGAACTTGAAAATTCCAAACAATTTCTAAAAACATGAAACATTTTTCAATTTGTGATGAAAAATAGAAAACAGGAACATTTTTTGAAATTTTGAACAATTTATGAAATGCACAATCATTTTTAAAATTTCCGATTTTTTTGAATTTATGAAAAAAACTAAAAACATTTTTTCTGAAAGTTTGTGAAATATGTTCAGGGTTCAAAAATTGTTCCCTCTTTTTTGTCAAACTTTTTATGTATCAAAAATTGTTTGCTTTTTAAAAACTGCTTATGTTTAAAAAATGTTATTTTTTCAAAGTATTCGAAATTTCATATAGTGTTCGCACTTTAGAAAATGTTTGGGGATTTCAAAAATTTTAATTTTTTTGGATCTGAACGCTGCTGTCCTTTTATTAACTATATGTTCGGGCTTGAGTTTATATCATTGACAGCTATATACTCTGGTGGCTAGCAAGATGATATCGTGACGCCGTTGTTGGACTTGAGGCTCCGGTGTGAGTAGGCATGATGTGGGACATCACTTTTTTTTTTTGCGGAAAAGGAACTTTTCATTGATCAACTATGATGATTACATTCAGATTCGACAATGCTAGCTATCTCCCTAGGGGAATTCCGGAGCGAGCATGCCGTGCGCTGTTGCCAGCGACCCATGCAAGCTAGGGTGTGTCTGCGACTCCTTTCCACACCGGCGGTGAGGTTCTCGTACCTAGGCATGAACAGATAGAGCATCTACAGCCGTTGGCCCTAAGGGGCTCGGAAAATCGCCGTCTAGGGATGAACCGGCGCTAAAAATCGGTTTGGGGTCGATCGGGTTCCCAGCCGCCGTCCCAGGGTCGCCCCCAGTCGCCCTTTTTAAATATTTTTGAAAATAAATTCGGCAAACATTACAAAGATTCGGCAAACAGAACATAAATTTCGGCGTTTCACAATTTTTTTCATAGAAACCTTAAAATTTACTAAATAAAAAACTCGCTGAGCGCGGCGTAGTCGTCTTCTTCGCCGCCGTCGTCCTTCTCCTTCTTCACGCTGCTGGACCCTTGCCCGGGATCGCCCTGGCGGACAGGTTTGGCCGGTGGCGGCGTGTCGTCGTCGCTCTCTTCAAGCACGATGACGTCCCCTTCCTCGCGCTCACGGCGGCGCGCGGCGATCTCTGCCAGGGCACGGCACTGGCGCTCCTTCTCGAGCCGCGCCCAATCTTCCCGCGCCCACTTCATGGCCTCCTCGTTGTCGAGCTCCGGCTCCCTCTTCACGGCGGCGAGCCCCGACTCCGTTTTCTACTTGAGGAGGCGGGGAGGAGCCGAGGAGGAGGCACGCCCGCCCTCCTTGATGACGATGCCGGCGCTGCGGGTGCGCCGACCAAGCGGCGTTTCCGCAGGCTCGGCCTTAACGCTGAAGAGCGCCGGTGACCCGGAGGAGTGGAAGGAGGAGGAAGAGGAGTAGGAAGAGGAGCCGGTCCTCCTCGGCATCCATTGGCCGCCACTCCGGCGGGGAACCGGGGCGGCCGGGTACGTCAGCGGAGGCTCGTTGCCGCCCTCGAGGTGCTCGAGGACGGCGTGGACCGTGCGGCCGGGGGCGCCCCACCACAGGCGGCGGCCGTTGCTGTTTTTGGTCCCCCGCATCACCGGCGCGTTGTTGGTGGAGGCTACCCGCTCCGCCTGCGCCCACGCCTCGTGGTTGCTGGCGGCGTACTTCAGGAGGGCCCGCTGCTCCTCCGTCAGAGACGCCCGTGCACGCTCGATCTCGGTGCGGAAGTAGTCCGGGCGCGTGACATCGGGCAGCAGGGGGGCGAGGACGCCCCCGGCGCTGAGCCTCCACCGCCCCGGCACGCGCATGTCGGGAGGCGCCGGGTAGTTGGCTTCGTGCAGGAGATGGAGTTCCCACTCGTGCAGAGAGCGGCGGCCGAAGCCATTCACCGCCGCCCCATCACCTGGGAACCTTTTGTAACACCCCGGATGTAACTTGCCATATTTGTAACTCCGACTCTGCCATTTTCGGCTTTATATTATGAGATTTCCTTTCGTGGTTGGGTTTTGTCTTAGTTTTTCATTTTATTCATGTCATGCATATTATATCATGTCATCATGTGCATCGCATTTGCATATGTGTTCGTCTCATGCATCCGAGCATTTTCCCTGTTGTCCGTTTTGCAATCTGACACTCCTACGTGCACCGGAGTCCCCCTTTTGTCTCTTTTCATGAGCGGGTGTTAAACATTCTCGGAATGGGCCGGGATTTGCCAAGCGGTCATGGTACACCACCGGTAGACCGCCTGTCAAATTTCGTGCCATTTGGAGTCCGTTTGATACTCCAACGGTTAACCGAGGAACCGTAAAGGCCCCGTGTGTGTTGCAGCCTAACACCCCTCCAAAACGTCCCAATAACCCATCCAATCCCCTTCCATGTCGTCCGCCGTCGGATCACGATCACATGGGCGAAAATTACACCTCATTTGGACACTTCTACCTCCTCCTAGCTATAAATATGTGCACCCTCCTCCAAATTCGGGTCCAAAACCCTAAAAATCGCCCCCGCCGCCACCGGACACGTCCGGCCACCGGACGAATTCCGTCGCCGCCTGCACCCAATAGCATGCCGCCGTGTGGCAAGCGCCACCGCCTCCGCCGTCCGGCCCGCCCGTCCCGCAGTCGGCCCCAGCGGGCCCAATTCGGCGCCGCCGCCCCGCGCGCCCGAGCCTCTCCGCCGCCCAGCCCTCCCGTGCCACTTGCCGCCTGCTCCGGCCGTGGCTCGCCGCTCGCCGCCTCGTCGCTAGGCTGCGTCCCCGCCGCCAGCGCACTCCGGCGCCGCCCCACCTCCACGCTCACCGGCCGAATCCGCGTCTCCGGCGAGGCCTAGAGCACTCCGGCGAACCCCCTCCTCCATTGTTGGCCCTCTCCTTCCTGGATCCAGCGAGATCGACCGGCCTCCTTGACTTCCGTGCCGAAGAACCCTAGATCCGGAGGGTAAAAATATCTCTAAGTCTTTTCTCTATAACATTTTCAGGCCCTGTTCATTGCATCATAACTTCATGACCGTAGCTTCGTTTCATGCGCATGATATACCAAAATGTTCATCGGGAGATGCTCTTCATTTCATTACATTGTGACATGCTTGTTTGAGTCCATATTGATGCCCAAATCATTAATGCAAGAGTGCTATAAATTGTTATGTGCTATTACTTATCAGAGTATGAGGATTTGTCATTTTTGTCACATTTGTTTTGTGCATCATATGGGCATGAGCTCTAAATGTGTTTTGGACTATGTCATGCCATCTTTACAAGGGTGCTTGCCATGTATTTTTTTGATAAATGTGGTGACTAGCACAAGCATGTAAAGTAGCCTTCATGATATTGCTGATTTCAGGGACTTAGGATGTTTACATGTACATGTCTTCTTACTGTAGGTATGCTTGTTGTGTCATGCAAGGCTTTGTGATGAGTGATTTGAGCTCGCAAAGATGCCTTCATAATTCTTTCTATGCCATGCTCTGTTTTCTGCAAAGTCTGAATCTGTTAACGAAACTTTCTATGTTTACATGGAAGCCACAATATCTTCTGTGCCTTTTTGGCTCATGGTCAGTAAGGGACTTTTGATCTATGCATCTAGTAGATTCATTCCATGCCTTTGTTTTCTATGATATGTTCCTTTAGCATGTGGTTTGCTTGCTCTAAACATGGCTTCCTGATGTTATTTTCTGGCATGTCATTATTTTCACTAAGTCCGTGAAGCTGATAACTTTTGCACTTTTTCCATGCTTGTTTAAACCCGTTCTATTGTGTTTTAGCCATAGCTCAGTGTTCATGTTTTGTCAAGCATCTTGAGTAGATCACTACCATATGCTTTGTTGTTATGTTGGAGTGCAGTAGCTTAGTTTCTTGTTGCATTCTAGATGGCATCGTGCTGTTACTCGCAGAATTGTGCCATTATTGTTTTGCTTGCCATTTGCAAACCGTGCATCCGATTCCGGTGATCTTTATATCGATTTAGACCGAAATCATCTCATCTTTCCAGAGGCACACTTGGTTTGCCAAATTGATGCCTTGTTCATATTTTCCTTCCGGAGCACGCATATGCATTGCATATCACGTCTCGCATATCATGTCATGTTTTGCATCATGTTAATTGTGCATTGCACCGTGATTGATTGTTGGTCCTTTGCTTGTGTTCTTGCTTTGGGTAGAGCCGGGAGACGAGTACGTGATCGAGAAACCCGTTGAGTACGCTAACGAGGATCAAGCTTTCGTCAACTCTGAGAACTTTGCAGGCAAGATGACTATACCCTCGAAATCACTTCTATCTTTGCTTGCTAGTTGTTCGCTCTATTGCAATGCCGCGATACCTACCACTTGCTTTATCATGCCTCCCATATTTCCATGTCAAGCCTCTAACCCACCTTTCCTAGCAAACCGTTGTTTGGCTATGTTACCGCTTTGCTCAGCCCCTCTTATAGCGTTGCTAGTTGCAGGTGAAGTTGGAGTTTGTTCCTTGTTGGAACACGGATATTTGTTGGGATATCGTTATTATATCTTGTTTACTTTAATGCATCTATATACTTGGTAAAGGGTGGAAGGCTCGTCCTTATGCCTGGTGTTTTGTTCCACTCTTTCCGCACTAGTTTCCGTCATACCGGTGTTATGTTCTTTGATTTTGCGTTCCTTACGCGGTTGGGTGTTATGGGAACCCCTTGACAGTTCGCTTTGAATAAAACTCCTCCAGCAAGGCCCAACCTTGGTTTTACCATTTGCCACCTAAGCCTTTTTCCCTTGGGTTCCGCATACTCAAGGGTCATCTTTTTTTTAAACCCTCGGGCCAGTGCTTCTCTAAGGGTTGGTCCAACCTGAGCGATGTCCGGCGCCCCCTGGGCAACCAGGGTCTATGCCAACCCAACGTCTGGCTCATCCGGTGTGCCCTGAGAACGAGATATGTGCAGCTCCTATCGGGATTTGTCGGCACATTCTGGTGGCTTTTCTGGTCTTGTTTTACCATTGTCGAAATGTCTTGTAACCGGGATTCCGAGTCTGATCGGGTCTTCCTGGGAGAAGGAATATCCTTTGTTGACCGTGAGAGCTTGTGATGGGCTAAGTTGGGACACCCCTGCAGGGTTTTGAACTTTCAAAAGCCGTGCCTGCGGTTATGGGCAGATGTGAATTTGTTAATATTCGGTTGTAGAGAACTTGACACCTAACTTAATTAAAATGAATCAACTGCGTGTGTAGCCGTGATGGTCTCTTTTCGGCGGAGTCTGGGAAGAGAACACGGTCTCGTGTTATGTTTGAGCGTAAGTAGCTTCAGGATCACTTCTTGATCATGTTAGCTTCTCGACCGTGCTTTGCTTCTCTCCTCGCTCTCTTTTGCGTAAGTTATCCACCATATATGCTAGTGCTTGCTGCAACTCCACCTCACTACCATTTCCTACCTTTAAGCTTAACAAGTCTTGATCGCGAGGGTGTGAGATTGCTGAGTCCCCATGACTCACAAATACTTCCAAATAGACGCAGGTGTCGATGATGCCAGTGCCGGGGATGCTACCGAACTCAAGTGGGAGTTCGACGAGGATTCGGGCCGTTACTATGTTTCTTTTCTGGATGATTAGTAGAGGAGCCCAGTTGGGGCGACCGGGGATCTAGCATTTGAGGTTGTCTTTCTTTATTTTGGTTCCGTAGTCGGACCTTGATTGTATTCTGGATGATCTGTGATATATTTATGTATTGTGTGAAGTGGTGATTGTAAGCCGACTCTTTATCCCTTGCTTATTCAGTACATGGGATGTGTAAAGATTACCCCTCTTGCGACATGCCTACCATGCGGTTATGCCTCTAAGTTGTGCCCCGACACGTGGGAGATATAGCCGCATCGTGGGTGTTACAAGTTGGTAATCAGAGCCTTCCCCGACTTAGGAGCCCCCTGCTTGATCGAATCGCTGCCATTGTTGAGTCTAGAAAAAAAATGTTTTGAGTCTTATAGGATTATATATATAGGAGAGTAGGTTTCTTTTTACTCCTCGGTCCCTTCATCTCTCTGGTGAGGCCTCCTGACGTAGAGTTTTGACTCTTCTCTCCTCAAATTTCACGAATTTTTTTAGGATCACGCGGGTATATTGGAATCGTTTCGATGGTTTTGTGACGAGAACATTGTTCTTGGTGCCTCCTAACATTTAGGGGTTGTGGCAGTGTCCCGGGGAGTTGAGCTCCGAGGTGTTGTCGTCACAATTTTATCGTTGCAATTCTGGAATACCTGAGTTCGCCGACATCGAAAATCTCTTTTATGCAGTTGTTGGTGAGATAACCTTGACGCCATCCAGTACTGGGGCAGGAGTTCGGGAGTATTGCCATAACTCGTATAACAGATGCTTTTCGAAGGTTGAGGTAAATGATTTCCGAAGGTTTCTTGGTTATGTGTTGAAGGATGGATACAGTTGGATGTAGGATTTGCTAGTTTTGAGTGAGATATTATGCTTTCCCTGTATCCCCAACACCTGATTGCATAACCAGAAAGTTTCGGGAGTTTCATAGGTGGGAATTCAAGTAGAGCTAGTATTTCTTCCCGCAGATATTTGGTTTGTGATTGGGTAATCCTTACCACGTATTTGTTCATATCCGTACCTTGTTGCTTTATTCATCTACCTTTATCTAAGTGGCTTCTCAACTTAATGGAAGTGTGATGATTTACTTTGGAATTCATTCGTTCATTCTTGTTCGAATGTTAAGACTTTATGTTGCAATTTCGATCCATTGATTCAGCTTGAATATATGTCTTTCGAGATGCTAACGGATGTCAACCTCTTCAGGATGGCTCCTCCAACGCGTCAGAATCCGAACCCGCCGCCACCACCTCCACCTCTGGAGGAAAATCAAGCTGTCATGGCAGCCACCAACGCCATCACTCGGATGCTTTTGCAACTCTTGCAAGAGCGCAACCAAGGGCAAGGCAACCAAGGAAATCAAGGCCAAGGCAACAATCAACCTCAGTTTGCTACCCTCAATCAGTTCCTCGCAAACCAGCTGAAGTCCTTCAGCAACTGTGTCGAGGCCACAGACGCCGACGACTGGCTCATGGATATCTGCAAACATTTCGAGTGTAGCAATGTCAGGCCTGAGGACTTTGTCAAGTTTGCTTCGTTTCAACTCAAGGATCAAGCTGCTGAGTGGTATCAACAATACAGAGATTCCAGAGGAGGTCGTGTGATTACCTGGGATGATTTCTGCCGAGACTTCAAAGCTCACCACATTCCACAAAGTGTTGCTGAGAGTAAGCGCGAGGAGTTCCTCAATCTCAAGCAAGGCATCATGTCTGTTTACCAATACAATATCCTGTTTCAGAGGCTCGCTCGCTTCGCTAAACAAGACATCCCTGATGAGAAGAACATGATTTATCAATTCAGAGGTGGCCTCAGAGAAGATCTGCAATTAGTTGTCGTGCTTCTTGAGCCGACTAAGTATGATGAATTCTACAACATGGCACTAAAGCAAGAGGCTACTCAGCTCAAGTGTGATGCTTCTAAGAAGAGAGTTAGGGATGCAATTCAATCTTCTTCTTCAACTCAAGTGGCAGCTAAGCAACAGAAGTCCTGGATGCCTCCTCCTCCTCCTCCGTTTCGTCAGCCTTATCAGCAGAAGAGCAAAAGTGCCAGTGGATCTTCCCACCCACGCAACCCAGGCTATCAGAACAAAGCTCAGTCTCATGCTCCAAGGTCAAGTGCTCCTTATCACGTCCGCTCTCAGAGGTTACTTGCAACAAGTGTCAGCAGAAAGGGCACTATGCAAACAAATGCTTCAACCAAATGCGCATTCCGCCGCCTCCTCCTGTGAGATCCGCCAGCAATGCAGTGGTCAAGCATAATTCCAAGTCTGCTAAGGTCAACATGATGAACGCAGCTCGGGCAGAGCATTCTTCAAAAGTGATCACGGGTAACCTTCCTGTTAATGATATTCCTGCAAAAGTCCCTTTTGATACTGGTGCATCGCATTGTTTCATTTCAAGACCATTTGCATCTAAGCATGAGTTGCTTTTCCAAGATTTGCCTAGGCAGTTATCAGTTGTCTCTCTGGGTTAATTCATGAACACTAGCTCTATGGTCCCGGATGTTTCTATCAAGATGGGTGACTATAAATTTATGTCCTCTCCAATTGTTCTTGGTAACTCGGATATTGATCTAATTCTCGGCATGGACTGGCTTTTTAAGCACAAGGCTCAGCTTGATTGTGCTGCCAGGCAGATTCAATTGACACACTCGTCTGAGGATGTGATCATCTATGCCGCTCGTGATGATACCATTCGACTATTTTCTCTCAACGAGAAGGGCGAGTTGAATGCCATCTCTCAGATTCCAGTCATTTGTGAATATCAAGACGTCTTTCCAGAATAGCTTCCGGCAATGCCTCCTCACCGGCAAGTTGAATTCGTTATCGATCTTGAGTCTGACACGGAACCTGTTTGCAAACGCCCTTACAAGCTTGGACCAGAAGAGTTGAAGGAGTTGAAGAAACAACTCGATGAACAAGAGCGTATGGGTCTGATCAGACCGAGTTCATCTCCATGGGGTTGTGGTGTTCTTTTTGTCAAGAAGAAGGATAGCACGGACCGACTTTGTGTCGACCATCGTCCATTGAATAAGAAAACAATAAAGAACAAGTACCCACTTCCCAACATCAATGAGCTATTCGAGCAACTCAAAGGTGCCCAAGTTTTCTCCAAGCTTGATCTCCGTACGGGTTATCATCAGATTCACATTCGTGAACAAGATATTCCCAAGACAGCATTCAGAACAAGCTATGGTTCTTATGAATATATTATCATGTCATTCGGCCTTGTCAATGCTCCTGCAACATTCTCTCGCATGATGAACTTCTGCTACCTCTTGAGCACTGCGTTGGTTTTCCCCGAAGAGGAACGGATGATGCAGCAAAGTAGCGTAAGTATTTCCCTCAGTTTTTGAGAACCAAGGTATCAATCCAGTAGGAGGCTACGTGCGAGTCCCTCGCACCTGCACAAAACAAATAAATCCTCGCAATCAACGCAAATAGGGGTTGTCAATCCCTATAGGTCCACTTACGAGAGTGAGATCTGATAGATATGATAAGATAATATTTTTGGTATTTTTATGATAAAAGATGCAAAGTAAAATAAAGGCAAAGTAATTAGCAAAGGAAATAACTAAGTAGTAGGAGATTAATATGATGACGATAGACCCGAGGGCCATAGGTTTCACTAGTGGCTTCTCTCGAGAGCATAAGTATTCTACGGTGGGTGAACAAATTATTGTTGAGCAATTGATAGAATTGAGCATAGTTATGAGAATATCTAGGTATGATCATGTATATAGGCATCACGTCCGAGACAAGTAGACCGACTCCTGCCTGCATCTAGAGTATTAAGTTAAAAACAGAGTAACGCCTTAAGCAAGATGACATGATGTAGAGGGATAGACTCATGCAATATGAAGAAAACCCTATCTTGTTATCCTCGATGGCAACAATACAATACGTGCCTTGCTGCCCTTACTGTCACCGGGAAAGGACACCGCAAGATTGAACCCAAAGCTAAGCACTTCTCCCATTGCAAGAAAGATCAATCTAGTAGGCCAAACCAAACTGATAATTTGAAGAGACTTGCAAAGATAACCAATCATACATAAAAGAATTCAGAGAAGATTCAAATATTATTCATAGATAGACTTGATCATAAACTCACAATTCATCGGTCTCAACAAACACACCACAAAAAGAAGATTACATCGAATAGATCTCCACAAGAGAGGGGAGAACATTGTATTGAGGTCCAAAAAGAGAGAAGAAGCCATCTAGATACTAACTATGGACCCGTAGGTCTGAGGTAAACTACTCATACTTCATCGGAGAGGCTATGGTGTTGATGTAGAAGCCCTCCGTGATCGATGCCCCCTCCGACGGAGTTCCGGAACAGGCCCCAAGATGGGATCTCGTGGATACAGAAAGTTACGGCAGTGGAATTAGGGTTTTGGCTCCGTATCTGATCGTTTGGGGTACGTGGATATATATAGGAGGAAGGAGTACGTCGGTGGAGCAACAGGGGGCCCACGAGGGTGGAGGGCGCACCTGGTTGGGGTACGCGCGCCCTCCTACCTCGTGGCCTCCTATTTCTTTTCTTGACATAGGGTCCAAGTCTCCCGGATCATAATCTTCCTAAAAATCACGTTCCTGAAGGTTTCATTCCGTTTGGACTCCGCTTGATATTCCTTTTCTTTGAAACCCTAAAACAGGCAAAAACAACAATTCTGAGCTGGGCCTCCGGTTAATAGGTTAGTCCCAAAAATAATATAAAAGTGGATAATAAAGCCCAATAATGTCCAAAACAGTAGATAATATAGCATGGAGCAATCAAAAATTATAGATACGTTGGAGACGTATCAAGCATCCCCAAGCTTAATTCCTGTTCGTCCTCGAGTAGGTAAATGATAAAAACAGAATTTTGATGCGGAGTGCTACTTAATTTTAATGCAATTCTTCTTAATTGTGGTATGAATATACAGATCCGAAAGATTCAAGACAAAAGTTCATATTGACATAAAAATAATAATACTTCAAGCATACTAACAAAGCAATTATGTCTTCTCAAAATAACATGGCTAAAGAAAGTTATCCCTACAAAATCATATAGTCTGGCTATGCTCCATCTTCACAACACAAAATATTTAAATCATGCACGACCCCGATGACAAGCCAAGCAATTGTTTCATACTTTTGACATTCTCAAAACTTTTTCAATCTTCACGCAATACATGAGCGTGAGCCATGGATATAGCACTATAGGTGGAATAGAATGGTGGTTGTGGAGAAGACAAAAAGGGGAAGATAGTCTCACATCAACTAGGCATATCAACGTGCTATGGAGATGCCCATCAATAGATGTCAATGTGAGTGAGTAGGGATTGCCATGCAACGGATGCACTAGAGCTATAAGTATATGAAAGCTCAAAAAGAAACTAAGAAGGTGTGCATCCAACTTGCTTGCTCATGAAGACCTAGGGCAATTTGAGGAAGCCCATCATAGGAATATACAAGCCAAGTTCTATAATGAAAGATTCCCACTAGTATATGAAAGTGATAACATGAGAGACTCTCTACTATGAAGATCATGGTGCTACTTTGAAGCACAAGTGTGGTAAAAGGATAGTAACATTGTCCCTTCTCTCTTTTTCTCTCATTTTTTATTTGGGCCTTTTCTTTTTTTCTCTTTTTATTTTCTTTCTCCTTTTTTTTATTTTCCGTCCGGAGTCTCATCCCGACTTGTGGGGGAATCATAGTCTCCATCATACTTTCCTCACTAGGACAATGCTCTAATAATGATGATCATCACACTTTTATTTTTCGTACAACTCAACAATTACAACTCGATACTTAGAACAAAATATGACTCTATGTGAATGCCTCCGGCGGTGTACCAAGATATGCAATGACTCATGAGTGAGATGTATGAAAGAATTATGAATGGTGGCTTTGCCACAAATACGATGTCAACTACATGATCATGCTAAGCAATATGACAATGATGGAGTGTGTCATAATAAACGGAACAGTGGAAAGTCTCATGGCAATATATCTCGGAATGGCTATGGAAATGTCATAATAGGCAGGTATGGTGGCTGTTTTGAGGAAGGTATATGGTGGGTGTATGATACCGGTGAAAGGTGCGCGTTATTAGAGAGGCTAGCAAAGGTGGAAGGGTGAGAGTGTGTATAATCCATGGACTCAACATTAGTAATAAAGAACTTATATACTTATTGCAAAAATCTACAAGTTATCAAAGCAAAGTATTACGGGCATGCTCCTAGGGGGATAGATTGGTAGGAAAAGACCATCGCTCATCCCCGACCGCCACTCATAAGGAAGACAATCAATAAATAAATCATGCTCCGACTTCATCACATAACGGTTCACCATACGTGCATGCTACGGGAATCACAAACTTCAACACAAGTATTTCTCAAATTCACAACTACTCAACTATCATGACTTTAATATCACCATCTCTATATCTCAAAACAATTATCAAGTATCAAACTTATCATAGTATTCAACACACTCATAAGAAAGTTTTATAATTAATCTTGTATGCCAAGCATATTAAGATTTTAAGCAAATTACCATGCTATTTAAGACTCTCAAAATAATCTAAGTGAAGCATGAGAGATCAATAGTTTCTATAAAACAAATCCACCACTATGCTCTAAAAGATATAAGTGAAGTACTAGAGCAAAAATATATAACTCAAAAGATATAAGCAAAGCACATAGAGTATTCTAAAAAATTCCAAATCATGAATGGCTCTCTCAAAAGGTGTGTACATTAAGGATGATTGTGGTAAACTAACAAGCAAAACTCAAATCATACAAGACGCTCCAAGAAAAACACATATCATGTGGTAAATAAAAATATAGCTCCTAGTAAAGTTACCGATAGAAGTAGACGAAAGAGGGGATGCCTTCCGGGGCATCCCCAAGCTTTGGCTTTTAGGTGTCCTTAGATTATCTTGGGGGTGCCATGGGCATCCCCAATCTTAGGCTCTTGCCACTCCTTGTTCCATAATCCATCAAATCTTTACCCAAAACTTGAAAACTTCACAACACAAAACTTAAAGTAGAAAATCTCATGAGCTCCGTTAGCGAAAGAAAATAAAAGACCACTTCAAGGTACTGTAATGAATTCATTCTTTATTTATATTGGTGTTATACCTACTGTATTCCAACTTCTCTATGGTTTATAAACTATTTTACTAGCCATAGATTCATCAAAATAAGCAAACAACACACGAAAAACAGAATCTGTCAAAAATAGAACAGTCTGTAGTAATCTGTAGCTAGCGCAAGATCTGGAACCCCAAAAATTCTAAAATAAATTGCTGGACGTGAGGAATTTATCTATTAATCATCTGCAAAAAGAATTAACTAAATAGCTGTTGGGGAACATAGTAATTTCAAAAAATTCCCTACACACACGCAAGATCATGGTGATGCATAGCAACGAGAGGGGAGAGTGTTGTCCACTTACCCTCGTAGACCGAAAGCGGAAGCATTAGCACAACACGGTTGATGTAGTCGTACGTGTTCACAATCCGACCGATCAAGTACCGAACGCACGACACCTCCGAGTTCTGCACACGTTCAACTCGATGACGTCCCTCGAACGCTGATCCAGCCGAGTGTTGAGGGAGAGTTTCGTCAGCACGACGGCGTGGTGACGATGATGATGTTCTACCGACGCAGGGCTTCACCCAAGCACTGCTACGATATGATCGAGGTGGATTATGGTGGAGGGGGGCATCACACATGGCTAAGAGATCAAGATATCAATTGTTGTGTCTTTGGGGTGCCCCCTGCCCCCGTATATAAAGGAGTGGAGGAGGGGGAGGGCCGGCCCTCTCTATGGCGCGCCCTGGGGAAGTCCTACTCCCACCGGGAGTAGGATTCCCCCTTTCCTAGTAGAACTAGGAGCCCTTCCAAGTAGTAGGAGTAGGAGGAAAGGAAAGGGAAGGGAAAAGGAGAAGGAAGGAAGGGGGCGCCCCCCCTCCCTAGTCCAATTTGGACCAGCCCGTGGGGAGGGGTGCGGCCACCATTTGAGGCCTTTCTCTCCTTTCCCGTATGGCCCATTAAGGCCCAATACGAATTCCCGTAACTCCCCGGTACTCCCGATAATACCCGAATCACTCGGAACCTTTCCGATGTCCGAATATAGTCGTCCAATATATCGATCTTTACATCTAGACCATTTCGAGACTCCTCGTCATGTCCCCGATCTCATCCGGGACTCCGAACTCCTTCGGTACATCAAAACACATAAACTCATAATATAACCGTCATCGAACTTTAAGCGTGCGGACCCTACGGGTTCGAGAACTATGTAGACATGACCGAGACATGTCTCCGGTCAATAACCAATAGCGGAACCTGGATGCTCATATTGGCTCCTACATATTCTACGAAGATCTTTATCGGTCAAACCGCATAACAACATACGTTGTTCCCTTTGTCATCGGTATGTTACTTGCCCGAGATTCGACCGTTGGTATCTCAATACCTAGTTCAATCTCATTACCGGCAAGTCTCTTTACTCGTTCCGTAACACATCATCCCGCAACTAACTCATTAGTTGCAACGCTTTCAAGGCTTATAGTGATGTGCATTACCGAGTGGGCCCAGAGATACCTCTCCGACAATCAGAGTGACAAATCCTAATCTCGAAATACGCCAACCCAACAAGTACCTTTGGAGACACCTATAGAGCACCTTTATAATCACCCAGTTACATTGTGACGTTTGGTAGCACACAAAGTGTTCCTCCGGTAAACAGGAGTTGCATAATCTCATAGTCATAGGAACATGTATAAGTCGTGAAGAAAGCAATAGCAACAAACTAAACGATCAAGTGCTATGCTAACGGCATGGGTCAAGTCAATCACATCATTCTCTAATGATGTGACCCCGTTAATCAAATGACAACTCATGTCTATGGCTAGGAAACTTAACCATCTTTGATTCAACGAGCTAGTCAAGTAGAGGCATACTAGTGACATACTATTTGTCTATGTATTCACACATGTATTATGTTTCTGGTTAATATAATTGTAGCATGAATAATAAACATTTATCATGATATAAGGAAATAAATAATAACTTTATTATTGCCTCTAGGGCATATTTCCTTCAGTCTCCCACTTGCACTAGAGTCAATAATCTAGTTCACATCGCCATGTGATTTAACATCAATAGTTCACATTACCATGTGATTAACACCCATAGTTCACATCGTCATGTGACCAATACCCAAAGGGTTTACTAGAGTCAATAATCTAGTTCACTTCGCTATGTGATTAATACCCAAAGAGTACTAAGGTGTGATCATGTTTTGCTTGTGAGGGAAGTTTAGTCAAAGGGTCTGCGACATTCAGCTTCCGTATGTATTTTGCAAATTTATATGTCAACAATGCTCTGCACGGAGCTACTCTAGCTAATTGCTCCCACTTTCAATATCTATCTAGATTGAGACTTTGAGTCATCTGGATCAGTGTCAAAACTTGCATTGATGTAACCCTTTACGACGAACCTTTTGTCACCTCCATAATTGAGAAACATATCCTTATTCTACTAAGGATAATTTTGACCAATGTCCAGTTATCTACTCCTAGATCACTATTATACTCCCTTGCCAAACTCAGGGCAGGGTATACAATAGGTCTGGTACACAACATGGCATACTTTATAGAACCTATGGCTGAGGCATAGGGAATGACTTTCATTCTCTCTCTATCTTCTGCCATGGTCGGGTTTTGAGTCTTACTCAACTTCACACCTTGTAACACATGCAAGAACTCCTTCTTTGACTGTTCCATTTTGAACTACTTCAAAATCTTGTCAAGGTATGTACTCATTGAAAAACTTATCAAGCGTCTTGATCTATCTCTATAGATCTTGATTCTCAATATGTAAGCAGCTTCACCGAGGTCTTTCTTTGAAAAACTCCTTTCAAACATTCCTTTATGCTTTGCAGAATAATTCTACATTATCTCCGATCAACAATATGTCATTCACATATACTTATCAGAAAGGCTGTAGTGCTCCCACTCACTTTCTTGTAAATACAGGCTTCACCACAAGTCTGTATAAAACTATATGCTTTAATCCACTTATCAAAGCGTATATTCCAACTCTGAGATGCTTGCACCAGTCCATAGATGGATCGCTGGAGCTTGCATATTTTGTTAGTACCTTTAGGATTGACAAAACCTTTTGGTTGCATCATATACAACTCTTCCTTAATAAATCCATTAAGGAATGCAGTTTTGTTTATCCATTTGCCAGATTTCATAAAATGTGACAATTGCTAACATGATTCGGACAGACTTAAGCATAGATACGAGTGAGAAACTCTCATCGTAGTCAACACCTTGAACTTGTCAAAAACCCTTTTGCGACAATTCTAGCTTTATAGATAGTAACACTACTATCAGCGTCCGTCTTCCTCTTGAAGATCCATTTAATCTCAATGGCTCGCCGATCAATGGGCAAGTCAATCAAAGTCCATACTTTGTTCTCATACATGGATCTCATCTCAGATTTCATGGCCTCAAGCCATTTCGTGGAATCTGGGCTCATCATCACTTCCTCATAGTTCATAGGCTCGTCATGGTCAAGTAACATGACCTCTAGAACAGGATTACCGTACCACTCTGGTGCGGATCTCACTTTGGTTTACCTACGAGGTTCGGTAGTAACTTGATCTGAAGTTACATGATCATCATCATTAGCTTCCTCACTAATTGGTGTAGTAGTAACAGGAACAGATTTCTGTGATGAACTACTTTCCAATAAGGGAGCAGGTACAGTTACCTCATCAAGTTCTACTTTCCTCCCACTCACTTCTTTCGAGAGAAACTCAGTCTCTAGAAAGGATCCATTCTCAGTAATGAATATCTTGCCTTCGGATCTGTGATAGAAGGTGTACCCAACATTTTATTTTGGGTATCCTATGAAGATGCACTTCTCCGATTTGGGTTTGAGCTTATCAGGTTGAAACTTTTTCACATAAGCATTGCAACCTCAAACTTTAAGAAACGACAGCTTAGGTTTCTTGCCAAACCATAGTTCATACGAAGTCGTCTCAACGGATTTAGATGGTGCCCTATTTAATGTGAATGTAGCTGTCTCTAATGCATAACCCCAAAATGATAGTGGTAAATCGGTAAGAGACATCATAGATCGCACCATATCTAATAAAGTACGGTTACGACATTCGGACACACCATTACACTGTGGTGTTCTAGGTGGCGTGAGTAGTGAAACTATTTCACATTGTTTTAACTGAAGCCGAAACTCGTAACTCAAATATTTTACTTCTACGATCATATCGTGGAAACTTTTATTTTTGTTACGATGATTCTCCACTTCACTCTGAAATTCTTTGAACTTTTCAAATGTTTAAGACTTGTGTTTCATCAAGTAGATATACTCATATATTCTCAAATCATCTGTGAAGATCAGAAAATAATGATACCTGTCGCGAGCCTCAATATTCATCGGACCACATACATCAGTATGTATGATTTCAAACAAATTTGTTGGTCGCTCCATTGTTCCGGAGAACGGAGTCTTAGTCATCTTGCCCATGAAGCATGGTTCGCAAGCATCAACTGATTCATAATCAAGTGATTCCAAAAGCCCATCAGCATGGATTTTCTTCATGCGCTTTACACCAATATGACCTAAACGGCAGTGCCACAAATAAGTTGCACTATCATTATTAACTTTGCATCTTTTGGCTTCAATATTATAAAAATGTGTATCACCACGATCGAGATCCAACAAACCATTTTCATTGGGTGTATGACCATAGAAGGTTTTATTCATGTAAATAGAACAACAATTATTCTCTAACTTACATGAATAACCGTATTGCAATAAACATGATCCGATCATATTCATGCTCAACGCAAACACTAAATAACATTTATTTTAGGTTTAACACTAATCCCGAAAGTATAGGGAGTGTGCAATGATGATCATATCAATCTTGGAACCATTTCCAATACACATCGTCACTTCACCCTTAACTAGTCTCTGTTCATTCTGCAACTCCAGTTTTGAGTTACTATTCTTAGCAACTGAACTAGTATCAAATACTAAGGGGTTGCTATAAACTTTAGTAAAGTACACATCAATAACATGTATATCAAATATACCTATGTTCACTTTGCCATCTTCTTATCCGCCAATTACTTGGGGTAGTTCCACTTCCAATGACCGGTCCCTTTGCAGTAGAAGCACTCAGTTTCAGGCTTAGGTCTAGACTTGGGTTTTTTCACTTGAGTAGCAACTTGTTTGCCGTTCTTCTTGAAGTTCCCCTTTCTTCCCTTTGTCCCTTTACTTGAAACTACTCGTTTTACCATCAACACTTGATGCTTTTCTTGATTTCTACCTTCGTCGATTTCAGCATCACGAAGAGCTTGGGAATCGTTTTCGTTATCCCTTTCATATTATAGTTCATCACGAAGTTCTACTAACTTGGTGATGGTGACTAGAGAATTCTGTCAATCACTATTTTATCTGGAAGATTAACTCCCACTTGATTCAAGCGATTGTAGTACCCAGACAATCTGAGCACATGCTCATTGCTTGAGATATTCTCCTCCATCTTTTAGCTATAGAACTTGTTGGAGACTTCATATCTCTCAACTCGGGTATTTGCTTGAAATATTAACTTCAACTCCTGGAACATCTCATATGGTCCATGACGTTCAAAACATCTTTGAAATCCCGATTCTAAGCTGTTAAGCATGGTGCACTAAACTATCAAGTAGTTATTATATTGAGCTAGCCAAACGTTCATGACGTCTGCATCTGCTCCTGCAATAGGCCTGTTACCTAGCGGTGCATCAAGGACATAATTCTTTTGTGCAGCAATGAGGATAATCCTCAGATCACAGATCCAGTCTGCATCATTGCTACTAACATTTTTCGACTTAGTTTTCTCTAGTTACATATCAAAAATAAAACAGAGGAGCTAAACACGAGCTATTGATCTACAACATAGATATGCTAATACTACCAGGACTAAGTTCATGATAAATTTAAGTTCAATTAATCATATTACTTAAGAACTCCCACTTAGAAAGACATCCCTCTAATCATCTAAGTGATCACGTGACCCATATCAACTAAACCATAACCGATCATCACGTGAAATGGAGTAGTTTTCAATGGTGAACATCATTATGTTGATCGTATCTACTATATGATTCACACTTGACCTTTCGGTCTCCAGTGTTCCGAGGCCATATCTGCATATGCTAGGCTCGTCAAGTTTAACCTAAGTATTCCGCATGTGCAAAACTGGCTTGCACCCGTTGTAGATGGACTTAGAGATTATCACACCCGATCATCACGTGATGTCTGGGCACGACGAACTTTGGCAATGGTGCATACTCAGGGAGAACACTTTTTATCTTGAAATTTAGTGAGAGATCATCTTATAATGCTACCGTCAATCAAAGCAAAATAAGATGCATAAAAGATAAACATCACATGCAATCAAAATATGTGACATGATATGGCCATCATCATCTTGTGCCTTTGATCTCCATCTCCAAAGCATCGTAATGATTTCCATCGTCACCGGCATGACACCATGATCTCCATCATCTTGATCTATATCAATGTGTCGTCACATGGTCGTCTCGCCAACTATTGCTCTTGCAACTATTGCTATCGCATAGCGATAATGTAAAGCAATTATTTGGCGCTTGCATCTTATGCAATAAAGAGACAACCATAAGGCTTCTGCCAGTTGCCGATAACTTCAACAAAACATGATCATCTTATACAACAACTTATATCTCATCACGTCTTGACCATATCACATCACAACATGCCCTGCAAAAACAAGTTAGACGTCCTCTACTTTGTTGTTGCAAGTTTTACGTGGCTGCTACGGGCTTAGCAAGAACCGTTCTTACCTACGCATAAAAACCACAACGATAGTTTGTCAAGTTGGTGCTGTTTTAACCTTCGCAAGGACCGGGCGTAGCCACACTCGGTTCAACTAAAGTTGGAGAAACTGACACCCGCTAGTCACCTGTGTGCATAGCACGGAGGTAAAACCAGTCTCGCGTAAGCGTACCCGTAATGTCGGTCCGGGCCGCTTCATCCAACAATACCGCCGAACCAAAGTGTGACATGTTGGTAAGCAGTATGACTTATATCGCCCATAACTCACTTGTGTTCTACTCGTGCATATTACATCAATGCATAAAACCTGGCTCGGATGCCACTGTTGGGGAACGTAGTAATTTCAAAAAAATTCCTACGCACACGCAAGATCATGGTGATGCATAGCAACGAGAGGAGAGAGTGTTGTCCACGTACCCTCATAGACCGAAAGCGGAAACGTTAGCACAACACGGTTGATGTAGTCGTACGTCTTCACGATCCGACCGATCAAGTACCGAACGCACGGCACCTCCGAGTTCTGGACACGTTCAACTCGATGACGTCCCTCGAACTCCGATCCAGCTAAGTGTTGAGGGAGAGTTTCGTCAGCACGACGGTGTGGTGATGATGATGATGTTCTACCGACGCAGGGCTTCGCCTAAGCACCGCTACGATATGATCGAGGTGGATTATGGTTGAGGGGGGCACCGCACACGGCTAAGTGATCAAGAGATCAATTGTTGTGTCTTTGGCGTGCCCCTGCCCCCGTATATAAAGGAGTGGAGGAGGGGGAGGGCCGGCCCTCTCTATGGCGCGCCCTGGGAAGTCCTACTCCACCGGAAGTAGGATTCCCCCTTTCCTAGTAGAACTAGGAGCCCTTCCAAGTAGTAGGAGTAGGAGGGAAGGAAAGGGAAGGGAAAAGGAGAAGGAAGGAAGGGGAAGCCCCCCTCCCTAGTCCAATTCGGACCAGCCCATGGGGAGGGGTGCGGCCACCCTTTGAGGCCTTTCTCTCCTTTCCCGTATGGCCCATTAAGGCCCAATACGAATTCCCGTAACTCCCCGGTACTCCTAAAAATACCCGAATCACTCGGAACCTTTCCGATGTCCGAATATAGTCGTCCAATATATCGATCTTTACGTCTCAACCATTTCGAGACTCCTCGTCATGTCCCCGATCTCATCCGGGACTCTGAACTCATTCGGTACATCAAAACACATAAACTCATAATATAACCGTCATCGAACTTTAAGCGTGCGGACCCTACGGGTTCGAGAACTATGTAGACATGACCGAGACACGTCTTCGGTCAATAACCAATAGCGGAACCTGGTTGCTCATATTGGCTCCTACATATTCTACGAAGATCTTTATCGGTCAAACCGCATAACCACATATGTTGTTCCCTTTGTCATCGGTATGTTACTTGCCCGAGATTCGACCATCGGTATCTCAATACCTAGTTCAATCTCATTACCGGCAAGTCTCTTTACTCGTTCCGTAACACATCATCCCGCAACTAACTCATTAGTTGCAACGCTTTCAAGGCTTATAGTGATGTGCATTACCGAGTGGGCCCAGAGATACCTCTCCGACAATCGGAGTGACAAAACCTAATCTTGAAATACGCCAACCCAACAAGAACCTTTGGAGACACCTGTAGAGCACCTTTATAATCACCCAGTTATGTTGTGATGTTTGGTAGCACACAAAGTGTTCCTCCGGTAAATGGGAGTTGCATAATCTCATAGTCATAGGAAACATGTATAAGTCATGAAGAAAGCAATAGCAACAAACTAAACGATCAAGTGCTATGCTAACGGAATGGGTCAAGTCAATCACATCATTCTCTAATGATGTGACCCCGTTAATCAAATGACAACTCATGTCTATGGCTAGGAAACTTAACCATCTTTGATTCAACGAGCTAGTCAAGTAGAGGCATACTAGTGACATACTGTTTGTCTATGTATTCACACATGTATTATGTTTCCGGTTAATACAATTCTAGCATGAATAATAAACATTTATCATGATATAAGGAAATAAATAATAACTGTATTATTGGCTCTAGGGCATATTTCCTTCAATTGCACTCTCCAAATAAAAGTGACAGCAGTTCTTGTGAGCGTTAAAGTTTCTGTTTTTACAGCAAGTTCAACAAGACTTTCCCCAAGTCTTCCCAACGGTTCTACTTGGCACAAACACTAATTAAACACAAAAAACACAACCAAAACATATGCTAGATAAATTATTTATTACTAAACAGGAGCAAAATGCAAGGAATAAAAAAAATTGGGTTGCCTCCCAACAAGCGCTATCGTTTAACGCCCCTAGCTAGGCATAACAAGCAAGAATAGATCTAGGTATTGCCATCTTTGGTAGGCAATCCATAAGTGGCTCTCATAATAGATTCATAAGGTAATTTAATCTTCTTTCTAGGAAAGTGTTCCATGCCTTTCCTTAATGGAAATTGGAATCTAATATTTCCTTCCTTCATATCAATAATTGCACCAATCGTTCTAAGAAAAGGTCTACCAAGAATAATGGGACATGAAGGATTGCAATCTATGTCAAGAACAATAAAATCTACGGGCACATAATTCCTATTTGCAACAATAAGAACATCATTAATTCTTCCCATAGGTTTCTTAAAAGTGGAATCCGCAAGGTGCAAGTTTAGAGAGCAATCATCAAAATCACGGAAACCTAACAAATCACACAAAGTCTTAGGAATCGTGGAAACACTAGCACCCAAATGACATAAAGCATAGCATTCATGATATTCAATTTTAATTTTAATAGTTGGTTCCCACTCATCATAAAGTTTTCTAGGGCTAGAAACTTCCAATTCAAGTTTTTCTTCATAAGATTGCATCAAGGCATCAACGATATGTTTAGTAAATGCTTTATTTTGACTATAACCATGAGGAGAATTTAGCACGGATTGCAACAAGGAAATACAATCAATCAAAGAGCAATTTTCATAGTTAAATTCCTTGAAATCCATAATAGTGGGTTTAGCAACATCTAGGGTTTTAATTTCTTCAATCCCACTTTTATCAAATTTAGCATCAAGATCAACAAATTCCGAATTCTTGGAACGCCTTCTAGGTAAAGGTGGATCATATTCAGTCCCATCATTATCAAGATTCATATTGCAAAACAAAGATTTAATAGGGTACACATCAATAACTTTTAGATCTTCATCTTTATTTTCATAGCAACTAGAAGAACACGCTCTTATAAAGGCACCTTTCTTAGCACGCATCCTAGCGGTTCTTTCTTTGCACTCATCAATGGAAATTATCATGGCTTTGAGAGACTCATTGATATCATGCTTAGGTGTAATAGATCTAAGTTTCAAACAATCCACATCAAGAGGAATTCTATCAATGTTCCTAGCCAAATCATCAATCTTAAGCAATTTTTCTTCAATCATAGCGTTAAAATTCTTTTGCGAAGTAATAAATTCTTTAATATTAGATTCAAAATCAGAGGGCATCTTATTATAATTTCCATAAGAATTGTTGTAGGAATTACCATAATTATTAGAGGGATTACTAGGATAAGGCCTAGGATTGAAATTTCCTCTATACGCGTTGTTACCAAAATTGTTCCTACCAACAAAATTCACATCCATAGATTTATTATTATTCTCAATTAAAGTAGACAAGGGCATATCATTAGGATTAGAAGAAACACTCTTATTAGCAAATAATTTCATAAGTTCATCCATCTTTCCACTCAAAACATTAATTTCTTCTATTGCATGCACCTTTTTATTAGTAGATCTTTCAGTGTGCCATTGAGAATAATTAACCATAATTTTATCTAGGATTTTAGTAGCTTCTCCTAAAGTGATTTCCATAAAAGTGCCTCCCGCGGCCGAATCTAAAAGATTTCTAGAAGCAAAATTCAATCCGGCATAAAAATGTTGTATAATCATCCACAAATTTAAACCATGAGTAGGGCAACTACGTATCATTAATTTCATTCTCTCCCAAGCTTGTGCAACATGTTCATGATCAAGTTGCTTAAAATTCATAATGTCGTTTCTAACAGACATGATCTTAGCGGGAGGAAAATACTTAGAGATAAAAGCATCTTTGCACTTGTTCCATGAATCAATACTATTTTTAGGCAAAGACGAAAACCAAGCTTTAGTACGATCTCTAAGCGAAAAAGGAAATAGCTTCAATTTAACAATATCATTATCCACATCTTTCTTATTTTGCATGTCACACAAATAAACGAAGCTATTTAGATGAGTAGCGGCATCTTCACTAGGAAGGCCAGAGAACGGATCTTTCATGACAAGATTCAGCAAAGCAGTATTAATTTCACAAGATTCAGCATCGGTAAGAGGAGCAATCAGAGTGCTAATAAAATCATTGTTATTGGTATTGGTGAAGTCGCACAATTTAGTATTATCTCGAGCCATCGTGACAAGCAAGAAAACTAACACACAAGCAAACAAAAAGCATGCGAGCAAAAAGAGGCAAATAGAGAGGGAGGATAGAGAGAGAGGGCGAATAAAACGGCAAGGGTGAAGTGGGGGAGAGGAAAACGAGAGGTAAATGGCAAATAATGTAATGCGGGAGATAAGGGTATGTGATGGGCACTTGGTATGTTGACTTTTGCGTAGACCTCGTCGACAACGGCGCCAGAAATCCTTCTTGCTACCTCTTGAGCACTACGTTGGTTTTCCCCGAAGATTAAGGGATGATGCAGCAAAGTAGCGTAAGTATTTCCCTCAATTTTTGAGAACCAAGGTATCAATCCAGTAGGAGGCTACGCGCGAGTCCCTCGTACCTGCAAAAAACAAATAAATCCTCGCAACCAACGCAAATAGGGGTTGTCAATCCCTATAGGGCCACTTACGAGAGTGAGATCTGATAGATATGATAAGATAATATTTTTGGTATTTTTATGATAAATATGCAAAGTAAAATAAAGGCAAAGTAAATAGCAAAGTAAATAACTAAGTAGTAGGAGATTAATATGATGAAGATAGACCCGGGGGCCATAGGTTTCACTAGTGGCTTCTCTCAAGAGCATAAGTATTCTACAGTGGGTGAACAAATAACTGTTGAGCAATTGACAGAATTGAGCATAGTTATGAGAATATCTAGGTATGATCATGTATATAGGCATCACGTCCGAGACAAGTAGACTGACTCTTGCCTGCATCTACTACTATTACTCCACTCATCGACCACTATCCAGCATGCATCTAGAGTATTAAGTTAATAACAGAGTAACGCCTTAAGCAAGATGACATGATGTAGAGGGATAGACTCATGCAATATGAAGAAAACCCCATCTTGTTATCCTCGATGGAAACAATACAATACGTGCCTTGCTGCCCTTACTGTCACCAGGAAAGGACACCGCAAGATTGAATCCAAAGCTAAGCACTCTCCCATTGCAAGAAAGATCAATCTAGTAGGCCAAACCAAACTGATAATTCGAAGAGACTTGCAAATATAACCAATCATACATAAAATAATTCAAAGAAGATTCAAATATTATTCATAGATAGACTTGATCATAAACCCACAATTCATAGGTCTCAACAAACACACCGCAAAAAGAAGATTACATCGAATAGATCTCCACAAGAGAGGGGGAGAACATTGTATTGGGATCCAAAAAGAGAGAAGAAGCCATCTAGCTACTAACTATGGACCCGTAGGTCTGAGGTAAACTACTCACACATCGTCGGAGAGGCTATGGTGTTGATGTAGAAGCCCTCCGTGATCGATGCCCCCTCCGACGGAGCTCCAGAACAGGCCCCAAGATGGGATCTCGTGGATACAGAAAGTTACGGCGGTGGAATTAGGGTTTTGGCTCTGTATCTGATCGTTTGGGGGTACGTGGATATATATAGGAGGAAGGAGTATGTCAGTGGAGCAACAGGGGGCCCACGAGGGTGGAGGGCGCGCTTGGTGGGGGTAGGCGCGCCCCCTACCTCGTGGCCTCCTATTTCTTTTCTTGACGTAGGGTCCAAGTCTCTCGGATCATAATCTTGCTAAAAATCACGTTCTCGAAGGTTTCATTCCGTTTGGACTCCATTTGATATTCCTTTTCTTCGAAACCCTAAAACAGGCAAAAACAACAATTCTGGGCTGGGCCTCCGGTTAATAGGTTAGTCCCAAAAATAATATTAAAGTGGATAATAGAGCCCAATAATGTCCAAAACAGTAGATAATATAGCATGGAGCAATCAAAAATTATAGATACGTTGGAGACGTATCAACTTCATCTTCAATCCTTACACAAATGATTTCGTCTTGGTATATCTCGATGATATATTGGTCTTTTCCAAGAACAAGGAGGATCATGCCAAGCATTTGAGATTGGTACTCGACAAACTCAGAGAGCATCAATTCTATGTGAAGTTTTCAAAGTGTGAGTTCTGGCTTGATGAGGTTCTCTACCTTGGCCATATCATCCCCGCCAAGGGCATTGCTGTTAATTGATACGTCTCCAACGTATCTATAATTTTTGATTGCTCCATGCTATATTATCTACTGTTTGGGACATTATTAGGCTTTATTATCCACTTTTATATTTTTTTTGGACTAACCTATTAACCGGAGGCCCAGCCCAGAATTGCTGTTTTTTGCCTGTTTTAGGGTTTTGAAGAAAATGAATATCAAACGAAGTCCAAACGGAATGAAACCTTCGGGAACGTGATTTTCTCACCGAAAACAACTCAGGAGACTTGGACCCTACGTCAAGCCAATTAACAGGAGGCCACGAGGTAGGGGGCGCACCTGCCCCCCCAGGCGCGCCCTCCACCCTCGTGGCCCCCCTGTTGCTACACCGACGTACTTCTTCCTCATATATATATATATATATCCACGTACCCCCGGACGATCAGAACGAGAGACAAAACCCTAATTCCACCACTGTAACTTTTTGTATCCACGAGATCCCATCCTGGGGCCTGTTCCGGAGCTCCACCGGAGGGGGCATCGATCACGGAGGGCTTCTACATCAACACCATAGCCTCTCCGGTGAAGTGTGAGTAGTTTACTTCAGACCTACGGGTCCATAGTTAGTAGCTAGATGGCTTCTTCTCTCTTTTTGGATCTCAATACAATGTTCTCCCCCTCTCTTGTGGAGATCTATTCGATGTAATCTTGTTTTTGCGGTGTGTTTGTTGAGACCGATGAATTGTGGGTTTATAATCAAGTCTATCTATGAAAAATATTTGAATCTTCTGTGATTCTTTTATGTATGATTGATTATCTTTGCAAGTCTCTTCAAATTGTCAGTTTGGTTTGGCCTACTAGATTGATCTTTCTTGCAACGGGAGAAGTGCTTAGCTTTGGGTTCAATTTTGCGGTGTCCTTTCCCGGTGACAGTAAGGGCAGCAAGGCACGTATTGTATTGTTGCCATCAAGGATAACAAGATGGGGTTTTCTTCATATTGCATGAGTCTATCCCTCTACATCATGTTATCTTGCTTAAGGCATTACTCTGTTATTAACTTAATACTCTAGATGCATGCTGGATAGTGGTCGATGAGTGGAGTAATAGTAGTAGATGCAGGAAAGAGTCAGTCTACTTGTCTCGGACGTGATGCCTATATACATGACCATACCTAGATATTCTCATAACTATGCTCAATTCTGTCAATTGCTCAACAGTTATTTGTTCACCCACCGTAGAATACTTATGCTCTTGAGAGAAGCCACTAGTGAAACCTATGGCCCCCGGGTCTATCTTTATCATATTAATCTCCTACTACTTAGTTATTTACTTTGCTATTTACCTTGCCTTTATTTTACTTTGCACCTTTATCATAAAAATACCAAAAATATTATCTTATCATATCTATCAGATCTCACTCTCGTAAGTGGCTCTATAGGGATTGACGGCCCCTATTTGCGTTGGTTGCGAGGATTTATTTGTTTTGTGCAGGTACGAGGGACTCGCACGTAGCCTCCTACTGGATTGATACCTTGGTTCTCAAAAACTAAGGGAAATACTTACGCTACTTTGCTGCATCATCCCTTCCTCTTCGGGGAAAACCAATGCAGTGCTAAAAGAGGTAGCAAGAAGGATTTCTGGCGCCGTTGCCGGGGAGGTCTACGCAAAAGTCAACATGTCAAGTACCCATCACATACCCTTATCTCCCGCATTACATTATTTTCCATTTGCCTCTCGTTTTCCTCTCCCCCCAATTCATCCTTGCCATTTTATTCGCCCTCTCTCTCTATCCTCCCTCTCTTTCTCTATTTGCCCCCTTTTGTCCGCTTGCTTTTTGTTTGCTTGTGTGTTAGTTTGCTTGCTTGTCGTTATGGCTAGTTCTTTACCCTCTGCCTGTATGTCTGAAATTGGGGATACTATTGTCGATAATAATTTTGATGCTCCTACGAAAGAACCCAATATCTCACATATAAAAAGATTCCGTGTTGGTAGTGGTAATATTATTGGAAAAGGAGTTATTCAAGATTTGTTTACTTGTGCCGGTGCTTTACCTTCTATGGGTAGTTCTATTCTTCATAGAACTAGTAGTCTTGCAGACGCTATTGCCATGCTTGTAGTTGAACTTGAGAGACAATTCATGCACATGCATCCTTCTATACAAAGGATTTTCCTAGAATTTTCTAATATTGAGCATTCTTCTGTTAAGCGTGCCGTTACTATCTTTTTGGCTCATGAGTTTCGATTCATAATAAAAGAGGCCAAAGAAATCTTTGCGCATTATAGGGTGGACGCTTGCCGTCCTACCATAGAGAGTATTCTCTTTGATCAAAAGAAATAATGCGTTTTCAATCTTTAGACTATGTTGCTTTCAATGAAAATCTTAGAAAAAGGGTTCCTACCAATGTTTTAGTTGATAGAATTTCTGAACTTAATGATGATTTTACTATTAGAGATAATGAATTAGGATATTCTCTTGAATATAGGCTCACAAAGTTCTGTCAAAAGAATGCTTATAATGATGAATTGGTTGTGCAATATGAAGGACCAAAGGAGGAACCTATACCTCCCAAGGTTGATCTTGGAGACTTTTGTCCCAAAAAAATTAGCCCTTTTGATTACTTTTGCTTGCCTCAAAGAAAACTTGCTGCTGAACGTAGAGAATACGAAATGAGTTTTAACAATCTATCTTATTATTATGGCAATACCTAGATCTATTCTTGCTTGTTATGCCTAGCTAGGGGCGTTAGACGATAGCACTTGTTGGGAGGAAACCCAATTTTATTTTTATTCCTTGATTTTTGATCCTGATTAGTAATAAATAAATTATTTAGCCTCTGTTTTGGTTGTGTTTTTTGTGTTTAATTAGTGTTTGTGCCAAGTAGAACCGTTGGGAAGACTTGGGGAAAGTCTTGTTGAACTTGCTGTAAAAACAGAAACTTTAGCGCTCACGAGAACTGCTGTCATTTTTATTTGGAAAGTTCTATTTAGTTAATTCTTTTTACAGATGATTAATAGATAAAGTCCTCACGTCCATAAATTTATTTTAGAATTTTTGGGGTTCCAGATCTTGCGCTAGCTACAAATTACTACAGACTGTTCTGTTTCTAACAGATTCTGTTTTTCGTGTGTTGTTTGCTTATTTTGATGAATCTATGGCTAGTAAAATAGTTTATGAACCATAGAGAAGTTGGAATACAGTAGGTATAAAACCCATATAAATAAAGAATGAGTTCATTACAGTACCTTGAAGTGGTCTTTTGTTTTCTTTCGCTAACGGAGCTCACGAGATTTTCTACTTTAAGTTTTGCGTTGTGAAGTTTTCAAGTTTTGGGTAAAGATTTCATGGATTATGGAACAAGGAGTGGCAAGAGCCTAAGATTGGGGATGCCCATGGCACCCCCAAGATAATCTAAGGACACCTAAAAGCCAAAGCTTGGGGATGCCCCGGAAGGCATCCCCTCTTTCGTCTACTTCTATCGGTAACTTTACTTGGAGCTATATTTTTATTTACCACATGATATGTGTTTTGCTTGGAGCGTCTTGTATGATTTGAGTCTTTGCTTATTAGTTTACCACAATCATCCTTGCTGTACACACCTTTTGAGAGAGACATACATGATTTGGAATTTGTTAGAAAACTCTATGTGCTCCGCTTATATCTTTTGAGTTATATAATTTTGCTCTAGTGCTTCACTTATATCTTTTAGAGAACGGTGGTGGATTTGTTTCATAGAAACTATTGATCTCTCATGCTTCCTTCGATTATTTTGAGAGTCTTAATAGCATGGTAATTTGCTTAAAGTCCTAATATGCTTGGTATGCAAGATTAATAATAAAACTTTCTTATGAGTATGTTGAATACTAAGAGAAGTTTGATGCTTGATGATTGTTTTGATACATGGAGGTAATAATATCAAAGTCGTGCTAGTTGAGTAGTTGTGAAATTGATAAATACTTGTGTTGAGGTTTGCAAGTCCCGTAGCATGCACGTATGGTAAACATTATGCAACAAATTTGAAACATGAGGTGTTATTTGATTGTCTTCCTTATGAGTGGCGGTCGAGGACGAGCGATGGTCTTTTCCTGCCAATCTATCCCCCTAGGAGCATGCACGTAGTACCGAGGTTTTTGATGACTTGTCGATTTTTGCAATAAGTATGTGAGTTCTTTATGACTAATGTTGAGTCCATGGATCATACACACTCTCACCCTTCCATCCTTGCTAGCCTCTTCGGTACCGTGCATTGCCCTTTCTCACATTGAGAGTTGGCGCAAACTTCGCCGGTGCATCCAAACCTCGTGATATGATATGCTCTTTCACACATAAACCTCCTTATATCTTCCTCAAAACAGCCACCATACCTACCTATTATGGCATTTCCATAGCCATTCCGAGATATATTGCCATGCAACTTTCCATCATTCCTGTAGGATCGAAAGTATGTCTAGAGGGGGGGTGATTAGACTACTTGACCAAATAAAAACTTAACCTTTTCCCAATTTTAGTTCTTGGCAGATTTTAGCTATTGTAGGACAAGTCAAGCAATCATCACACAATTCAAGAAAGCATGCAAAGAGTATATTGGCAGCGGAAAGTAAAGCATGCAACTTGCAAGAATGTAAAGGGAAGGGTTTGGAGAATTAAAACGCAATTGGAGACACATATGTTTTTCCCGTGGTTCGGATAGGTGGTGCTATCCTACATCCACGTTGATGGAGACTTCAACCCACGAAGGGTAACGATTGCACGAGTCCACGGAGGGCTCCACCCACGAAGGGTAATGGTTGCGCGAGTCCATGGAGGGCTCCACCCACGAAGGGTCCACGAAGAAGCAACCACCCACAAAGGGTCCACGAAGTAGCAACCTTGTCTATCCCACCATGGCCATCGCCCATGAAGGACTTGCCTCACTAGCGGTAGATCTTCACGAAGTAGGCGATCTAATTGCCCTTACAAACTCCTTGGTTCAACTCCACAATCTTGTCGGAGGCTCCCAAGTGACACCTAGCCAATCTAGGAGACACCACTCTCCAAGAAGTAACAAATGGTGTGTAGGTAATGAACTCCTTGCTCTTGTGCTTCAAATGATAGTCTCCCCAACACTCAACTCTCTCTCATAGGATTTGGATTTTGTGGAAAGAAGATTTGAATGGAAAGCAACTTGGGGAAGGCTAGAGATCAATATTCATATGGTAGGAATGGAATATCTTGGTCTCAACACATGAGTAGGTGGTTCTCTCTCAGAACATATGAGTTGGAATTGTGTATGTGTTCTGATGGCTCTCTCCACGAATGAAGAGGAGGTGGAGGGATATATATAGCCTCCACACAAAATCCAACCGTTACACACAGTTTTCCAATCTCGGTGGGACCGAATCAACAAACTCGGTCGGACCGAAAAGGTAAACCTAGTGACCGTTAGAGATTTTCGGTGGGACTGACATGCAACTCGGTAGGACCGATATGGTTAGGGTTTGGGCATAACGTAATCTCGGTGAGACCAATTACACAAACTTGGTGAGACCGATTTTGGTAATTAGCTAACCAGAGAGTTGGTCAGGCAAACTCGGTGGGACCGATTTGCTCTTTCGGTGAGACCGAAAAGTTACAAAAAGGAAACACTGAATTTACATTGCAATCTCGGTGGGACCGATTCGCTCTTTCGATGAGACCGAAAAGTTACGAAAGGGAAACAGAGAGTTTGCAATCCCATCTCGGTGAGACCGAGATCCCTATCGGTAGAACCGATTTGCTAGGGTTTGGCAGTGGCTTATGACAAGTGAAACTCGGTGGCGCCGGATAGAAAGAATCGGTAGGACCGAGTTTGGCTTAGGGTTTAGGTCATATGTGGATATGGGAAAGTAGCTGAGGATTTTGGAGCATATCATTAAGCACATGAAGCAAGAGGCTCATTAAGCAACACCTCATCCCTCCTTGATAGTATTGGCTTTTCTTAAAGACTCAATGTGATCTTGGATCACTAAAATATAAAATGAAGAGTCTTGAGCTTTTGAGCTTGAGCCAATCCTTTGTCCTTAGCATGTTGAGGGTTCCACTTTCACATCCATGCCATGCCAATCATTGAGCTTTCCTGAAATAGTCATCTTGGAATAGCATTAGCTCAATGAGCTATATGTTGTTATGAATTACCAAAACCACCTAGGGATAGTTGCACTTTCAATCTCCCCCTTTTTGGTAATTGATGACAACATATAGATCAAAGCTTCGACAAATGATAATAAGCATGAAATATATCGTCGCTTTGAGAAGTATGTGACAAGTAAGAGCTCCCCCTAAATTTGTGCATATTTAAAATTTTCTTTGGACTGCAAATGCACAAAGTGTTAGAGTCATGGGTTACTTTTCCATGTCACATACATCTTGGTGGAGCGCTTAAAATGATAAGAATGAAATACATGCACTCATCACCAAGAATAGTGAATGATCACATAAGATAGATAAGATGATAATATTAAGCAAACATTAAGTGTAGCTTATGATCAAACACATGATCATCAATGTCTCACAGATAACGGCATAGTATCTCAAGCACTCAAAAGTAAACAAAGTTCGAAAAACCACCAAATAAAGCAAGAGAGAAAAAAACAACACTCTCTCTCTCGAAGCCTATGATCTATACATTTTTCTCCCCCTTTGGCAACAAGTTACCAAAAAGTTCCTAGAAAATGCATAGTGCTAGATCGACGCTCAGGCTTGCTCTTCTGGTGGTGGTGGAGTCCGGAGCACTCCAAGGACGAAGCCTTCTGTAGACGTGGTCGGAGTCGAGGCTGAAGTAGATGCTAGAGCTGGTGGAACTGAAGCTGTAGCTGGTGCAGAAGTGGTGGCTATGGTGTCAGCAACTGGCACTTCATATGATCTCTGAGATCTTGGCACTCTGGCAAATGCATCAGTTGTAGTCTTGCCCTTCCTCTCCTGCATATCATCCTGAAGTTGTTCCACTGCAGACTGAATCTCTGTTACTTTGACATCCAAGTCATAGAACTTCTGTTCCATGATTCTTTCTAAGCTCTGCTGATTCTAAGTGAGGGTGGCCAGTCCTTGCTCAATCCTCAGTGTGGATGCAATCAAGTAACCAAGCTGCTCTTGTTTGGTTTTCAAGAAATACTCAGATGCCTCCTCTTGAGTTGGCATCTTGGCAGCTTTCTCCTTCCTTTCCTTCTCCTTCTTTGCTTGTGCTTGTGCTGATGATGGTTCATTCTCAGTCATAACAACTTGATTATCTTCAAAATCTGGATGGATGGGCAGGTGTTCCTTGTCCAATGAGCATATGCCTGTGCCCATCTTTGAGTTGATGAGCTCTTGAATCTGTGGGGCATATCCACAACTCCTCTTCTAGTCTACTGCAGTGCTCTTGATAGTCTCTACTATGAGGCTCATGACCTTGAATTTCCAAGGTACATAAAATACATGAAGCAAATTGATTGCATGGCCTCTGATCATCTTGTGATCACCTGACTTGGGCAAGAGAGTGTGCCTCAAAATCCAATTAATATTTGGCAGCCCTGACAGAAGATAGTGCACTGAGCCAAATTTGAAAGTGTCAAGTGCTTCATTTGGAATTTCCTTATACATGTTGGACATAGAGTTGTGGTCCATCTTCTTCTTGGCATAGATATCCAAGTCATCCTCATGCTCTTCTGGGGCATTGATCAGCTGAGCCCATTCAGCAACTGTAGATTGGTACCTCGTACCTTCAGACATCCAAGTTATCTTTCCATCTGGGTAGAAATGTGCTGTGGAGTAGAATTGCATAATGAGTTCCTCGTTCCACTTTGTGAGCTTCTGCCCAACAAAGTCTGCTACTCCACAAGCATTGAAGCTGTCAATCACACCAGGATAGTGTTCCTCATTTTCCTTCATGTAGGTCCAGTCGACCCATCTCATGTCACAAACTATGGGCTTCTTATCAAGCAGCACTGTCTCATAGAAGTCCTGCTGTTCCTTGGTGTGAAACCTGTAATCCACAGTAGTTCTTCTCCTTGAAGCATACGGGTCTGCTTCTCTCCACTTCCTGAGCCCTGAGTCTCTCCTGAGCTTCATGTCCTCAGCCACAGGATGAGCATCACTATGGTCTGGGATCTTGGGCTTGAGCTTTCTGAGCACTTGACCTTCTTCTTCTTCAGCAATGTCAAGCACTGGGGCCTTGTTCTTTTCAGCTGCAGGTATGCTCCTTGTATTCCTCTTTGGCTTTGGCTTTAGAGCTGGCTTGGCCTTAGAAGCAGCTGCCCTGATCTTATGGCATCACCCATCAGCTTGGGTGCCTTAGGTGCTAGTGCAGCTACCTCTTCTTCTTCCTCTTCTTCCATGATGGAAGCCTTTCCAAGCACTCTGGCTACGGTCTTCTTCACCCTTTCCTTTCTTTTCTTGCCTTTAGCAGCAACTGGCTCTATGGGTGCAGGCTTTTCAGGAATCTGAGTTGAAACTCTGGCCTTTGGCATAGGCTGCCTACCTGCTGGCCTTTTGATCTTTAAGCCTGGCTTTGTGCCCTGTGCTGGCTCAACTCTCTTTGATGTGGCTTCCTCTTCCTCTGCCACATAATCTTCATCCTTAGAATCTGAAGTTCTCTTCTTCCTCTGTCTGGTGGCAGCTTTTGGCAAATTTCTTGGAGTACTTCTGCTGCCATCATCTGAAGAACTTGAGGGACTAGTGCCGTCACTCATCTGCACTTGCTCTTCTGACATGTTCTGGCTATCACTTTGGTCTGACATGATGAACAAGCTGACTGCTGACCCCGTGAATAGTTTATAGATGAGGTAGAATAGATGAGCATCACAAAATGCAGAGATTTTTGCAAAAGAATGATCCAAAAACTTAGTTTTAGTTTCCCACTGAAATCATCTCGGATCTACCGATTTTTAAACTCGGTGATACCGAAGCAGTTTTGGAACCTAAACTAGTGAACTCGGTCAGACCGAGTCACAGTTCGGTGGCACCGAGACTGCTAGGGTTTCACAAAGTTCCAAAATCGGTCACACCGATAAGTAATTCTCGGTCAGACCGAGTCTCACTTGTGCAATGGCATGAGCCAAATCAGTGGGACCGAGTTTTTCAACTCGGTGGGTCCGAGATGGTTTCGGCGGAAACCTAACCCTAAAATTTTCGAATCAAAACTAATCTACGAACGCATTGACTAGATAGGAGTGTTTCAATCGTGGCAAGAATCATTAAGAACACAATGTGCTAGGAATCGGACGGGGAATAGCACTGTGATCGAGTCCATACCCTAGTTCGGTGGAGACTCGCTACGGCGGCAACAGCGGGGTTGAATTCCGTTGACAGCGATGGAGACCAGCGACTGGAGGCGGCTGGAGGCGAGGAGACAATCCGGAGACCAAGTTGGCAGAGTAGGCTATCGCGCGGGCGAAGGGGTTCGGAGAAATTTCCAAATTTTTGCCCGTGACTATATATAGCCCGACCCTGTCGGTGTGACCGAGTGGAACGACTCGGTGGCACCGAGATGCAAAACTGTATACAGTTATTGCAACTCGGTGTGACCGAATGGTTCAAATCGGTTGCACCGAGATCGAAAACATAGATCAACTTAATGATCTCGGAAGGACCGAAAGTAGCGTATCGGTCAGACCGAGAATCATAAAGAGGTTTTGGAAGTTTAAGTCTATGACGAATCGGGGACTCCGAGCGCTCCTCACACAGAGTGGTTCGAATCTGACTTGATCAAATTTTGTGATGTAGCATGAATAGAGTCTGAGACGAGAAAAGCATAGATAGCTAGAGGAGGTTCTTAGGCATTCTTGTCCATCCACTTGGCAAAAGGAAATAAAACCAAACAATTAAAACAACAAGTGGATGTCCTCGAATGAGTAAAATATGCAACCAGCATGCTCACACAATAAGATGGCAAATGAAATATGTGACAAGGCATGCACAACCAATTCTAGCATCTATCAAGCAATTTGCGATGACAAGGTCATCTATATATGAGTATATTGACTTAGGAGTCAAGTGAGAACACTTGATCATAGGTCATACTCATCATTTAAGCTCAAGTGGGGTTACCACTTTTACATAAAGCATTGTTGTGTTCACATCTTTAGAGTTGCTTTAGCTCAAGTGTTAGAGTAAAGCTCCCCCTAGATGTGATATCCCCCCTTAGAGGGATGAACTAACCTCGGGTTTTGTCGATGATGACTTCATGTAGATGTTGAAGATGTGGATGCTCAATGTTGATGTAGATCACTTGGAGCTATCCATTTGAGTGAATTGCACTTTCAATACCTACATGGGTTAGTCCCACAAGGAACAAACAAGGATATCCATAGACATAGAGTGATGCACACACAAGATGATGTCTATAAAAGCTTTATGTTACCTTGTCCCTTGTCTTACCAACAAGAGGGTTTGTGACTCCTTGAACTAGTGCAAGATGTGGAAGTTGATTGCACTTGTTCTTGCCAAAATGATAAGAGTGAAGTATGTTGGCGGAGTCACCCTCAAGAACTCTCTAGTTCTTCTTCTTTTGGATCCACACCATCTTGATGGGAATCCTTGGAGTTGTAGTCATACTTGATGAAGTGGAACTTGAAGTAGTCTTGGGAATCCACTTGACTAAGGTCGTAGGAGCTTCTTCAAATGCATCAATTTCCTCTTGAAGCTTGTCCTTGCCTTTTTGCTTGTAGTCTTGTGGTGGAAGATCATCTTGAGCTTGTGTCCCCTTGAAAGAAGTATCATACTTCTCTTGTTGAGGAACAAACTTTGTCTTGGGGTATTGATCTTCTTCCCACTCAACTCCATTGGCATTGAACGTTCGTTCAAAACCAACACCTTGATTCTTCCGGTGCATTCCTTGCTTGCGCACAATTTCCTCGAATTGCTTACTCCCGGCAAGGCTTTTGTACACTCCTTTCTCTATAATTCCCTTCAATAAGCTATTTTCTTGCTCAAGTGTAACTTGGCTAAGAGAATCATTAGTGGAATCAAGATAACTACTAGAAGCAACAATATTGGATTTAGCATGATCCTTGTTACTGCTAGAGGAAGAATCTTTCTTGTTCTTGTTACTAGACTTGACTTGAGGCATGTAAGTGGATAAGAGTAAACGCTTGGCAATGTAAGGAGAACTTTTCTTGCGGAGATCATCATTGATTGCTTTTAAGAACTCATGCTCTTGCTCAAGATTGAGCTTTTCAAAGCGTAATTTCTCATGAGCTCTTAAAAGTTCTCGATGATCTTCAAAGATAGTTTCATGAGCTAACTTAAGAGTGTTTAGTTCTTTAGTTAGAGCCTCAATCTTCTCCTTATCATTGTCATTCATTTTATCTTGATTAGCATGATTAATTGACATTTCATCATAGTATTCATCACTAGAGTTGTCAACAAGCAAATCATCACCTAACAAGTCATCTTCATCACTATTGAAATCAACATACTTGGGGTGTGTTACCTTAGGACCTTTGGTCATGAAGCATCTTCCAATTCCTTCATTTGGTGAGTCAAATATGTCGTAGGAGTTGGTTGACACAAGTGCTAGACTGGCAACACCTTCATCTTGAGTATCTTCGGAGTCGGAGTGATAACTTCTCTCGGAGTGGCTGTCGGAGTCGGAGCCGGATACCCATTCACCAACATGAGCTTGATGTCTTTGTTTTGTGTAGCTCCTTGATGATTTTTCCTTCCTTTCCGAATCCTTGCTTCTCCATGAGTATCTTCGTTCATAACAATCATCTCTACTCCTTCTCTCTCTTGGTGGTGATTCTTTGCTTCTTCTTTTTGGAGAATCTTCTCTTCTCTTGTAGGGAGCCGTACATTCATTGGAATAGTGTCCGGGTCTTCCACAACTGTAGCAGTTTCGCTCTCGACTAGAAGATCTTTTGTCATTGTAGGACCTTGACTTGAAGTTTCTATCTTTGCTTCTACTCTTGTAGAACTTGTTGAAGTTCTTCACCATTAATCTCAATTCTTCATTGAAGTTTTGTTTCTCACTTGATGATGTAGGGGCTTCACATGAGGCTTTGTAGGCACCACTTGATTTGTTGTGAAGTTCCTCTTTATCCTTGAGTGACATCTCATGAGCAACAATTCTTCCAAATCACCTCCGTTGGCTTGAGATCTTTGTAATTGGGCATCATTTGGATCAATGTGCACACGGTATCATATTTTCCATCCAAGGCTCTTAGAATCTTCTTGATGATGAATCTATCAGTCATCTCTTCACTTCCTAAGCCGGCAATCTCATTTATGATGAGAGCAAGCCTAGAGTACATTTCAGCGACACCTTCACCATCCTTCATTTTGAACTTGTCAAGTTGACTTTGAAGCACATCCAACTTGGATTCCTTGACGGAGTCGGTACCTTCGTGCATATCAATCAAAGTGTCCCAAATTTCCTTTGCATTCTCAAGACGGCTGATTTTGTTGAATTCTTCGGGGCACAATCCGTTGAAGAGAATGTCACAAGCTTGAGCATTGTATTGCAACATCTTCAACTCATCCGCGGTAGCTTCACGGTTTGGTTCTTTCCCGTCAAATAAGTCACCTTGCAAACCAACACACACAATAGCCCAAACGGCGGGGTTATGTCCAAGAATATGCATTTTCATTTTATGCTTCCAACTAGCAAAATTAGTACCATCAAAGTAAGGACCTCTACGGTGATAATTTCCCTTGCTAGACGCCATACTCTTCTAGGTTGTGAAACCAAGGCTATGACCACCAAAAGCTATGGAGATCAAAGCAAATGGAGACCAAGGCTCTGATACCACTTGTAGGATCGAAAGTATGTCTAGAGGGGGGGTGATTAGACTACTTGACCAAATAAAAACTTAACCTTTTCCCAATTTTAGTTCTTGGCAGATTTTAGCTATTGTAGGACAAGTCAAGCAATCATCACACAATTCAAGCAAGCATGCAAAGAGTATATTGGCAGCGGAAAGTAAAGCATGCAACTTGCAAGAATGTAAAGGGAAGGGTTTGGAGAATTCAAACGCAATTGGAGACACGGATGTTTTTCCCGTGGTTCGGATAGGTGGTGCTATCCTACATCCACGTTGATGGAGACTTCAACCCACGAAGGGTAACGGTTGCGCGAGTCCACGGAGGGCTCCACCCACGAAGGGTAATGGTTGCGCGAGTCCACAGAGGGCTCCACCCACGAAGGGTCCACGAAGAAGCAACCACCCACAAAGGGTCCACGAAGTAGCAACCTTGTCTATCCCACCATGGCCATCGCCCACGAAGTACTTGCCTCACTAGCGGTAGATCTTCATGAAGTAGGCGATCTCCTTGCCCTTACAAACTCCTTGGTTCAACTCCACAATCTTGTCAGAGGCTCCCAAGTGACACCTAGCCAATCTAGGAGACACCACTCTCCAAGAAGTAACAAATGGTGTGTAGGTAATGAACTCCTTGCTCTTGTGCTTCAAATGATAGTCTCCCCAACACTCAACTCTCTCTCATAGGATTTGGATTTTGTGGAAAGAAGATTTGAGTGGAAAGCAACTTGGGGAAGGCTAGAGATCAATATTCATATGGTAGGAATGGAATATCTTGGTCTCAACACATGAGTAGGTGGTTCTCTCTCAGAACATATGAGTTGGAATTGTGTATGTGTTCTGATGGCTCTCTCCATGAATGAAGAGGAGGTGGAGGGGTATATATAGCCTCCACACAAAATCCAACCGTTACACACAATTTTCCAATCTCGGTGGGACCGAATGAACAAACTCGGTCGGACCGAAAAGGTAAACCTAGTGACCGTTAGAGATTTTCGGTGGGACTGACATGCAACTCGGTAGGACCGATATGGTTAGGGTTTGGGCATAACGAAATCTCGGTGAGACCGATTACAGAAACTCGGTGAGACCAATTTTGGTAATTAGCTAACCAGAGAGTTGGTCAGGCAAACTCGGTGGGACCGATTTTCTCTTTCGGTGAGACCGAAAAGTTACAAAAAGGAAACACTGACTTTACATTGCAATCTCGATGGGACCGATTCGCTCTTTCGGTGAGACCGAAAAGTTATGAAAGGGAAACAGAGAGTTTGCAATCCCATCTCGGTGAGACCGAGATCCCTATCGGTAGAACCGATTTGCTAGGGTTTGGCAGTGGCTTATGACAAGTGAAACTCGGTGGCGCCGGATAGAAAGAATCGGTAGGACCGAGTTTGGCTTAGGGTTTAGGTCATATGTGGATATGGGAAAGTAGCTGAGGATTTTGGAGCATATCATTAAGCACATGAAGCAAGAGGCTCATTAAGCAACACCTCATCCCTCCTTGATAGTATTGGCTTTTCTTAAAGACTCAATAAGATCTTGGATCACTAAAATATAAAATGAAGAGTCTTGAGCTTTTGAGCTTGAGCCAACCCTTTGTCCTTAGCATGTTGAGGGTTCCACTTTCACATCCATGCCATACCAATCATTGAGCTTTCCTGAAATAGTCATCTTGGAATAGCATTAGCTCAATGAGCTATATGTTGTTATGAATTACCAAAACCACCTAGGGATAGTTGCACTTTCTTGTGGAGATACAATGTTCTCCCCCTCTCTTGCCATGCCAATCATTGAGCTTCTTCTCTCTTTTGGATCTCAATACAATGTTCTCCCCCTCTCTTGTGGAGATCTATTCGATATAATCTTCTTTTTGCGGTGTGTATGTTGAGACCGGTGAATTGTGAGTTTATGATCAAGTCTATCTATGAATAATATTTGAATCTTCTCTGGATTCTTTTATGTATGATTGGTTATCTTTGCAGGTCTCTTCGAATTATCAGTTTGGTTTGGCCTACTAGATTGATCTTTCTTGCAATGGCAGAAGTGCTTAGATTTGGGTTCAATCTTGCGGTGTCCTTTCCCGGTGACAGTAAGGGCAGCAAGGCACGTATTGTATTGTTTCCATCGAGGATAACAAGATGGGTGTCGGCGTTCTGAACGGGGGTCCCCAGACTTGCCTGCCTGCGGCCTGCGGCGTGGCTCAAAGGGGGGCCCAGCACGGCCCGTCTTCACCAACACAAACCTAAGACCCTCGCGAGGGGCCAAGCCTCGCGGGGCGGACGAGACGGAGCTTCCTCAGGCACGGCCTCGTCAGGCTGGCTCATGAGGAGGCGGAGAGATCAAGGCGGGGTACCTCACGAGGTGCCCGTGATGCAAGCCATGACGACTCAGGGCGCCAGGCGGGTGCCAGCCCGCGCAGCGTCCTCCTTTCCTCTTTGGTGCAAAGGGGGCAAGCGCAGCCATGGAGTACCGAGGCATCAGGCAAAGGTTGCCATTTCGGTGCAACGAGACCAAAACCAGGAGGACTATGAGACGGAGGTCACCCTGGAGCCCAAGACGGCGTCATCACCAGAGCTTTGCGCAGGCGAAGACTACTTTTGTCAGGATAGCTGATACTTGTTGTCCCCCTTCAAATTAGCCCTCCATTGTTGGCTCCCTTCCTGCTCGATATTTGGGAAGAGGACCAGAGCCTCTATAAATAGGACCGGCCACCCACATAGCAAGGGGGTTCGGTCGGTTGGAGGAAGCAGAGAGA
>NC_041386.1:536107879-536156645 GCF_002162155.2 Triticum dicoccoides | reverse complement strand
TTCATCGCCCTAGCCAAGAACAGACCCTCGCGAGGCTGTTCTTCCTTGTATTGTTCATCATCATCAGCCCAAGAGGCAATCCACCACACCACACACTGGAGTAGGGTATTACACCACAACGATGGCCTGAACCAGTATAAACCCTATGTCTCTTGTGTTGTTCTTTCCGTAGTTTTAGATCCTAGCATGGCGGAGGGGTGCAGGTAGGTAGGAGGCAAAATCTCCGCGCGCACCCCAGTGTTCGAACCTCAAGGGTCTGCCGGAACCCGAAATCCGACATTTGGCGCGCCAGGTAGGGGTGCGCCGGAATTCGTCTTCCACCGCTCCGTGCCCCGTCGCGCCGTCATCACCATGCCCGGCGACCAGGAGGGAAACCCAGACCCATGGGCGGCATGGCCCGCCCGCGCAGAGCCGCACACCTCGGGTGACCCCGTGCCCCAGGTAGCTCGCGGTCCGCAGGGCGCTGCGAGCCGCGGGCGACGCGGACAGGCTTCGACAGCTCTCACACCGCAGCAGGCGCGGTTGGCAGCAAGGGCCTCCAATCACGCCGCGACCACGACAACGTACACCCGCCGGGAGCAAGCGAACTCGAGGGTCGCGCTCACGGTGGCCCGAGAGCTGCTGCAGTGCAGACTGCTGGAGGGCGGCTGCGACGTGCTACTGGAGCGGGTGGCAGAGCTCCTGGGCTTCGCCGCCTCGGGGGCTCACCCCTTCTACACCCAGCTCCCATCTCCAACCCAGGGCGGCCCACGCGGGGGCCCCGCGCGCGCCCATGGGCTCCAAGGCTACTCCAACACTAGTGAGCTGTCAGCACCGGACCGGCGGCGGCGCTGCCCCCGCTCCTGGTCTGCGAAGAAGAAGGACTCGATGCGACCCGCGGCCCCAGTGGACAGCCGCGCTGCCAACCCACGGTAGGCGCGTCAGGCAGGACCGCGTGGCACGCAGAACACTATGGCGTGGCCTTCGGGATGACAGCGCCAAAGGAGTACGTGCCCCACATGATGGACCAAGGACACCCACACGAGGGCGAACAAGGCTCGCTCCTCAGCCCAAGCTGGGGGGACGAGGCGCCAGAAGCTGAGCCCTTCTAGGAGTCTCGGGACGGTCCCACTGGGGATGCTGGAGGCAACGATTATCGGGTACCGCTAATTCTTCAGCAGGCATACGCTAACCATGGATCGCAGGAGGTGCAGGTTGCCACAGCGGGCAGCTGCCTCGCTCCCACAGTCTCCTACCCCTCGGGAGGAGGGCGCAGGGGGGCTCCAGGAGAGGGGCAGGGATTCGACATCACCACCGCGGTGTTCGGAGCAAGGTGTTCTCAGGAGGTAGGCCCTCCGCTGGGGAGGTGCCCCAGGGCCTGCCCCCGGCGGAGGACCCGTGGTCGTCAGGGGAACCGCTGGCGACCGCTCTACCCCATTGGCGGCGTCCTGGTTTCCGGTCGTCGTTGATGGCACTAGAGTGTGGCGCAAGGCGGGGCCCTCATCTGGCGATATGAAGCAAGGCCAGTACCTGTGAAGAAGGCCCAGTGCCTGTGAAGCTCGCCGCCCCGTGACACTCTCACGTAATAATGAGTGGGGTTGTACATGCCCCGGAGTCTCAGGGGTGCCGGCCTCAGGCCCTGGGGCTCCCTCCCACGCCCAGTGGCATCACTTAGCTCCGCGCTGGTGAGCAGACGTCCAAGACTAGACTAGGTGCCGGACGCGGCCTTTTGTTTGCTTTCATTGCCCTTCCCTTTGGTTGTCGCTTTCCCCCGCTGGATTCAAGTTGGATTCCAATTTGAGATTTGCGTGTGTTCGGGGAAGGGGTGCTTAGTCTCGTTCGAGCGATTTCTCGCGTTTTGGTTACCGCTTCGCCTCAGCTGCCTCCCCTCGTGAGCCCCTCGCGAGCCGGGTCAGGCCTAGCTTGCGCGCAGCCCAGACTGCCGCCGCCGCGTCCTCTCAGGAGGGTGTTTTACTACAGATCCTACGGATTCAATCAGGGGACACTCAGGACACCGCAACCCCCCGCGGGCTGCTTCAGGGCCAGCACGGAACAAAGGTAAACTAGCCGACCAGCGCGTCGCTTAAGCCAGCCACTTGGCGCGGGCTCATGGGTGATGTAGCTTCTACTGATATGATAAACACAAGTTTTACATGAGGGGATCCTCCTCCAAAATGCTCTCACAGCTATCAGGCCAAAACCTGAGTTCTATTCATGCAGGGTAAGGAAGCAGGAATGATGCACAATCAGTTGGATGAATCCCCCAATGCGTCCTCAGGAGCACCACCAGAGCCATTGCTGGCGTCGCTGAACTCGCCATCACTGTCCGTGTTGCCGCCAACGGCGTCAGAGCCGTCCATCACGTCGCCCTCATCAGCTGCCACGATCATGTCGCCGTTGTCCGAGGTGAAGGCCCTGATAAGAGCATCCACATTGTCTTCCACCCAGTGCGCCAGCTCGCCTCGGACGGCCGAGGGGACTGGGGCAATGACGGCGTCAAAATCAAAGTGGGGATCCATGTTCCGGAGGTGGCTAAAGATGCGAGAAAAGGCACACCTGAGCAAGGCGCGGCTCCTCTCCTCCACCAACCTGTCAGCCCTGATCGACCGTGCCTCCAGCTGCGTCACCACGTCAGTGAAGAACTGAAGATTGCCAGCATAGTTGACTGCGTGCGGCTCGCCGACGGCCTCCTCGCAGATGTTACCCAAGGCCGCATTGGCTCTCTCCCGGAGCATGGTGAGCATGGGGCCGTGCTCGTGCTCCAGGATCCGCCGCTGACGTATCTCGTCTGCATTCTGGTGCGCGACGGCCTCAACCTCCTCCACCCGCTGGCGAAGAAGGAGCACCTCGGCCTGGGAAGTGGTTAGCTCACCTTGCGCCACCTCAAGGGCGGCCCGGGAAGCATCGGCCCGCCGCTTCACCTCCTCCAGCTTGGCCCTCAAGGCAGCAGTCCTGCCTTCAGCTTCAGCCCGAATCAACCCCAGCTTCTCTTCGAACTCGTGCTCGAGGTTCAAATGCGCCATCGCCACTCGACGTCCGACCTCCTCTAGGACGTGGGCTTCTTGTGCAGCAACATCATCCTCCGCCTGCGTCACCAAGCGCTCCCTCGTCTCTAGACGCTCCTACTCGCGGGTACGTTCGGCGGCTTCCAGCGTCAGCGCCTCCTCACGCTTCTGGAGCTCTACTGAGTCGCCAGAGGCCACCTTCATCAACGCGAGGGCGGCCTCGCGCAGCTCCACCTGCTCTTCCAGCGAGTGGCACCAGGCCAGAAGCTCCTGAGTCCGCTCCTCCGCAGCCGTTCGCCGCCGGTCAGCTTCCCGAGCCTCCTCAGCGGCCCGAGACCGGGCCTCCCGAGAGGCCACCAACGATGCCTTGGCCTCTGCTTCATCAAGATCACGCTGACGGGGTGCAAGGGCGATGGCGCCCTCCAGCTCGCACCTCTCTGCAGCCAGGCGCAGGCCCTCGGCCTCAAGGTGCGCGTCTTCATCAGCAAGCTCCTCACCAAGCAGGCTCACTGCATTAGTCACCCTTCGAAGGAATCCTTGGCGGAGAGCGCGACGCTCCCGAGCGTGCTCGAGCACGTCTTCCACACCATCATCTGCCCCAAGCAAGCACCGGGGGCGGCGAGTCAGCACTCCCCCTCCGGGCTGGGGGCCGGCACCCTCGCGACGGCCGGGCACGCCGCGTCAGAAGCCCGGCCTGGGGCCAGCCCGTCCTCAGGAGAAGAGCACAGGAAGCGCCTCAGCCAATCGCAGTCCACGTCTAGGCGAGAAGCCCATGGCAGGCTAGCTATGCCATGAGAAGGCCCGCGAAGGAGGATCGCGAGGTGCGCGGGGCCACGATATGCCTCGGGATGGTTCGCCTCTTCAATCGCCCTGACCACAAGGGCTCCGCTGCTCGGAGCGCTTGAGGACGGTGCAGGGGGCGAGGTCAAGAGGGACGGCTCCTCAGCCGTCTCCGCAAGCTCGGCTGGAAGGGGCCTGCGAAGCAAGAGTCAGTAAGAGCAACAGAAGGATCGGGGGCTGGGAAAGGAGAAGGCTTACTCATCAGTGGCGAAGTACTTCCTACGCTTCAGCAGGCGACAAGGGTAATCGTCACCCAGGGCCTCCCTTCTCTTCCGGAGAGCCCCAAAGTCCATGCGGAACCGGCCCAAGAGTTGGGCGCATGGATCAACCTTCGACGAAGATGGAGCGTCAAGGTGATCTGCGGCAGGGGCGCCTGCCTGATGTGCGCTGCCAATCGCCTCCCCAAGAGAAGCAGCTGGAGCCTCAGGGGCCCCAGTCGCAGGCACTGAGGGCAGCTGCTCGTCACCCTCAGCCTCAGCGGCACGGGCCCCAAGAGCTGCTTCCTCCTGAGCCTCGCCCGGTGCTGTCACCATGCCGGGAGCCCCCTCGGCCTCTGGCGCCTCATGCCTCCATGCTCCACCGCTCGAGGATGAGTCGCCTTGGCCGACTGGAAGGGCAGTCACCACCACTGGGTTCTCGCGAGGCCCCTGAAGGCCGGCGGGGCGTGGCCTCCACTCATCAAAGACAGGCATCTGCTTCACAAAGTCGCCCCGGCTCTGGTAGAGGTACAGCAAGGCCCCTCCCTGTCGGACGCTGCCGGGGTTGGGGTCCCCAGCCAGGGTCAAGAGCGCCGTCCTCAGCACCTCAGGAGTCAGGTCCTCTTTCTGGAGCCTCATACGATCCTCGCGCCCACGGAAGGCCCACATCCAGCGAGAGTGGCGTTGAAGAGGAGCAATGCGGCATAGCAGGAACTCCTTCACCACCTTAGGCGCTGTCACGCCAAGCCACCTCAAGAGCGCGAAGCGGCGCCAGACGAAGATGAGCCGGGGGCTCTCAAGCGTCTCCTGGCCCCAGCCCGAATTGGGGACGGCAGGTGATGTCGGCTCCAATAGCAGGGGGCTAGGCACCCCTGCGTCCACATACAGCCACCGCTCGCGGAACCCAACCGCGGGCAGTGGGAGCTTGAAGTCAATCCCAGAGGCTGCCGTCTCAGGCGCGGCAATGAAGCTCACGCAAGCCTAGCATTGGGTAGGGTCGACAAGATGCAACGAGAAGAAGTGGTGCAGCAAGGCAACCGAAGGAGGAATGCCCACCATAGCTTCGCAAACAAAGGCGAAGACGGAAAGGAGGGTGATGGATTCAGGACCCAGATGCATCATGTGGATCTGATAGTGGGAAAGCACGGCGTTGAAGAAATCAGAAAAGGGAGGAACCAGACCCGCCCACAGGGCGTCGGCAAGATACGGGACCTCGGTGGCTGTCCTGTCGACGGAGAAGTGGGACGCGGGCCAGGCCATCGTCCTCCCGCATTCATTAAAGATGGTGTCCAGAGCCAAGCTGACCTTGCCCAAGCCCTCGGCGGGGGCCGCCGACGGCGGCGGGCAAGGCGGAGACACGGCTTTCTTCCCTCTCCCCTTCTTCGTCGGAGCCATGGCGATGGGAAGGGGGGAGGGAGGTTCGAGATTGAGTTGAAAACAGAAACCAGAGTTCGAGCGAAGGAAGGACAGAGGGCACTCGAGCAACAGAAAAGGGAACGGCTGTGTACGACTACGGGTCCACCTAGCATGACGCAAAATAAGGAGGGCATGGGGGAACAGTGCCGCCCACGTCCAATCAACCGCCACGCGGCGCCCAAGGCCGCAGGCTGTAAGGGCCCGCGGCACTTTGCTCTTGCCCTTCCACCTCCCTGCACGGCCAAGTCCGGGCACGCCTTGGGCCGGGGGCTACTGTCGCCGTTCTGGGAACGGGGGTCCCCAGACTTGCCTGCCCGCGGCCTGCGGCGTGGCTCAAAGGGGGGCCCAGCACGGCCCGTCTTCACCAACACAAACCCAAGACCCTCGCGAGGGGCCAAGCCTCACGGGGCGGACGACGCGGAGCTTCCTCAGGCACGGCTTCGTCAGGCTGGCTCACGAGGAGGCGGAGAGATCAAGGCGGGGTACCTCACGAGGTGCCCGTGATGCAAGCCATGATGACTCAGGGCGCCAGGCGGGCGCCAGCCCGCGCAGCATCCTCCTTTCCTCTTTGGTGCAAAGGGGGCAAGCGCAGCCGTGGAGTATCGAGGCATCAGGCAAAGGTCACCATTTTGGTGCAACGAGACCAAGACCAGGAGGACTACGAGACGGAGGTCACCGTGGAGCCCAAGACGGCGTCATCACCAGAGCTTTGCGCAGGCGAAGACTACTTTTGTCAGGATAGCTGATACTTGCTGTCCCCCTTCAATTATCCCGCCATTGTTGGCTCCCTTCCCGCTCGATATTTGGGAAGAGGACCAGGGCCTCTATAAATAGGACCAGCCACCCACATAGCAAGGGGGTTCGGTTGGTTGGAGGAAGCAGAGAAAGAGGGAGAGAGAGAGAGAGAGAGAGAGAGAGAAAGGTGGCTGAACTCCTCCGAGCAGTTCATCGCCCTAGCCAAGAACAGACCCTCGCGAGGCTGTTCTTCCTTGTATTGTTCATCATCATCAGCCCAAGAGGCAATCCACCACACCACACACTGGAGTAGGGTATTACACCACAACGGTGGCCCGAACCAGTATAAACCCTGTGTCTCTTGTGTTGTTCTTTCCGTAGTTTTAGATCCTAGCATGGCGGAGGGGTGCAGGTAGGTAGGAGGAAAAATCTCCGCGCGCACGCCAGTGTTTGAACCTCAAGGGTCTGCCGGAACCCGAAATCCGACAATGGGGTTTTCTTCATATTGCATGAGTCTATCCCTCTACATCATGTCATCCTGCTTAAGGCATTACTCTGTTTTTAACTTAATACTCTAGATGCATGCTGGATAGCGGTCGATGAGTGGAGTAATAGTAGTAGATGCAGGCAGGAGTCGGTCTAGTTGTCTCGGACGTGATGCCTATATACATGATCATACCTAGATATTCTCATAACTATGATCAATTCTGTCAATTGCTCAACAGTAATTTGTTCACCCACCATAGAATACTTATGCTCTCGAGAGAAGCCACTAGTGAAACCTATGGCCCCTGGGTCTATCTTTATCATATTAATCTCCTACTACTTAGGTATTTACTTTGCTATTTACTTTGCCTTTATTTTACTTTGCATCTTTATCATAAAAATACCAAAAATATTATCTTATCATATCTATCAGATCTCACTCTCGTAAGTGGCCCTATAGGGATTGACAACCCCTATTCGCGTTGGTTGCGAGGATTTATTTGTTTTGTGCAGGTACGAGGGACTCGCGCGTAGCCTCCTACTGGATTGATACCTTGGTTCTCAAAAACTGAGGGAAATACTTACGCTACTTTGCTGCATCATCCCTTCCTCTTCGGGGAAAACCAACGCAGTGCTAAAAGAGGTAGCATTAATCCTGAGAAGGTGTCTGCAATTGTGAATTGGGAACCGCCTCAGAATGTCAAGGAGCTCCGCAGCTTTCTTGGGCTTGCAAGCTATTGTCGAAGATTCGTTGAGAATTTCTCTAAGATTGCAAAGCCTCTTTCCAACCTCCTCCAGAAGTATGTTAAGTATGTCTGGATGCCTAAATGTGACATTGCTTTTAACACCCTCAAAGAGAAGTTAGTCACAGCTCCTGTTTTGACTCCTCCGGATGAATCCAAACCATTCAAAGTTTTCTGTGATGCTTCCCTGCAAGGTGTCGGTGCTTTGTTAATGCAAGAGAAGAAAGTAGTGGCCTATACCTCTCGTCAGTTGAAGCCCAACAAAAAGAACTACCCCAGTCATGACCTCGAGTTGGCGGCAGTTGTCCATGCTCTATTAACATGGAGACATCTCTTGTTGGGAAGGAAAGTGGACATCTTCACTGATCATAAGAGCCTCGAGTACATCTTCACTCAACCCAACCTCAACCTCAGGCAGACTTGTTGGGTCAAAATGATTCAAGAATACAACCCGAGTATTGAATATACTCCAGGCAAGGCCAATGTCATTGCAGATGCTTTGAGCAGGAAGGCTTACTACAACAGCTTAATTCTCAAGCCCTTCCAACCAGACCTTTGTGAAGCTTTCTGCAAACTGAATCTCCAAGTTGTTCCTCAAGGCTTTCTTGCCAACCTCCAAGTCTCTCCTACTTTGGAAGATCAAATTTGTGAGGCACAACTTCTTGATGCCATGGTGAAGAAGGTGAAAAATGGGATTGCCAAGAGCCAACCCAAGTACAAGTGTTGTCGCCTTGACGACAAGGACACTCTATTCTTCGAGGATCGAATTGTGGTTCCTAAAGGCAATCTAAGGAAAGTCATTATGAACGAGGCGCACAATTCCCTTCTATCCATTCATCCTGGCAGTACAAAGATGTACCATGACCTCAAGCAGTCGTATTGGTGGACTCGAATGAAGCGAGAAATTGCTTAGTTCGTGAATGAATGTGATGTCTGCAGAAGAGTGAAAGCAGAACACCAACGACCAGTTGGTCTTCTCCAACCTCTTGCTATTCCAGAATGGAAGTTTGATCATATTGAGATGGACTTCGTGACTGGATTTCCCAAGTCCAAACGTGGAAATGATGCTATCTTTGTCATCATCGACAAGCTTACTAAAGTGGCTCATTTCCTTCCAATCAAAGAATCTATCACAGTAGCTCAGTTGGCAGAGCTATACACCTCCAGGATTGTCTCCTTGCACGGCATTCTGCAGTTGATATCTTCAGATCGTGGAAGCATCTTTACTTCTAAGTTCTGGGACTCCTTCCAAAAGGCCATGGGCACCAACATTCGGTTCAGCACAACCTTCCATCCTCAAACTAGTGGCCAAGTCGAGCGAGTCAATCAAAACCTTGAAGATATGCTCAGGGCTTGTGTCATTTCCTTCGGTATGAAGTGGGGAGATTGCCTTCCATATGCCGAGTGCTCCTACAACAACAACTTCCAAGCGAGTTCGGGCAAGGCCCCATTCAAGATTCTCTATGGCAGAAAGTTTCGTACCCCTCTTAATTGGTCAGAGACTGGTGAACGCCAACTTCTTGGCAATGACTTAATCACAGAAGCTAAAGAAATGTGTAAAGTCGTCCGTAAAAATCTCAAAGCCGCGCAATCGCGCTAGAAGAGTTACTATGATAGCAAGCACCGTGACTTGGCTTTCGAGATCAGAGACCATGTCTACCTCCGCGTCTCTCCAATGAAAGGCACTCGTTGCTTCGGTATCAAAGGGAATCTTGCCCCTAGATACGTGGGTCCTTTCAAGATCATTGGCAAAAGAGGCAATCTCGCCTATCAACTTGAGCTTCCGTCCAACTTCGCAAACGTGCACGATGTATTTCATGTGTAACAGCTTCGCAAGTGCTTCAAGAGTCCCGAGCACACCATCAACTTTGAAGAGATTGATCTCCAAGAAGACCTGTCTTATCATGAGCATCCCGTTGCTATTCTTGAAGAAACCAAGCGCAAGACTCGCAACAAGTCTGTCAAATTCCTGAAAGTGAAGTGGTCACACCATTCCGACCGAGAAGCCACCTGGGAACGCGAGGACCACCTCCGTTCCGAATATTCGGAGTTCTTTCAGTCCTAGATCTCGAGACAAGATCCTTTCGTAGTGGTGGAGTGTTGTAACACCCCAGATGTAACTTGCCATATTTGTAACTCCAACACTGCCATTTTCGGCTTTAAGTTATGAGATTCCCTTCGTGGTTGGGTTTTGTCTTTGTTTTGCATTTTGTCCATGTCATGCATATCATATCATGTCATCATGTGCGTCGCATTGCTACTTATGTTGATCTCCCCAAGGAGAAGTGGTTTAAATATCATCCTCCCATAGAAGTAAAAGTAGTTGCACCTATTAAAGTTGAAGAAAAGAATATCACTTATAATGATCCTATTGTTCCTACTTCTTATGTTGAGAAACCACCTTTTCCTGTTAGGATAAAGGATCCTGCTAAAGCTTCAAATGTGGTTCGTAAAAGCAATATTAAAACTTATACACCTCCTGAGCAAATTAAAATTGAACCTGATATTGCTATTGTTAAAGATCTCTTGTCTGATAATATTGATGGGCATGTTATTTATTTCTGTGATGAAACTGCCAGAATTGCTAAACCTTGTGCTAAAGATAAACCTAGACCTGTGGTAGGCATGGCTATTATTTCTGTTAAAATAGAAGATCATTGTTATCATGGCTTATGTGATATGGGTGCCAGTGCTAGTGCAATACCTATTAGCCTATATAGAGAAATCATGCATGATATTGCACCTGTTGAGTTAGAAGATATTGATGTCACAATTAAACTTGCCAATAGAGATACTATTTCACCAATGGGAATTGTTAGAGATGTTGAAGTCTTGTGCGGGAAAACTAAATATCCTGCTGATTTTCTTGTTCTTGGTTCCCCACAAGATAGCTTTTGTCCCATTATATTTGGTAGACCCTTCTTGAACACTGTTAATGCTACCATAGATTGCAAAAGGGATGTTGTTACCATCGGTTTAGATGATATGACTCATGAGGGAGTCCCAGATTAGGGGGTCTCCGGACAGCCGGACTATATCCTTTGGCCGGACTGTTGGACTATGAAGATACAAGATTGAAGACTTTGTATTGTGTCCGGATGGGACTCTACTTGGCATGGAAGGCAAGCTAGGCAATACGGATATGTACATATCCTCCTTTGTAACCGACCTTGTGTAACCCTAGCCCCCTCCGGTGTCTATATAAACCAGAGGGTTTTAGTCCATAGGACAACAGACAATCATACCATAGGCTAGCTTCTAGGGTTTAGCCTCTCTGATCTCGTGGTAGATCAACTCTTGTCATACTCATATCATCAAGAACAATCAAGCAGGACATAGGGTATTACCTTCATCAAGAGGGCCCAAACTTGGGTAAACATTGTGTCCCCTGCCTCCTGTTACCATCCGCCTTAGACGCACAGTTCGGGACCCCTTACCCGAGATCCGCCGGTTTTGACACCAACATTGGTTCTTTCATTGAGAGTTCCACTATGTCGTCACCGTAAGGCTCGTTGGCTCCTTCGATCATCGCTAGTGATGCGGTCCAGGGTGAGGCTTTCCTCCCCGGACAGATCTTCATATTCGGCGGCTTCGCACTGCGGGCCAATTCGCTTGGCCATCTGGAGCATATTGAAAGCTACGGCCCTGGCCATCAGGTCAGATTTGGAAACTTGATCTACATGGCCGACATCCGCGGAGACTTGATCTTCGACGGATTCGAGCCCATGCCGGACGCGCCGCACAGTCGCGACGAGCAAGACGTAACTCTGCCGTCGGACAGTGTTCAGGAGATTGCATCCGTGGCTACTCCGGCCGTTAATCCGGAGCAAATCGCGCCATCTGAGAGCGGAGGGATAGACTGCGCCATGGAGGCCGCACTCTCAGTGGCGATAGAGCCGGATACTGACTTCACCCCTTTCGAGAGCCGCGTCGCCGAACCACTGGATTTATCCCCGGCCACGGACTCCGAGCCGCCTACATCAGTGCCTGTCGAATCCGACGGGGCACCGATCATGAAGTTCACCTCCACGGATATCTTTCAGCACTCACCTTTCGGAGATGTGCTAAATTCATTAAGGTCTCTCTCCCTGTCAGGAGAACCTTGGCCGAACTATGTCCGGCTAGAATGGGATGCGGACGAGGAAGAAATTCGCTGCCCACCCACCACCCACTTAGTAGCCACTGTCGACGACTTAACCGACATGCTCGACTTCGACCCCGAAGACATCGACGACATGGACAACGATGCAGGAGACGAACAGGAACCACCGCCCATAGGGCGCTGGATCGCCACTTCATCACATGACGTATACATGGTGGATACACTCAGAGAGGGCAATGGCAAAGAGACAGCGGAGGATGCCCCCTCCAAGCAACCCCGGCGCCGACGTCAGCGGTGCCGCTCTAAGTCCCGCCATAGCAAAAACAGCGATAACAGTGCAAGAGGAAATAATAGTCCAGTCGACTCTAGAATAAACGACGACTGCACCACCCCGGTGGCAGAGCACGATCAAGATGCAAACTGCAAACATAGTACGAATCCGATGTCCGACCACGATGACGCCAAGGATAAGCCTCATCAAACCCCGTATGGGGAAGAAAACAGTTGGACGAAGATGCACACATCATCCCGGAAACGCACTTTGAGCAAGAAAACCTTCGCAGAAGGCTTATTGCCACAGCGAGGAGCCTGAAGGAACAGAAGCAAAGGCTCAAGGTCGCACAAGATACGCTCAACAGCAAGTGGAACAAAGTAACAAAGTATGGTGGAAGTTACCATAAAAACAGCTATCCAAAGCACAAGCTATTACCGGAATTCGACGATGAGGCCTTAGAGCCCATACAGTCGAAAAGCGATACGGCCAACCGGCCGGATCCACCACCTTGTGAACGCGATAGAGCGGCTAACAAAGTCGCGCATAAGTCAACACACGATCTACGTGAGAACCTGCATCAAAAATCCGGCGTGACCAGATCTATCTATGGATCTAGGAAGCGCGCTACGGTACAAAACCAACACTGAATACTACAACCGTCCGAACACCATGGCACATCTCATTACAGGGGTGCCGCACACCCCTTATGTTTCACTGATGAGGTGTTGGATCACGAATTCCCAGAGGGATTCAAACCGGTGAACATAGAGGCGTACGATGGAACCATAGACCCTGGAGTCTGGATAGCGGACTTCATCCTCCATATTCATCTGGCTCGTGGAGACGATCTCCATGCCATTAAATACTTGCCCCTCAAGCTTAAAGGGCCAGCTCGGCACTGGCTGAAAAGCCTCCCCGAAAACTCAATTGGAAATTGGGAGGAGCTCGAGGACGCTTTTCAGGCCAATTTTCAAGGGACTTATGTCCGACCTCCGGATGCAGATGATTTAAGTCATATAATCCAACAGTCCGGAGAGTCCGCCCGAAAGCTTTGGAACAGGTTCCTCACCAAGAAGAACCAAATCGTTGACTGTCCGGACACTGAAGCCTTAGCAGCTTTTAAACACAGAGTCTGAGACGAATGGCTCGCCAGACACCTCGGTCAAGAAAAACCGAGAACAATGGCAGCCCTAACAAGCCTCATGTCCCGCTTTTGTGCGGGCAAGGACAGCTGGTTGGCCCGTAGTAGCACTAGCGACCCAAGCCCATCCGAAGTCAGGGATGGCAATGGTAAACCACGACGCCACAAAAACAAGCGTCGAATTAAAGAAGGTAGCCCAGATAACACAGTGGTAAATGCCGGATTCAGGGGCTCCCGACCAGGTCAGCGAAAAAAGCCTTTCAAAGGAAGCAGAGAAGGACAATCTGGCCTAAACAAAATTCTTGACAAACTCTGTCAGATTCATGGCACCCCAGACAAACCTACAAATCATACCCACCGAGAATGTTGGGTCTTCAAGCAGGCCGGTAAGCTAAACGCCGAACAAAGGGGAAGAGACACCAAGCGAAGACGAGGATGAGCCTCGCCAGCAAAGCACCGGAGGACAAACAAAGTTCCCACCAAAGGTTAAAACAGTAAATGTGATCCATGTGACAAAGAGGAGAAGCAAGCATGCACTCCGAGGCACACGCGCCATGGAGCCCGTCACCCCTATGTTCAACCCCTGGTTGGCCTGCCCGATCACTTTTGATCGTAGGGATCACGAGACAAATATCCGACACGAAGGACTAACATCCTTGGTGTTAGACCCAATAATAAATGGGTACCATTTCTCACGAGTCCTCATGGACGGCGGCAATGATCTAAATCTGATATATCAGGACACAGTCCGCAAAATGGGGATAGATCCGACACAAATAAGCCACAGTAATACTACCTTCAAGGGAGTAATACCAGGCCAAGAGGCCTGCTGTACGGGCTCTCTACTACTAGAGGTGGTATTCGGTTCTCCCGATAACTTCCGAAGTGAAAGGTTAACTTTTCACATTGCCCCATTCCGAAGTGGCTATCAAGCACTCCTCGGAAGAACGGCTTTCACTCGTTTTAACGCAATACCGCATTATGCTTTTCTCAAGCTTAAGATGCCCGGTCCACGTGGCATCATCTCAGTTAGCGGAAATACCGAACGTTTCCCATGTACGGAAGAGTATGCGGCGGCTCTAGCAGCCGCAAACTAGACGGCCTCACCAACCAGAAAAATGGTAGGTCGTCAAGACCACGGACACGGTCAAACGAATCCGGCATTCCACCATATATACATGAGATTGGTTTGGTGATTAAACCCTCATAAACGATACCAGGGGCTTCCCGCGTGTAATCAGGGCCAGCCCGGCTCAACTTGGCTTCTCTTGAATTTTGATAGTTCATTGATAATAACCAACTCTTCTTTTTTTGGCACGGCAACTTTCACCTAAGTTCTTTACTTTTGCAGATGACAATCGTGCTACACCCATCCAGGACACGGCACAACGGAGACACAGGCGCAGACGTGCAGCAGGGACCCGCCCAAAGGTTTCTTTTTAGATTAAGACCCTGCGTAAACCTTTTTTACTGTCTCTTGTTGCTCACATCCTCCGGATACTCCACACAACCGAGAAGGATGCTGACGTTATTGGCATGTGGCCAGGCCAGGATTTTGCACGTACCTGGACACATGGGGTTTCTTATTAAGGGCACTGTTTAGCCCGGTATATGTTATAAAGACTGAACACCTTAGGGAGTGTTCGGCGTCGCGAGTTTGCCCCTATATGCATCAGCTCCGAATCATGTCTTTGGTAAAATGTTGGGTTTGCCCGGCTCCCACATTTTGGTACCTTACGTTCCATTATATCGGCTAAGGTAGCACTGGGAGAACTACTGCGATTGTGCCCTAGTTCATCCGGATGAGCACCTCAGTAGAGAAAGCCGAAAACTGACTGTCATGATATAGCGAGAGACTGGTCAACCACTCGATGACTCATCAGAATCTTCGGGATTCCTCCGCATTAACGAAGGGTCGTTTCCCGGTCATGTACGTATGCGCCCCGTATTCGGACGAGCGCAGAAGTACCAGGGGCTATATAGTAGCCCCACTGTCAAACTCCTATGGCTAAGTGAAAGTGTTAAAGCAATATAGTCTGATTTCCTTGTTCGATATGCTATCACCTCCCTAACGGACCAAGACGTTGGATCAAGTGTGGATATGCATCTTTTGCGAACACCCCCGCATTATATGCGTGGGGGCGGAAGCCGACGACTGCAAGCTTTCAGGTTATACACATATATATACATAAATGGCCGCACAAGAGGCACCATAGTACTTTCGGGCAAAAGTATAAATACAGCCTTGATAATTCAATAAAACATTGTTTTTACAATGGGAATACATGTCACTTGAACATAACATTCTTCGAGCACTGAGCCTCTATCGAACGAGCGCCTTCAAGAACTTTTTCAAAGTAGTGCTCGGCAGCCACTCGGCCTACGACCGAACCCTGTGTCGCAACAGTGGTGGCCTCCATCTCCACCTAGTATGTCTTGACACGGGAAAAGGCCATCCACGCACCCTCTATGCACGCCGATCTCTTTACAGCATCGATGCGTGGCACAACACCAAGGAATTGTTGCACTAAGCAAAAGTAGCTATTCGGCCTTGGCCCTCCCGGCCACAGGTGATCCACAATGGACCTCATGGCAAGTCCGGACAACCTATGGAGCTCGGCCCACTCGGCCAATCGCTCATTCAATAGCAGCGGATGGACGGGAGCGTGAAACTGTGACCAGAACAGCTTTTCCACTTCGGGACCTTTCTGATCCTTGAAGTACTTGGCCGCATCAGTAGCACTTGCAGCCAGATCCATGTACGCGTCCGTAGAACTCCATAGCCGGTCCAGAGGAGCATACTTCGGATATCCGAACTTAGTCCGCAACAAGAAGGGCTTCCGAGACACAATATCTGCAGCTTGATTCAGCTCCTCCTTCGTCGCTCTAATTTTGGAGCGGGCTTCCTTGGCAGCCACCAGGGCCTTCTCCAGGTCCGTTATGTTCGCCCGGTTTTCTTCTTCAAGAAGCTGGTAACGGTCAGCGATATCTTTTAACGCTACAGCCATCTTGGCTATTTTTCCCTTGCTCTCGCAATGCGTGCCCTGTTTGGCCCTTAACTCCCCGGCCGCCTTTAGAGCGGCCGCATTGCTACTCCTTGCTTGCTTCTTGGCTCGGGCAAGCTCCGCCCGAAGGGTCTCCACGGTGGTAGCTCCATCTGCAGTCACAACACATTAAAGATACCGGCATCATGCTACTCTTATTATGTGATGATCACCAGAAAAATCACTCACCCTATGCCTCGTCAAGCCGCTTGTTGACAAGCACGATGTCGGCGTCTGCCGCATCAAGTTGCCGCTTTAGCTCGGCAAACCCATCAGTCCGGCTAGCCACCGGAGCTTCAGCCACCTGCACATAAAGGCGGTCTGGTTGTTACCTGGGACTATGATCCTCTGTTTGCCGCCATTTTCGACGACAACCAGAGTCTCAGGGGCTACTATCTGCATAGGGCATACCTAACGTATGCGGTACTGTTAAAAACATACTTTATTTAACGTACCTCGAAGCCTTTCAGCAGACTCATAAAGGCTTCATGCAAACCGCTTTCAGTGGATAAAATCCTTTCAATTACCGTACCCATTAGAGTACGATGTGCTTCGGAGACGGCCACTTGCCCCAGAAGATCCTTCAGCGCGTCCGACCGCACATTGTACAAACCCTTGCTGCCGCTCTCCTTAGGAGCTGGATACTGGGGATTCCGGGTAGCCAAAGGGTTATCCTCTGGCCCTAGTGGATCCGGAGATACCCTTCACGACGGCACTTCAAGGTCGCCTGCTTCTTGAGGCGGGGTGTCCGGGGGAGGCATTTCGCTCTCCATCATCTCCGGAAGAAGATCCCCCAAAGACGAACTCTGTCGAGAAGGGCTACAATCCGGACTATAATTTATAAGCATCGGTTATTGTCTTCGGAAGTAAGGTAGGATGTTTTCACTATTAAGTACTTTTCGATTACTTACAGCTCGGTAGAGGGCTGATCCCCGCACGGACATTGTGCGGTAAGAATACCCTCCGAAGCAGGACCCTATGATGAAGATTTCTTTTCCTGTTTGGAAACCTTAGTTTCCGGATCTTCAGAGGTAGTCCTCTTCCTTCCCCGGGGGGAGAGAATGTCAGATTCCTCCCTTTGATTGTCCTCCCTCGCGGAGGTGCTCATTCCCCCGATTGTAATAAGTAGCGAGTGAGGCCCGCTTTCGCCCTCTTTATTACCCCCATCATCTTCCTTTGAGGACACTGGATAAGGCGTCGGCTCGAGCATCTTGTCCAGTACCGGATTGTCCAAGCCCTCGGGAAGGGGGGCCGAACACCTGATCATCATCGCCTTCGTTATCCAGTCCTGGTCAAAAGGCGGCTCTATAGAATGATGTCATGATGAATAAAAGGACAGTAGGTTCGGCATGAGATTACTTACTTGGGCAGCGGGGCGGTTGCAGCTCAGGCCCACGTCCTCGGTGGTGTCCGGACACTCTATTTGGGGTTCGAAGAACGATTTGTACATCTCTTCATGCGTCATGCCTAGGAAATGCTGAATAGCACGCGGTCCTTCCGGGTTGAACTCAACTCCCACATGCGGAGGGGCCGGCGTTTGCAAGGCTGGATTCGATGAACTAGCATAACTTGCATTACCATAACCAGACTAAACGCTCAAAGAGATCTCGGAGGCGGCTCTGCAGTATTGGCACATCCTTTGCTGGATCCCAGCTCAGCCCCTGCTGACCCATGACATCAGTTGTGGTAGGGGGCCCGAGCGAAAGGTGGGGGCAGCTACCCACTTGGCACTTTGGGGAGCTGTGACGTAAAACCACTCCCGCTGCCACAATCCGGACACCTCTGGAAAGGAACCCTCTGGCCATGGAGCGTCAGCAATTTTGCTTATTAAATCACCTCCGCACACTGCGTGCTACCCCTCGATCATCTTCGGCTTCACATCGAAGGTCTTGAGCCACAGGCCGAAGTGAGGGGTAATGCGGAGGAAGGCCTCACATACAAAAATAAATGACGAGATCTGAAGAAGGGAATCCGGGGCCAGATCGTGAAAATCCAGCCTGTAATAGAACATGAGACCCCTAACAAAGGGATCCAGAGTGAGGCCTAGTCCTCGGAGGAAGTGGGAGATGAACACAACGCTTTCGTTGGGTTCGGGAGTAGGGACGACCTGCCCTCGGGCGGGCAGCCTATGCGAAATTTCGGCGGTCAGATATCTGGCCTCTCTTAACTTCTTGATGTCCTCCTCTGTGACGGAGGAAGGCATCCACCAACCTTCAAGGTTGGATCCGGACATAGTTGAAGGTCCGAAGCACCTGACTTGAGCTTTGGGTGTTAGAACTCGAGGCGGGGGAAGGATTCGATTGAGCATGGGAGGGAAAAAAGAAAAAGCCTTGTCCCCTTTATAAAGAGGGTGAATATCAGGCGTCCTCCTCGTGGCCGTTTGAGACTTACCTAAGATCTAGGAGTCATACCAACAGGCATGGTTGGGTTACCCACGTTTGTATTAATGAGAATCCCGTGATAAGGGGGACATGATCTCTGCTTTGACAAGACGTGTCAAGGAAACCGCCTCGCGTTATGTGCGGAGCTGGTTAAGAAAAACGGTTCGAATAATGACCGGGTCGTGATGTGATGTCATGCTATCAAAACATGTCAGCAGATTAGATTTGTGAAAATATTATTCTCTCTATGGTGGTATGTGGAACTTATTTTGCAGGGTCGGACACTATCCTTGTATTTCAAAGTCTTCCATGGTGTATTCGGAGGAGGAACCCGCCTTGCAATGTCGAACACAATACTGCGCATCAGACTAATCTTCATTGAAGCCTGGTTTAGGGGCTACTAAGGGAGTCCTAGATTAGGGGGTCTCCAGACAGCCGGACTATATCCTTTGGCCAGACTGTTGGACTATGAAGATACAAGATTGAAGACTTCGTCTCGTGTCCGGATGGGACTCTACTTGGCGTGGAAGGCAAGCTAGGCAATACAGATATGTACATCTCCTCCTTTGTAACCGAGCTTGTGTAACCCTAGCCCCCTCCAGTGTCTATATAAACCGGAGGGTTTTAGTCCATAGGACAACAGACAATCATACCATAGGTTAGCTTCTAGGGTTTAGCCTCTCTGATCTTGCGGTAGATCAAATCTTGTAATACTCATATCATCAAGAACAATCAAGCAGGACGTAGGGTATTACCTCCATCAAGAGGGCTCGAACCTGGGTAAACATCGTGTCCCCTACCTCCTGTTACCATCCGCCTTAGACGCACAGTTCGGGACCCCCTACCCGAGATCCGCCGGTTTTGACACCGACAACTCATGAGTTTAATTTCCCTAAATTTAGTAGACAACACCGTGAAGAAGAATTACCTAGTAAGGATGAAATTATTGGTCTTGCTTCTATTGCCGTACCTCCTTCATCGCCGGGCTGCGTCCCTGCTGCCAACGCACTCCGGCGCCGCCCCACCTCCTCGCTCGCCGGCCGGATCCGCGTCTCCGGCGAGGCCCAGAACACTCGGGCGAACCCCCTCCTCCATCACCGGACCTCTCCTTCCCGGATCCGGCGAGATCCACCGGCCTCCTCGACTTCCGTGCCGAAGAACCCTAGACCCAAAGGGTAAAAATATCTCTAAGTCTTTTCTCTGTAACATTTTCAGGCCATGTTCATTGCATCATAACTTCATGACCGTAGCTCCATTTCATGCACATGATATACCATAATGTTCATTGGGAGATGTTGTTCATTTCATTCCATTGTGACATGCTTGTTTGAGTCCATCTTGATGCCCAAATCGTTGATGCAAGAGTGCTATAAATTGTTATGTGCTGTTACTTATCAGAGTATGAGAATTTGTCATTTTTATCACATTTGTTGTGTGCATCATATGGGCATGAGCTCTACATGTGTTTTGGACTATGCCATGCCATATTTACAGGGGTGCTTGCCATGTATTTTTTTGATCAATGTGGTGACTAGCACAAGCATGCAAAGTAGTCTTCGTGATATTCCTGATTTCAGGGACTTGGATTTTGCTAAGTCCTTGTTCTGCTGTTATTTTTATGCCATGCAACCATGATGCTACAGTGAGATCCATGCTTGTTTTGAGTACCTTCAGTAAGGATGTTTTGGACATATGGTTATCGTCTATCCATCCATGCCCCTGTTTGCAATTATGGAGTGCCCTAGCATGTATTAAACTTGCTCTACTTTTGCTATAAAATTTTCCTGGCAGATTGTTTACATGTTAATCAATTTTGCCATGGTTGCTGTTGTTGATCCAAGCATTCTATGAACTTGTTCTTGCCATGGTTAGCTTCATGTACATGTCTTCTTGTTGTAGGTATGCTTGTTGTGTCATGCAAGGCTTTGTGATGAGTGATTTGAGCTCGCAAAGATGCCTTCATAATTCTTTCTATGCCATGCTCTGTTTTCTGCAAAGTCTGAATCTGTTAACGAAACTTTCTATGTTTACATGGAAGCCACAATATCTTCTGTGCCTTTTTGGCTCATGATCAGTAAGGGACTTTTGATCTATGCATCTAGTAGATTAATGTCATGCCTTTGTTTGCTATGATATGTTCCTGTAGCATGTGGTTTGCTTGCTCTAAACATGGCTTCCTGATGTTATTTTCTGGCATGTTAGTATTTTCACTAAGTCTGTGATGCTGATAACTTTTGCACTTTTTCCATGCTTGTTTGAACCTGTTCTATTGTGTTTTAGCCGTAGCTAAGTGTTCATGTTTTGTCAAGCATCTTGAGTAGATCACTACCATGTGCTTTGTTGTTATGTTGGAGTGCAGTAGCTTAGTTTCTTGTTGCATTCTAGATGGCATCGGGTTGTTAATCGCAGAATTGTGCCATTATTGTTTTGCTTGCCATTTGCAAACCGTGCATCCGATTCCGGTGATCTTTATATCGATTTCGACCGAAATCATCTCATCTTTCCAGAGGCACACTTGGTTTGCCAAGTTGATGCCTTGTTCATATTTTTCCTTCCGGAGCACGCATATGCATTGCATATCACATCTCGCATATCATGTCATGTTTTGCATCATGTTGATTGTGCATTGCACCGTGATTGATTGTTGGTCCTTTGCTTGTGTTCTTGCTTTGGGTAGAGCCGGGAGATGACACTACAAAAAAATACACTTCCGTGGTGATACGTGTTTGTCACAGTAGGTCGCGTTTTTTGTCATGCATGTACATTCGTGACAAATTTATGACAGAATCAAGATAGTCATACATGTGCTGTCGTAGAAGTGTTCCATGACATTACCAAAATTATCATCACGGAAGTTTCCACTTCCATGACGATAAATCGTGCGTCACGGAAGTGCTTTCGTCAAGGGTGACCGACACGTGGCATCCACCATAACGGAACATCGTTAAGCTATCAGGTCAGGTTTTGGATCCGATAACCCGTTAACAGCCCCGACCAATGGGGATTTTCCACGTGTAAAATCATCATTGGCTGGAGGAAACACGTGTCAGCTCATCGTTGGGACAGATGTCATCCACTCATTGGACAGAAGGCACCTATGATACGTCAACACGTGGCACGGCCCAACAGAGGCCCCTTCCTGTGAAAAGGCCGGCCCGTTTGACTTGGTCAAAAGGTGGCGGGCCGGCCCATGTAAAGCCTGTTAACGACCTGTTCGCATATAGTCCATTTACAGCCCGCTAACCCAAGGCCCGTTACGCCCTATCTGAATTAGGTCCAGTAGCGTCATCTGGGCCACCCAATGATTCCAGCCTATTTTCACTTCTGGCCCATGTATGGCACATGATGTCTTTCGGCCCATATGAGGCCCTATGTAACTCTTGGCCTATTAACGGCCCGTGGTGAAACTAGCCCGTAATGACCAGTGTATCACTTTACACCCATTAACGGCCCGTGGTGAAACTGGCCCATAATGAACAGTGTATCACTTTATACCCATTAACGGCCCGTTATTCCGTTGGGCCGTTTCCAGGCCATGTTATCTTTCGGCCTTCTCAGAGCCCATTTATTCTTGGGCTCATTTCCAGCATTCGTTTACTTACGGCCCGTTACTGTCATTTTCTGCTTGTGGGGCAAATTCAGCCCATGGCTACAGTCGGCCCGTTTGTGGCCGTTAATACGTTGGGCCATTTTCATAGCATCATCAAATACGGCCTATTAACGATGGCCCGTTATGGTCGGCCCATGAACGGACGATTCCAACTCTAGCCCGTTTACGGCCATAATGCGGCCTGTTATTGGCCCATGTTTGGCCAATCGATCATACTGCCTGTATAAGGCCCATTGATGATATGGCCCGTAGAAGGCCCATTGTTTCTACGGCCCGTAGAAGGCCCATTGTTTCTACGGCCCGTAGAAGGCCCACTGTTTCTACGGCCCGTAGGAGGCCCAGTGTCACTACAGCAAATATTAGCCCATGGTTATTGTGGCCTAGTTTTAAAAAAAGGTTATTTCAGCCACTAGCAAACCGCAGAAAAAGAAATGCAATGACTACAAGCAAACAAATAAACAAGACAACAAGGAAATAAATAAGCAAGCAACATACGCTAGGCTATCACGGCTATCACACATATTACATCCACTGGGCATCAAAGTTCGCCACCAGTGCAAATAAACGCGCCGACAAAAGAATATACAAAACTGAGAGCACTTCAGAAGGCACTAGGCCTGGCCAGGTCGGGCCCCCAAACAGCTGAAGAAGCTGAGTAGACCACAGTTGTGTCAACGATAGATGCATCAACACTAGATTTAAGGCATGATGGTGCGCACGGCAGTCCTCTGACATCTTCATTGCATCTTTGACTTCAAGTCGGAGCTGAGCTGAAGCAAGCCTTTCCGCTTTAAGTTGAGACTGAAGAAGTCGAACTGATTGAGGCAGCGACTGCATAGAGGTTGTCTCACACCTGCTGGTGAGTAGCTTCAACTCACTGTCTTCATCAAGATAGGACCTTGGGGTCGTCTCGCTGTCCTCAAGATGGTTTGGCATAAGAGATACAAGTCTGAAAGAGAAACAAGGAGACACGTAACAGGTTTCAAAATTATATAAGCAAATAAAAGGATCTGTTCTCCATAAGGAACATGTTTTTACAACTACAATTTGAAACTGGTAGTTGTTGCAAACATCCAATCAGATGTAAACAGCAAAGCAAACAGCAGTGGAGGAAATGATGCCTATCCAAATCTATACTAGAACAAAGTTTGAAGGCTTGAGAAGGATGAACTTACATTACATGTTAACACGGGCTGGAAAAAGCCCTTCTCCATGTTGATGGAAGGATAATTCAATAAATTCCCCAAAGAAAATTCTTTATAAGCGTTGCCATTATTCTACATTTTGCAAAGAGTAAATATAGATCAAATAATATTGGAAGAAACAAAGGATAATGAAGCTTAGGTGCAGACTGATGATACATAATCAAATAGCAATTAATTAAGTACAGTGTTACAAGGCAAAAGGGAGAGAGGTACTGACAAGAGCAATGCAGCGCCCATTATTGTTTTGAGATCGTATGATCCTTTGAGCAAGGAGATACATCTGAAATTAGTTTTCATACAAGAGAGAAGGTAAGGCACAAGCAGAAATTTAGGAGTTCAAATTTTGAATTGATATCATAGACAGTACCTGACGCTGGCTCCCAGTAGTTCTAATAGGGGTTTGGCCACTGGAGTAGGGGTAAGGTGTGGTACAGTTGGGCCTGTGTTTTCTGTGGCTGCTGATCTATCTGATTTAACATGTATCACTACCTTTTCCAAATACCTAGTTTTTACTCCTTGACGATCTGCACTCACCCTCTTCCTTTTGGACATCTATTACGAAAGAACAACATTTGGCTGGAAAAACATAGTGTGACGACACATGGAATAGGTACAGAAAATGGATAGGTATGGCATATACTCATATATGATGCTTAAACTAAGCAGATGGTGTAACAAAGTAGAAGTAATGCAAGAGGTCAGATGCAAAATATGTGCGACCAATACAACTTTGCAAAGTTAGAGCAAGCACCTTGATGGGTGAATAAGATAGGCCATCCTCCACCATGCCAAGTTTGTTAGCCAGTGGATCGTTCTGCAATATTCCTCTCGTGCGCCCATTCTCATATTCATTTTGATAATGTTCAATATCTGACATGCATGAAAACATAAAAACAAGTGAGATTTTCTTTGTAATGCAGAAGTGATTCTAATCCAATACTGCCTCCCTGTAAACCCCTTTGTGCTATCTCTGCAATTCTTTTAAAAGATGCCATGCATGCTGTAATTTGTTGTGTGCACTAATATAATGTGGCCTACTACTCAAAATATGAGAGCTCCAGAAGTGATAACACTTCGCAGATGATAGCTTCAACATATAGTAAAGAAGAACAGATCGACCTGACCTGACAGATTCAAAATATACTAAGGGAGAACAACTCAACTTGACCAGTCGACCGCAAGAGAAGATTATCATCTTAAAGAAGAGCAGAAGAGCAAGCAGATTGAAGATATTACAAGTCTTTCAATACAATGTCGGTTGGCCACCCATGATGAACCAGAGCGCACAGAGAAATACTATTCTTTCTGGTCTCTCCATATGTGGCTCACATGCATTTCGAAACTAAAGTAGGAACATTTAGCTAACCAATTAAACATCTCTCAGTTTTACTAATATCAGATATGAATTTGTACAACTAAGCTTGTTTAGCTTGATGGGTGGAGCAGTGCTATTATGACACAAACCACGTAGGCTGATTGTGGTCATCATAAAATGGGCAAAACATAAGCATGATGAGTATAGTGTTGACCATGGCAGTGGGATGGCAGATCTGAAGCTGCAAACCATGCAGAGGGTAGTTAGCAACCGATGTTTGCTTTGAAATAACAACTAAGATTTGGTATGGACAAGAAAGTACGGTCAACAAGTGACAAAGAAATGCAATTATGTTGTCTCTCTATATGTCGCGACATGCATTTGGAAACTCAAGTGGGATCTTTAGCTAACCAATTAAATGTGTCGGTTAACTAATATCAGTATCATATCACAATCATATTTGAACAACTAAGCTTTCGAATTCTGAGTGTTGTGTTGTTTAGCTTGAAGGGTGGAGTAATGCTAGTACGACTGAAAGCACCTACGCAGATCATAGTAGAGTAGATAAAAGGGGAAAACCCTAAGCATCAAGAGAAAAATCAGGAGAGTGGAACTAGCTGGACCAGTGGGTGGCGCACATGATTTTCGAAACAAATATAGGAACATTAGGTGACCAATTAAACGTTCTCTGTTTTAGTGATATGAGCATCATATCAGATTCGTATTTCAAGACGTAAGCTTTGGGTTGAGGTCTTGAGGAGCAGTGCTAGCACGACACGAAGCACCTACGATGATGGTAGTGAATATAAAGGGGGGAAACCATAAGCTTTACGAGTATAGTGACCGTGCCATGGCGGATCTGAAGGTGCAAACCGGACAAAGCTACTTCGCAACCAATGTTTGCTTTCAACTAGCCACTACGATTTGGTACGGACAAGAAAAGTACAGTAAAAAAATTACGATCTATTTTCCGGGTGAGATCAATAACCTAAGCACATATGGAAGAGTACCACCTCTCTTGCAACGCCGTGTAGGCCCATGCTGATACGTTGAGGGTGTTGCAGGTGCGATGGCTGTCGGCGGCGGGGAAGAAGACTTCAGACGGCAGACGGCCGGGTCGGGGGATATATCCTGTTGCCGTGGACGAGGCGGTCGTAGGAGCGGCAACGACAAGGTGGACGACGGCGCCAATGAAGCGAGAGGAGGCGATGAAAGCATCCTGGTCCAGCACCATGGATGAGAGATGTCCATCTCTTGCAGTGGACGACGGGGTAGGGGTAGCGGCTCCAGCAAGGTGGAGGATGGGGTGGCGGACGGAGGAGGCTGGCCGTAGTGCGGAGGTTGTCGTGCCGCCGACGGTGTATGAATGGGGAAATGGAGGGGAGGGGGGGTCTCAAACTTTGGGATGCACTTCTTTGAAATGGGGGAAAGTTACAAACTTATCCCCCATTTAAAATTTCGGACATCGCGTCGGTTGTGGATAGGACGGTAATCTGGCATCTCCCAAATATTTGCCGGTAACTATTTCGGGCGAGGAGAGGGTGTTTTGCCGCTCACGGTTGGCGCCCATGGTGTATGAACAGGGCTGACAGGTAGGGCGGTTGTGTCACGTCTGACGGAAGTTACACATCTGCCCCTATTTAAAATATTAGCCTACATCGATTTCGGGCGAGGAGAGTTTGTTTTGCCGCCCACCATGTATGAATGGGGAAATGGAGGAAGATACACATGTCTTTTGGACGAGCTTGAATCAAATGTGTTTTGCCGCCCACGTTTGGCGCCCACCGTGTCTGAATGGGCTCAGGGGCCGTCGTGTTATGTCTGATTGAAGTTACTAGTCTACCCCTATCGACGGCAGTGTAAATCCGATCGATACGGATGACAAGTGTTAGGGGTAGACAGTAATTAATTTCCATCTCGCAAACACTTGCTTCGGGCAGCCCACAAATTACAGTGGGTGTTTAGCCGCTTCGTTCAAAACTTGGGAGAATTAGCATTCATGTTTGCCCTGGGACTTGGCAAACTAAATTCAAACCCAATTTGTATTTGATTACGAATATCCACAGATAATTATACGTTTTGTTATTTATTTCTTCAAAACCACAACAAAGATTTATTCCACCTTTATATATGATTATGATTTAGAAATGCCGTGATCTTCGAATTCAGTAGGTTGGATACACTCTGAGTCAAACAATTATTTCATCCAATACAATATGCTCACACGAAAAACAGTTCACCTTATGTCAATCATACAAGTACTGAGGATTACCTCGCCTAAAAAGTTCGGATTATTACAACACATGGACAACATAGGGGGTCTTGCAACATAATCCATTCAGAGACATGACACAACATGCAAGTACAATAATCTAATGACAATTTGAACTGGTATCTAAAGAAGAACCGGGATTACCTTGGGCTTCAGATAGCAGAAACAGCAGGACCTCCTCCGTCTTCAAATGCAACATTCTTACTTCCTCCAATTCTTGGGTTGCTTGCATAATGCGTGTTGCTAATTCTGTAATTTCCAGCCTCAAGATAAAGATTACCTCATTCATGGCAGCCACACCATCTCTTTCTGCCTCTAGTAGAGCCTCAAGCACTATAATATCTGTGCTCGGACTGCTCTCCGGCGGTGTTGCCTCTGAACTGCTACCATATGGTAACATGGATGGCGCACTGCTTCCACAAATAGATTCTGGGGTTGTACAATGTGTCCTAGTGTGAACAGCATCCTGAAAGGTTTCCGCTGGACATCAGTAAGAGATAGTTATCGTATGATCCAGGCAGTAAGCTTACATGGTAAACGACAGACGAATTATTGCCGAGCATGGCAAACTATATTTAAATGGTTCGAAGCAGCATCAGCCGAAAAGAAATTAAAATGGTAAGATGAAACTAGGGATGTAAGTGGCAAATAAGCGACATCCGCCAGTCATTTTTCTCACTAGTTAAAAATGGTAAGTTGAAACTAGTTAGTTTTTGCTACCTCCCTAGTTCATTTTTCTCAAAAAACAAAAACTCTTTTGAACTATCATACCACTAGTGGACTTTAATCGGGATTAAATGGGACCCAGTTGACATCCCTAGTTGAAAGGGAGTGTACAACCGCTATATTTAAGTTGCCAAGACATCTAAGCAGTTGAAATAATCTGAGAAAGCACTTAACAATGTGGCCTCATATAAACTACGAAGACAGTCTTGTGAGGAAGTTGAGAGGAAAAGTTAAGGACTCAAATGAAATAGGCATGCATTTCTTTATGATAGTACAGCAGGCACTGCTGACATATTGGCCAACTCAGGTATAGCGTAAGAACAAATAAGCATTCGAATCAAGCAATAGAGCAAAGCAGACAACTGAACTATTTGTAATTCAGTAGGATTACACGTTGAGGGCACAAGCCAAGAAAGCAGCCCACTCGCATTACATTTCACATGTACTAAAACACACTAGCTTACCATATGTTGTTGTGAAGCCTAGCTGCTGTTGCAATGTTCTTTGAAGATATCGTCGGCATCCCGTGGTTGCAAATCTAGTTGGTGTAGTTTATTCTGCACCATCTATTTAGGTAAAATTAATTTTAATTGCATGCACTGGTCCGAGTTGATCATCAATGGTTCATCTAAACTAATGAAAGAAGGGTGTGTGCATACACGACAATATATCCGCTTCCCTCTATTTTTATGCTTGTTCAAGGTGCCAGCCCCAAAAGAACAAATATTTTGCTTGATGGGGTTGGCAGCTCCATAATTAATAGAAGCATCAAATTAGTCATGCAACTTGGGAAGATCAAGAACACACAAACAAGTAATGAACAGAGGCTCAGAGCAGTGATGTAATAGCTAGCATCAGAAAATGTAGGGTAAACAAACAAAAAGCAGCGGAACCACATGCTAGTTTGCTGATGTGTAATTAAGCATAGAGAACATTAAGCAGTCTGATGGAACCAACAGGTGGCATCAGAACAAAACTAAAGCATATTAACTATATGTGCACTGGTATGTATTTTAGCACATGTAACATGTTCACTACCAGAAGTATGGCCCTACAGGTGCAAGCAGAATAATGGGTCTCATGAAAAACTGAATGATGCCCTGAAGAAATTCAAAGGTGCGGTGCTTATGCTAGGAAAGTGAACGTAGGCGCCGGCCGTTGGATAATAGTACCTGATTCTCGGTGGCATATGGGTATCGTTGTCATACTTGATAGCTAAGAATCGTCGATGGTGCTCGTGTTGCGGTTGAGTTTGGGCCGGCTGTCGCCGTCGCTGAAGCGGCTCCAGTGCTACGGTTGCGACGCATGTCGACATACAAGAAAGCTCATCTGTGGTAAGTGAACAGTTGCACGATAAATAGAAAAACCGAAGGAGTACAAATCGAAATAACCTGATGAGGCTGCGGCGTCGGTAAAGCAGGGCCGGTGGAGTTGAATATGGCGTCTATGGAGCAGGTCCGGTTTAGTGGACGAAGGCTTCGGCGGGCGTGTTGTACAGTCCTTTCGGTGAGGCGGATCTGTTGCGGCGGACGAGGGCTTGTATGAAGGGCCAACGAAGGGGCAGATGAGGGAGTCAGTGAAGGGAGTACGCTGTGGTGGACGAGGGCGCCGGTTAAGCAGATCCGGTGCGGTGGACCATGATGTCGGTCAAGGAGATCTGGAGCGGTGGACAAGCCAGTCACTGAAGCGGCTCTGGTGAAGTGGTGAGTTGGCAGTTGGGGGTTCCAAGGTGCGGAAGGTAGATCCGGCGGGGTGTGAGGTCCACCGTTGCAGCGGAGGACTAGATTCGGCGGCTTGCCGTGGTTGGGGGAGTCGGGGAGGGGAAGGGGAGGGGGGCAAAGAGGGGAAAACAATGGAGTTACCAAAGCAGCCCTTTCCCGTTCATGTGGCAGGGGTAAAACAGGAATATCGCAGGGCTAAACTTTCGGGCGCGTGATATTTCGATGTGAGCGGGAAGTTTGAAAGCTTTTGGCGCCTAAAATTATAAGTATTCTGCTCTCGTACGACCGACTATGATATCATGGCCGACAATTTGTTTGTTTTGCACGCAAAAAAATGTGCAAGTTTTGAAAATCAATGTCTCCAACTCGAAACTTAGATTGTCCATTTAATTCAAATATGGATCATTGAGCTACTACAAGCAAATACCATCATACGGTCCAATTCAAATGAAATTCCAAATGTGTTTATCCTAAATATGATGACAAAAGCAAAAATGTGTATGAATAAAGTGGATGATTATAAAGTTTGAACATGCCCGTATGTGTATATCTCTAGGTTTGATATATGAATTTGAAATCATGAAATCTCGACTTAAAAAATGTACCTCCGTTTAAATGAATTACAAAAGCTAATGATGGAGTCGAATTCCAAAATTCCAATCTTAGGTTTGTAATTCTGGTTCATCAAGGTATATCACGCATGTTCAAAAGTATCGTTATCTCATAGTACAAATTGTGAAACAAATCGATCAACCATGAGTGCACAATATCTCAATTATGCTAAAGTCCCTCAAATATAGACACCTCACTCTTTATCTAAAGTCAACCCCCCCCCACCACCACACACACACACATAGAGAAGTCGTTCTTTCCCCCAAACACCAACACATGAGCACATTAACACCCCTCTCTCTTGTAAAGTCCGGACCCCAACATAGGTCTCTATCACTTTGTCTCTCGGGCATGCACACATCTCTTCCCTCACTCTCTAGGTCTCCCGCTATCTCTCTTACCCAAGCACACGCACTATGTAGAGTGTATATTTCCCATACACACAAAACGTCGCCCCCAAACGTCTATCTCCCTAGTTATGTGGTTCTCGCGCACTCACCTCACACACACCCCCACTGCAAACAAGCACACTTTGTATCCTTGTGCACCACTCTCCTCTTTCTATTTCTCCCACATGCGGACCCGCCCCAGCTCCTTCCCTGTATACATATATGTCGTGACTCTTTGCATAGCTCCCTAATGTATAATCGTTCTCGATTTCGCACATTGTTCTCTACACCATCTATTCTAGATCTCTCATGAAGTCCCTATCACACACATGATGACTCGCTTCCCTTGCGTCTCCGTTCATAGGCCAATTTCGGACAACATCAACATTGTCTCCCTATCTATACGCCATTTATGGACACAAACGACCCCTCTCGCCCCCTCTCTTCCTCCCTCTCTCTCCCCGTCGCTAGCTCTCTCTTTCTCTCGCTCTCACACCCCTCTCCCACAGACACACTCGATGTCTCTTCCAAGTAGTTTGCTCCCCCCGCCCGCACCCGTGCTATCTCGCTACTACACATGTCACACCATTGCCCCGTCCCTTATACTAGGTTTACATCATCAGTGGTCTCTCTACCCCACATACACTCTCTCCCTCTCACACACAAACGCGTGCACAAACACACACAGACACGCACAAACACCCATTTATCTGGATCCTCATCTCTCCTCATGTCCGCATGTGTATCTCACACACTCACTCTCTAATTATGTATATGTGTCTCCACTTTACACAACACAAAGCCCCATGTACATTTCTCTATCTATCCTCCACACACATATACACAAAGAATCTGTTATCATTGCCTCAGTCTCTAACATATCACACATGCACACTATCTCTCTCTCTCTCTCTCGCAAACACGCTCAACAAGGGTTTCTCCGTGAATAACTTACCGTCTATTCATCAACAGTCGTGGCAGTACGGCGAACACGAGACATGAAAAAGAATAAATCTACACGTGCTTACACCACCTAGTATGACTACTAGGACTAGAGCAAGCCAAAAAGCGCGCTGCCGTCACCCCCTCCTTGTCGGCGACGGGAAAATCTTTGTTTTACACAGTCGAGAAGTCATTGTGCTAAGGCCCCACATGCTGAGGCGTTGAATAGAATGTAGATGCTAGTTTACGGAAGCAAGTACCGATAATACGTTTGTATCTCCACACTTATATTTCTTCTCTTATAAAAAACCGAGTTGGTGATGATGGTACGTGTGCCATCTTGCAATATAGACCGTCCGATCTATATCTGACGGATGGAAATTAAACTAAAAGATACCCGCACCCCTCTCCACATTTGCAGACAAGGCCTTCCCTCGTTCATCCTTATCTCCAACAAACCTCATTGTTGAGCAATTAAGAAAGAAAGCCTCTAGAACAAACTGGCCTGGTGGCCGCTGCCGGTGTCGTCAATCCCCATGCCTTCGCTCAGTCCGACCACCAACCACCACCACACCCCACTCCTCTTCACCTTATCTCATATTTCTCGAGATATCATTAGTTTTTACACATGGGATTACTCCCGCAAGGGTCAATCACAACAAGTGTTTTATAAAAAAATGCATCTTGATGTTCCATGCAATGCACGGATCTTGCTAGTACTCCTACACAAGACTAAGTTGGTGATGCTGGTGTGTTTGTCATCCATCGTATCTGACCATTAGATCTACATCTAATGATTGTGAGGTAAGTTGTTGCCTTTTCTCACCAACATCCCACTTGTCTACCAATTTGCAGAAAAACCCATAATTAGTATCTTAAAACCAACCACATCCCTCCCTGACCTCACCAAAACAGCCCAAGGAATATATTCTAATTGAAACATAATATATCTCTAGTGACATATGTATATCAAAATTAGAGTGTTTTGTACCAAGTTTGTGAATAAGTATTATTCTAATTATGATTCGTTGCAACGGACATGAACATTGCTAGTATTTCCAACCATGCATTTTTTCCTAGTATTCCATAGTCTCGAGTTTTCCATCAAGATATTAGTCACTCATGGTTGATATTTACTTTCAATCATGTACACATATGCACTATGTAACTAGCCTTGCTTATTGGCTTCCAAAGCTTAACTTTCACTCCTACTTACAATATGTAGAGTATTTAACAAAAAACTACCGCTTTCAACCAGCCCTAGGAAGAATCTATTGTACAAAAAATAGCAAAAACATACCCAAAATTTCTTAATCCACGCCAAAAACTACCTAGTACTCCTACCGATTAGGTTCATTTAAACCCATTTATGACAGGGTTGGCCCACACGTCCGTGCTGACGAGGCAGCTTAAACCAACACATTTTGTTTGACCGTTGACACGAGGGACCCACATCTGACCCTCTATCCTGTTATTCCCCCTCAAATCATTATTTTTCCTAAACATTACTTCAAACAGTACTGATGCGTGTTCGTCGGTGGCGCCGGTGATGAGCGAGTTGGCCGCCGCTCCACCGGACGGGCCGGACGCCGCGCTGGCCTCCGCACGGGTTGGCAGGCTGGCCCGAGCGTGACTCACGAGCGAGCAAGCCGCCGCACTGGCCTTCGCTCGAGCCAGATGGCTGGCCTTAGCGCGGCGCGTGCAAGCAAGCCGCCACGCTGCCGTGCCAATCTAGCTAGCAAATCTTGCAGACAAGCAGCTGGACGGAGCTATCTTGGCTAGCTAGTGGCCGCGAGCGTCGGACGGAGCTGGCATCTGGGCTGCTGCAACATGGGCTCCGCACCGCCGGTGGTTTTGACCTCGCCTTCTGCCGGCGGCGGTAGCTGCGTCCCATGGCCAAGGATGACTAGGTGGACGGGCCGGAGGTAGGAGGTCACTCGAGGATTTTTGTTGGTAAGAGCATGTACAATGGTTGATAAGGTAGTCTTATCTTAAGTCTGCCACGTATGCAAGTGGTAGTAGTTTCTTGGCATTTTAGGGGTTTCTTGTAAGGAACAATGTACGTACTACTAGCAACAAAAGGCGATTCTAGGTTGCGTTGTACTCCAACGAGTACTACTAGTGGTCGTGGGAGTGTATACCTCGTTTTGTGGGTTCGATCCCGGCCGAACGCACGGCGGCCTTTAAAAAAATAGTACTACTACACTTCGCTGTGAGCCAATATTTTACACGGGTAGTTTGACTTTTGAAGTCAAACGGACGTGCGGCCCCACAATCTGGGTGCACTGGACAGCCTAGCCACGTGAATGGGTTTTCCTTCCCAGCATCCCGTGGCTCGCATGCTCGCCCTAGCCGCACCTCGGTTGCAGCTTCCTCATCAGCTAGTAGCATATTTAAACTAGCGCCTCCCAATTAAGCCCGAGGAGCCGGAAAAGCCTGGCGGGGCATTGGGAACTGTGCAATATGGCTCTGTACGTAAAGTGCTCTACTACTATACTCTGTAGCATGTGGCGTTGCACGCATGGACTTCACTCCATTATCAGCTCTACTATAAAAGAAATTCCTCTTGACGTGTTTTTTTTGAAATGGAGGCAAAAGCTTTGCTTCATCTCATTCATAAAGAAGGAACTACTAACAAAGTTCGACGAGATCCATTACACCTCCACAAATGGAAGCGAAAAGCCTAGTCTCGCTGTATCGAATAACTCAAATGTTCTGCCCCCGCAGTAACCGCCGCTGATAAACAGGCTGCTAGTGTGTGCGTGAGAGCAGCGGCTGAGTTGGCCAGCTACGTGAGAGGAGCGGCTGAATAGAGCACCGAGAGTACCCACTAGGCCACTACGTAGGTGTACTTCCCCTGCATTGATAGTACAACGATGGTTCTAGAGAACAGTAGTACCCTCCACTTCCAACTGTAGCTCCTTGGCCCTGAGATTCAAGAGTTCAAAACTGGTGCACTATACTAGACTAGATTAGAAGTACAGTACATTGCACTACTAGTTGAGAAAAGTAGTACTAGTACTGCTACAGTACGAGTACATACTCCTCCGTCACATAATGTAAGACGTTTTTTGACACTAGTTGGCGTGTACAAAAAATGGCAAAAACATACCCAAAATTTCTTAATCCACGCCAAAAACTACTACCTAGTGCCAAAAATTTCTTACTAGTGCTATTATTTATAGTATAATGCAATCCCATAACGTTCCATAATCCCTTTCTTTCAAAAAAATCTCTTCTGGAGAGAAGATTGCTATCTCCACGCGAGCTTCTCATAGGCCAGCGCCACCGCATGCAGTCATGTGAGAGAGAGGGAGACATCCATGCAGCATGTAAAGAGAGGAGAACGCGGGCGGACAGCCAATGGGCTGCATGAGGCATTTATAGCTGCTAGCTCCCCCCATCCATGCGCCAGGGGTATTTCCATCCAGAAAGCATGCAGCGAGCCCCTGCCTTGGTATCCGGGTCTACTCTTATGCGCAGAGTAAAAAGAATCGGAGGGAGTACTAGTAGTAAACAATAGCCTCACCCCTTCGCTGAGGAACGATTTACAGTTGGAAGGGACGAGGCCCTGCGGTTACTACGCTCTTATCTCCTCCTCGCCAGTTCCCCTCCCCCCGAAGAGAAGGCAGTTCGTCGCTGCTCCCATGGATTCGCCAGGCGGTTCTCCTCCTCATCGAGGCTGGGAGACCTTGGACGACGATCCTGTGGGAGAAATCACACGCCGCTCCGACATCCTCACCCCCGCAATACTTGGTGCTTCCTACACCAACTTTTTCAAGACACTGCTTAAACAGGCTTGGTAAAAGGCCATGCTTGTTGGTCTTCCATGCGTCCTCGAGGAGAACGTTCTTCTATGGGACAATCCTTCGAACAGTCCACCGCTCCCTGGCCATGGTTGCATGTTGACTCCGCTGGAGTTGCCGACGTTGAGAGGTAGTCGGATTTTGTCCGATGAGCAGGTCAATAATGGAGTTTGATCATGTAGTATTTAGTTATTCCATTTCCATCCCGTAATTTGTCCGCTGCCCACCGTCTTATATATAGGTCTGGGTCGGTGCCAATGAAGATTGGCTTGCATACCTCCGGCCGGATACCACCATCATTTTGCACAACATCCACAACAGTGCGGCCGTTCCGGTAGACCCCTTCTCCACCATTGGGATCGGCCTTCCAGACTGGCTGGGCTTGAATATGTATGATGATGCCTACATGAGATTGAAGAAGATAGAAATTGCGGACCCGCCGACAAAGCGACGCGGCTACGACGATTACTATCTCATCGCGGTGTTCGACATAAGGATTGCCATCAATGCAAGAGGTAGTAACGGCAGAGGCTGGCGCATGTTGGCGGCGGCAGATTTGTACCCCTACACGTTCGAAGACGCCGTGCGCCATCTAGGACGCATCTTCGCGGTGACAGGCCAGGGGACTTGTTTCATCTGGTTGCCATCCTACGGTACAGGAGATTACAAACGGAATGCACAAACCATCATTTGCATCCCTAACGGTACTCCATTATTTTGCAGGGACCAGTCATCCCCCGATCAAAATAAGATCGCCGATCCTGGATGTGCATTTGCATCCGCGATTCGGTCTAACCTGGAACCTTGTAGCTGACTTTGGCATATTGTGATCAACTATCTTAGCAGTCATTACCCATGGTACCACTGATGTGCAACATGGTCACACAATCTACCACGATCGGACCGTCACCATCTACCCAGGTATTCCATTTTTTAACCCTCTCGCCTTCTCTTTCATTGTTGTACTACTAGTATACTTTGTAGTACTAGTAGGAGTACTTTTTACCTTGGAGGACGCGTATAGCTAGCTAGGCCCTTGAAAACTTGAACCCACTAGCTGCCACCATTTTTGTTTTTCCATGTCTTACTATCTCATCCATGTAGCCAAGAGTGGCTATATATAATAAGCCGGTTATTTTAATTCCTCTATACCGGAGTAGTACTATTTGCTGCATAGTATTACTGACCACCATATTTGAGCACAACATTATTATGCATGGACCTTGACTATGTACGTTACCATGTGTCTAGATCTGGGATGTCGCGTGTACCAGATGAACGGCGTCGAGTTCGACCCCCGTGATGCTACGTGGGTGCCAAGGAACACTCTTGGAGAGTACTCGCTTTTCATCGGGGACAGCTACCCCATTGTGAAGCGGATGCCACCTTCCGTGCACGACATGGAAGGCCTGCCGTTCATGAAGCATGGTTGTGTCTTCAGTGCGCACCGGTGGATGAACGACATGCTGGGACACGCTATCCCTGATTTATGCCGCTTCAGCTTGGATGAGTCTCCATCGTGTGGAACCGGACTAGAAAGCTGCGACAATGATTCCCATTGCCCACCGCTATGGATCGTGCCATCCATGAAGAACACCTGGGGCTGGAACCTGGAGGAGGACATGTAGCCCATCTATAACGTGTAAGTGGAGTACGGTAATTGTGAACGGTAGCGCTGTGAATATATGTAGACTAGTCGTGCACAAATTTATCACATGAATTGGAGATGAACTTGTGTGGCATACTGGCATTTGTCCTTTAGAATTTATTACTAGTAAATGTGTTATGTGTACGTGCAACTTGTGTAGTTGTTGCACGGGCTCCAACATGCTCTTTGAGAAAAAAAGGTGGCACAGTTTTGGATATACATGACGTGGCGGCATCATACAGTAGCATCGTTCGCTATAGTTGTAGTACACTCCTACTAGGACAACAACTCCTATAAAACCTTGCGCTTGGCTCTTTGCCTCTTCGGGAGGTCCAACAGTTCGTACTCGTGTGAACCTCGCACTTGGCTCTTCGCCTCTTTGGAAGGTCCAACAATGATGATACTACAGTATAATATGCTTTTGGCAATCTGACACCGATTGAACTGCTGCACGTCCACCATGAGGGCGAGGGTGAGGGAGAGGGAGAGGGTGTTGTAGTCAAAACCCTCTCCTCGTCCTGCGAACCACCACGCCCGTGGGCGAGGGAGAGGCGTAGTAAGCAAGCTTCTCCTCGTTCGGCGAGTTGATGGGACACATCAAAGCAGTACTAGTACTAGTAGTAGTAGTCCATACTGCGTCCTTTTCGATTAATATGGCTTAATTTGAAACGAGAAAAATACACTGGCGGTCAACGTATGTAACAATACGCTCTTTATGGTCACTATATATAGTTTTGCGGCGATTATACAATCACTAGCTCATCATAGAGCACCGTATTGCACCCTACTGACCGGCCACATAGTCGACGTGGCACTTTGTTGACTAGTTAAATTGTCACCTGGTTTGTGGGTCCCACCTGTCAGTTGGCAGAGCAAAGAAATCAGTTAAACAAAACTTTACGCAGGCGCTACACGAGTCCAACCCTTGCACGCGAACCGCCCTGGCTATGTATGTGAGTGCATGCACGTGTCCTCCCTCGGTCTTCCAACAAAGAGTGTACATCGGCTATAAAACAAAGAGTGTAGTACATGATGTACATCTACACTTCCAATGCATTTAGCCTTTAATCTAAATCTATATTGATTGACTAATGCACCAACTTGTGTTGTAGGTATAGGCTACCTTTCTATCCTTAATTACAGCATGCAACAGCCTTCATTTAATCTTCTTATCTCAATGGTCGCATGCACACATAAGTCTGCTACTTTTGGGCGTTAATTATGCCCTGGTCAATGTGTAAATCTCTAAATGTACAGTCTTTCACAGACGTAGGGAGTAGGTTGAGCACTTGAGCGTGAGTGTGTGTGTTGCGTCGTGTGATGTGTGTCGCATGGGTGTGTGAGTCTTGCGAGCGTCCATGTGTATGTGTGAGTGTTGCATGTTGCATGCATGCATGCATGCATGGGGCTTACTCCCTCCCATTGACATGTTCATATTTCAAGCTTCCTTTGTTCCCTCCATATGGTGATACTCCCTCTGTTTCCAAATATGAAGTATTTGTCTTTCTACAGATTTCAACAAGTGACTAGGTACGGAGCAAAATGAGTGAAGTGAGCGTAGAGGCATAGGGATACTGTAGAAAGGAAGTCCTTGCGATCCATTATTCCCCATCTCGGTCAGAGAGAACTATTCAACTAGTCTTCGCAGTGAAGTGACAATACACGCTGCAGCAGATGGGACACGTAATTAATAAGCTGAACCAGCATGTTGGTGTTACTAAATCAGCCTTACCCAGTACTGTCATCTCTTCTTCTTCCTCCTCTCTTCTCCATCGTCGGCCGCACACCATTTACCTCTGCTCACTGCTCGCCCGCCCGCGCCATCTTCCTTGGTAGCTCGCGCGTACCATATGCTCCCGCTCACTGCTCGGCCACACGAGGAGAAGCTTCTTCGCTCGCCCGCCCGAATCCACTTCCCTGCTGGCTCGCAGGAACTAAAAACCCCAATGGCAGAACCGACTGAGACGCAGAGCCGCGATTGGAATTCCCTCCCCGATGTTCTCTTGGAGCAGATCTGTAGTCATATGGACCTACTCAGCACCGTCCGTTTGGCCGCATGCTCGGTGTCTTTGTACCGTCTACTCGTCTGCAACCGGCCGACTCTTTTCAAGACACCCTGCTTGCTGATGCCCGATCCTCGCAGGTGGCCCAGACACCGACTTGACGATCCTACGGAGGTTGCCGTGGTGGCCCTCGACATGCTACCACTACCCGTCCACCTGTCCTTCATGCGCGGCCACTACTGGGCGGGCATGAGGGCGGGCATGAAGGCCAACTGGATCGTCCTCATCCACCTCACCGGTAGTCCGTGGCGTCTCGTGGATATCTACACCCAGCAAGAGATCACCCTTCCATCATTGGATACCGCCTCCATCGAGCCTCGCGGTCCGCCAGACACTCCTGCCTACTACGCATGAGACGCATCAAGCTTTTGGCTCGACCTCTATTTGCAGAAAGTTGTAATCTGCGAAGTGACCACACCATCAGAAGACTACATGGATTACAAACTCATTGCCTTATTCAACATGGGATTAGTCTATCTGGAATTCGGTCGCCATACATGGTTATGGCTCATCATCAATCCTGTTGAGGCAACATTTCTGTCTGATGCTATAGTGCATGATGGCATCGTTTACATGGTCAACGCACAGATTGGCTGCCTATACTGGTGGAATCTATCGTCGTGTAATTGTTCTATCTCATCTCATCTTGACCTTATGAATACAACTGCTTGTTCATTTGTTACAAATTTAGAATGCATAGCATGTCTATAACCACATCATTGCTATATGTTCCTCTCATTTCCTAGATTTTTATGACCACACATGTTATTGTTAGAGTTGATATGAGAACAATTGGCATCTAATGATTGTTAGAATACATATTATGAGCATAACATCATGATTGCTATATGTTACTCTCGTTTACAAGATTTTTATAACAACGCATGTTATTGCTTAGAGTTGATATGAGAACAGTAGTAGTAAGTGCTATGGTAGAATATGAGTAGGCGTTGTCATAGTTGTTTTCCTCTCATTGTTACATGATGTTTGAACCATGACATATTGCTAGAATATGAAAGCCATTGGCTTATTTTTTTAACTTGGGGTATGATTATGACCACGACATTGCAATTCTCTGTCTATGATATGTGTCACTGTTATAATAATCTTAATTCCACACATACTCTGAACATGATTGTTTATTTTTGTCCTTTTGGTCTCCAATTTGAATTGTTGCAGCAGACGCAAATGCGCTGGTCTTCATGATTCCAGGACCTGGAATCATACCAGCCGATGGGTGGTGGTTTATCGCTTGTTCAGCTGACGGCGGTCATTTGATGCTCATTCGCACGTACCAAATTGACCAAACCAATACATCAAACCACATGCAGTACAATGCGTGGGGTGTTTGTGACATTGATGGCTATGGCTGCTTCGTGTTCGAGAAAGATCCCAGCTCCGTTGGGCCAGGCGTATTCAACTGGAGGCGGGTTTACAGTCTAGGCAACCACTCCTTGTTCCTCGGGCTCAATTATCCGATCATCCAACCAATCATCGATCATATCACCATTGATGATTACTGTGCTATGCAACTTCCATTCGCGAGGGGGGCTGTGTTTACACATCATACCATGGGTTTCATGAATCACCATATCCAGAGATTTGGAGTACCACTTATCTATTGAATCTTTCATCATTCACTTAAAATAGTATCATACATTGAGTACCATATAACTGGAATTACCGATGCAAGTCGAAGAAGGACTGGTCGGTGTTGCCTGTTGGCGTCAAGTTCGATCCCACGGATCAGGAGCTGATCGAGCACCTTGAGGCCAAAGTGAGTGCTGACAGCGCGAGATTTCAGTCTCTCATCGATTTGTTCATACCAACCATCGACAGCGAGCACGGCATATGCTACACCCAACCTGATAAACTTCCAGGTAAGACACCGATCGGCCATCTACTTGCACAAACATATTCCTTTGTTTATAGCTCTATTTATCTTTTTAGACACAGACCTAGTGAAGCAATTACAATTTGACAGTTAATAAAAAGTGAAACAAGTGACTGCAACATGCCAAAAATGTTATGAAAATACCAACTAGGTACACTAAAACCTATATTCCACAATACTGCAGGTATCACACTGAGTGGCCTAAGGAAGCATTTCTTCCAGCGCAAATCCAGGGCGTTCAAAAGGGGCACGTGGACGCGTCGCAAGATACAGTCGGAGTGCGGCATGCACGCGATGTGGCACAAGACCGGTAATACCTTGCCGGTGATGGTCAACGGCCGGCAGACGGGCAACAAAAAAGGTTCTGGTGCTGCACACCAACAAGAACTTTGACCAGTAGAGGACCAACTGGGTGATGCACCAGTACCACCTCGGGGACCTGGAGCAAGAGAAGGAGCGGGAGCTGGTCCTCTGCAAGATTTTCTACCAGACAAACACTAGGGCCAGAGTAAAAAGATTATAAGTTAGTTTGGTATTGGTAGTTGTACTACCTTGTCGTACGCAAGTTGGTATTGTTGTTAACGATCTTTTGGTATGAACTTGCATTTGCTTCCAACCATCATGCCGAGGGTCGACGTGGATATAAAGCTGAATCATTTGTTTCGAAACGAATTTTCAGGCACCTGATTTTTATTTGATGGGTAGCATAAGCACCCGCCGTTCGAATTCCCAGTTCTCCATTTTTTTCGAAACAAGTGCATGCACTTATTATTATGATAAAAAACAATATCCATGCTGCATCCCAGTTATCAGTCTGTACTTGCAGAATTCTCTCGTTTATTGAGCACGTATATTGTTTTTTCAAGTCGAGCAAGTTTCAACTGGGCTGTAGACTGCCCAGGGTTGGTTTTGTTTTTAACGGGCCCAGCCCATGACGACAATGGGGCACAAAGATCCAGCAGGTACCTACTAGCCTCTGGCCCGCCAGCGTTAGTTATATTTTGTCTTACAACATCCGCAGGTAGTTTTTTTACTGAATCAAATACACAGCCCAGTTCTATTTTCCTCTTGAAACGCATGTCCTACATCCGTTTTCTAATCTCTACCTATAGTTTTACTAGTTCATATACATGTATCATTATATTGAAAACACATAAAATTCCCTTTTCATATTTACATCCTTATTTTTGTTGTTTTTTCCCACTAAGCGCTGATTTTTTTACCATTGGTTTTCCCTTAAACCAACTCAATTGTCCCACGTCTTATTTTCTTACAAAAACAAAACGATTTTTTTGGCAAATCAATAAGTTCTTAAAAAAATATTTATCATTTCGGGACTACAACAGTTTGGACTCCACCGAAATATGCAAAATAAGGTTGAACTTTTTGACCGTGGTCCTGGGCAGAAAATGGGCTGTAATAAATTACTTAAGAATTAGCAAATGGGCTGCAAATTATAAAAAAAATAGCAAATGGGCTTTATGTTGTCTGCCACAGATTTGGAGGCTGACTTGTGGGCCTACTAAGTTCATGCGTACACAAGGTTTCTCAAAAAAGAAACCTAGTCAACAATCGACTCTACCAGCGTCAGACCGTAGATGTCAATCTAACGGCAATCGTGCTTCTTCAGTCTCTGATCTTCCTGCCCCAGCCGCCCAAACCAGCGCCGTCGGAACCACCTGCTCCCCCCTCCCGTGGCCAGCAGTGCTGCTGGGCAGGCCTCACGGCCCCATCATACTCGCATCCCTGGCCTGTCTATCCCTCTACTCACCCACACCTCCTGTTATTTTCCGGCGATGGCAGCCGAACCAGTCAACCCTCGTACTCTCCACCACGTGGGCAGCCACTGTCGTGTCTTCCCCGGCTCCGTGTCATTCCCTTCGTAGACCTTGCCGTCGTCCACCGCCCTGGTGCTCTTAGCGCGGGTGGTCAACGATGTCCATCCAACGGCCGTAGTGCTTCTTCAATATCTGGTCTTCTTGCCCCAGCCGCCCAAAGCAGCGCCGGTCGAGCTGCATGCTCCTGCCTCCCGTGGCTGGCTGTGCTGCCGCGGAGGCCTCACCGTCCCCATACTACTCCCGCCGCTGGCCAGGCCATCCCTCCACTCACCCACTCCCCCTATTATTCTGCGGCGACGGCAACCTCACACCGCAGCCGAACCAGTGAACCCTTGTACTCCTCTCCGCGTGGGCATCCACTGCCGGGTCTTCCTCGGCTCCGCGTCGTCCCCTTCCTAGGCCTCGCCGTCGTCCACCGCTGTGGTGCTCTCGGCGCGGCGTGGTCAATGTGGTCAACGACCGACTTCCATCGAAAGAGTACTGTATGTTGAGAGGCTGACAACTGGGTCCACGGCAGCCGCAAGGAAGTGCCTCCTTATTACGTGCAAAATAATTATTCCTCCACCTGACAACAGGGACCCACCGGACGGGCCACCAGTATTCGCGGCAAAAAAATTTCCCCCCTGACTGTTGGGACCCACCGGACGGGCCACCGTATTTCACAAAAAAAAACGTTCCCCTGCTGTCAGCTCGGACCCACCAGAAGCGCCTCCTTATTACGCACAAAAAAATGAACTCCCCCTGCTAGCTGGGACCCACCTTGGTGGGAGGCTGACTTGTGGGCCTACTAAGTTGACGAGGACGGGGGGCTTTGTCAACTTAGTCAATATGAATGATTCTAGCTCCAGTGACCGTATGATGTCCATCCAACGGCCGTAGTGCTTCTTCAACCTCTGGTCTTCTTGCTCCAGCCGCCCAAAGCAGTGTCGGTCATGCCGCCTGCTCTTGCTCCCGTGGCCGGCTGTGCTGTCGCGGAGGCCTCACCGCCCCCTACTATTCCCACCGCTTGCCAGGCCCTGCGGCGACGGCAGCCTCACACCGCAGCCGAACCAGTGAACCCTCGTACTCCTCTCCGTGCGGGCTTCCACTGCCGCGTCTTCCCCGGCTCCGCGTCGTCCCCTTCCTAGGCCTCGCCGTCGTCCACCGCCGTGGTGCTCTCCGTGCGGCGTGGTCAACGTGGTCAAGGAACGACTTCCATCGGAAGAGTACTGTACGTGGAGAGGCTGACAGCTGGGTCCATGGTCACAGCCCAGTTTTTTGTGATTTGCCAAGTATGTCGCTTTGTCAGGCCTCTTGGGCTGTAAATCTTTCAAGACGAGGAGAGCTTTCATTCGGCTGGCCGAGAAAATGGCCCATCAGTAATAAGAAATGGGTTGTACATTTTTAAAACACATCAAACCGGCAATTAGTTTCAAATATCTTTTTTTTTATTTCGAGATTTTAAATTACATTAATTTTTATGCGTGGAGAATTTGTTGGATTTTATATTGATATACGTTTATTTTTAAAATCAGTTTGAATGTGAGTCGAAATTTCAGGATTAAAAACCGTGGCCACAATATCGGCTGTAATGCTAACAAAAAGAATATGGGCTCCAAAAAAACCTTAATAATTAGCAAATGGGCTGTAAATTATTAGAAATAATGGCAGATGGGTTGTATGTTGTTTTCCACAGATTTGAGGCTTTCCTAAAAAAAGGTTGATGCACAAGCAGTGACTGTTGGATGGCCATCCAACAGCCGTCGTGCTTCATCAATCTCTGCTCTTCCTGCTCCAGCCGCTCAAACAAGCGCCAACGGGACTGCCTACTCCCTCCTCCCCACGGCCGGCTCTGCTGCCGCATAGGCCTCACCGCCCCACCATACTCCCATCGCTGACCTAGCCATCCCTCTACTCACCCACACCTGATGTTATTCTCCGGTGACGGCAGATGAACCAGTAAACCCTCGTACAGTCGTACTCCCCTCCGCATGGGAAACAACTGCCGAGTCTTCCATGCCTCCGTGTTGTTCCTTCCTAGGCCTCGCCGTCGTCCACCGCCCTGGTGCTCTCGGCGCGGCCTGGTCAACGTGGTCAACGACCGACATGCATCTGAAGTGGACTGTACGTGGAGAGGCCGACAGCTGGGTCCACGGCCGCACGCAAGGAAATGCATCCTTATTATGCACAAAATAATGATTCCTCCACCTAACATCAGAGAACCACCGAAAGGTCCTCTATATTTCGCGAAAAAAAATGTTACTGCCGCTGACAGCTCGGACCCACCAGCTATATCTTCGCACGCAAGGAAGTGCCTCCTTATTACGCACAAAAAAATTAATGCTCCCCCTGTTAGCTGGGATCCAGTATAGTGGCAGGCTGACTTGTGGGCCTACTAAGTTGACGGAGACGGAGGGCTTTGTCAACTTAGTCAATATGCACGATTCTAGCTCCAGTGACCGTACGATGTCCATCCAATGACCGTAGTGCTTCTTCAACCTCTGGTCTTCTTGCTCCAGCCGCCCAAACCAGCGTCGGTCGTGCCTCATGTTCCTGCCTCCCGTGGCCGGTAGCGATGCGACGGAGGCCTCACCGCCCCCAACTACTCCCACCGCTAGCCAGACCATCCCTCTACTCACCCACACCCCCTGCTATTCTGCGGCGACGGTAGCCTCACACCGCAGCCGAACGAGTGAACCCTCATACTCCTCTACGCATGGGCATCCACTACCGCGTCTTCCCCAGATCTGCGTCGTCCCCTTCCTAGGCTTCATCGTCGTCCACCGTCCTGGTGCTCTAGGCGCGGCGTGGTCAACATGGTCAAGGAATGGCTTCCATCGGACGTGGACTGTACGTGAAGAGACTGACAGCTGGGTCCATGGCCGTAGCAAGGAAGTGCCTCCTTATTACGCGTAAAATAATTATTCCTCCACCTGACAGCGGGGACCCACCAGACGGGCCACCGTATTTCGCGAAAAAAACGTTTGCCCCTGACTGCTGGGACCCACCAGCTACATCTTCGCATGCAGGGAAGTGCGTCCAAAAAAAAAAACAATTCGCCCCCCTGACTGCTGGGACCCACCAGCTACATCTTCGCACGCAAGGAAGTGCGTCCGGACAAAAAAACAAAACGATTCCCCCTGACTGCTGGGACCCAGCAGCTACATCTTCGCACGCAAGGAAGTGCGTTCGGGCAAAAAAACAAAACGATTCGCCCCCCTGACTGCTAGGACCCACCAGCTACATCTTCGCAGGCAAGGAAGTGTCTGACAGTTCGGACCCATCTGGTCGAAGCGTACGTAGCGTTGTCATTCTGGTCGCGAATGTGTACGTACATATATACTAGTCGATGTAGAGGCGCGCACGTGTAGTAGTAGAGGCGCGTACATGTCGTAGTAGAGGCGCGCACGTAGCATGCACATGTACGTACAACGGCCAGGGTGCAAGAAACAAAATACGGCCACGTACGTACATACGGGCAGGGTCTCGAACGCCTACTCGCGCATACGTACGGCCAGGGCTCGTGTACATGGCTGGGTCGGAACGGAGAAACAGCGTCGTCGTCGTGTTCATGGGGAGGCAACGGAATGCGCCGTGTTCATGGGGAGGCAACCGAATGCGTCGTGTTCATCGGGAGGCAACGAAACGCATGGGAGCCAACCGGCTGGGTCGGAACAAAATGCGTGGTCGTGTTCATTGGAAGGGCTTGGACAGAGCAGGCGATGGAAACAAGGCCTGGCGTACCGCAAACGGAAGAAACGTCCTTGTGTTCGACCGGCCACGTTCGAATCGGGATCCTGTTCATCTGGAGGGGTCTAGCGTACCACAAAACGGAGGAAACGGACCTCCTACGGTCGAAATGGGGGTCCTGTTGATCGGGAGGGGTGTGGCGTACCGCAAAACGGAGGAAACAGACCTCTTATGGTCGAAACGGGGGTCCTGATGATCGGAAGGGGTGTGGCGTACCGCAAAACGGACGAAACGGACCTCCTACGGTCGAAACGGGGGTCCTGTTCATCGGGAGGGGTGTGGCGTACCGCAAAACGGGACTCCACGGGATACTGTTCATCTCCACCGTCGACCTCCTCCAGCCTCCACGGGCTACTGTCGACCTCCTCCAGCCTCCACGGGCTCCTGTTCATCTAGCCTCCAACGCGCGCTACTCCACCGGCTACTGTTCAATCACCCGTCCACCGTCTACTGTTCATCCAGCCCTCCACACCACGGGGTCCTGTTCAACCACCCCTCCATGGGCACGCCTCCATCGTCTACTGTTCATCCAGCCCTCCACACCACGGGGTCCTATTCAACCACCCCTCCACGGGCACCCCTCCACCGTCTATTGTTCATCCAGCCCTCCACACCACGGGGTCCTAACAGTTGGGACCCACCTGATCGAAGCGTACGAAGCGTTGTCATTCTGGTCGCGAACGTGTACGTACATATATACTGGTCGATGTAGAGGCGTGCACGTGTCGTAGTAGAGACGCGCACGTAGCATGTACACGTACGTACAGTGGCCAGGGTGCAAGAAAGAAAATACGGCCACATATGTGTACATATGGGCGGGGTCTCGAACGCCTACTCGCGCATACGCACGGCCAGGGCTCGTGTACATGGCTGGGTCGGAACAGAGAAACAACGTCGTCGTCGTGTTCATGGGGAGGCAACGGAATGCGTCATGTTCATGGGGAGGCAACGGAATGCGTCGTGTTCATCGAGAGGGCTTGGACGGAACAGGCGATGGAAACGAGGCCTGGAGTACCGCATAACGGAGGAAACAGCCTTGTGTTCGACCGGCCACGTTCGAAACGGGATCCTGTTCATCGGGAAGGGTGTGGCGTACCGCAAAACGGAGGAAACGGACCTCCTACGATCGAAACGGGGGTCCTATTGATCGGGAGGGGTGTGGCGTACCGCAAAACGGAGGAAACGGACCTCCTACGGTCGAAACGGGGGTCCTGTTGATCGGGAGGGGTGTGGCGTACCGCAAAACGGAGGAAACGGACTTGTGTTGGAGCGCTATGGTCGAAACGGGGGTCATGTTCATCGGGAGGGGTGTGGCGTACCGCAAAATGGGACTCCACGGGATACTGTTCATCTCCACCGTCGACCTCCTCCAGCCTCCACAGGCTACCGTCGACCTCCCCCAGCCTCCACGGGCTCCTGTTCATCTAGCCTCCAACGCGTGCTACTCTACCGGCTACTGTTCAACCACCCCTCCAGCGTCTACTGTTCATCCAGCCCTCCACACCACGGGGTCCTGTTCAACCACCCCTCCACGGGCATGCCTCCATCGTCTACTATTCATCCAGCCCTCCACACCACGGGGTCCTGTTTAACCACCCCTCCACGGGCACCCCTCCACCGTCTATTGTTCATCCAGCCCTCCACACCACGGGGTCCTGACAGTTGGGACCCACCTGAACGAAGCGTACGTAGCATTGTCATTCTGGTTGCGAACGTGTACGTACATATATACTGGTCGATGTAGAGGCGCGCACGTGTCGTAGTAGAGGCGCGCACGTAGCATGTACACGTACGTACAGCGGCCAAGGTGCAAGAAATAAAATACGGCCACATATGTGTGCATACGGGCGGGGTCTCGAACGCCTACTCGCGCATACATACGGCCAGGGATCGTGTACATGGCTGGGTCGGAACGGAGAAACAATGTCGTCGTCGTGTTCATGGGGAGGCAATGGAATGCGTCGTGTTCATGGGGAGGCAACGGAATGCGTCGTGTTCATCGAGAGGGCTTGGACGGAACAGGCGATGGAAACGAGGCCTGGAGTACCGCAGAACGGAGGAAACGGCCTTGTGTTCGACTGGCCACGTTCGAAACGGGATCCTGTTCATCGGTAGGGGTGTGGCGTACCGCAAAACGGGGGAAACGGACCTCCTACGGTCGAAACGGGGGTCCTGTTGATCGGGAGGGGTGTGGCGTACCGCAAAACGGAGGAAACGGACCTCCTACGGTCGAAACGGGGGTCCTGTTGATCGGGAGGGGTGTGGCGTACCGCAAAACGGAGGAAACGGACTTGTGTTGGAGCGCAATGGTCGAAACAGGGGTCATGTTCATCGGGAGGGGTGCGGTGTACCGCAAAACGGGACTCCACGGGATACTGTTCATCTCCACCGTCGACCTCCTCCAGCCTCCACGGGCTACTGTCGACCTCCTCCAGCCTCCACGGGCTCCTGTTCATCCAGCCTCCAACGTGCGCTACTCCACCGGCTACTGTTCAACCACCCCTCCACCGTCTACTGTTCATCCAGCCCTCCACACCACGGGGTCCTGTTCAATCACCCCTCCACGGGCACCCCTCCACCGTCTACTGTTCATCCAGCCCTCCACCACACCACGGGGTCCTGTTCATCTAGAGGCAACGCCACCGCTCACTGT
>NC_041386.1:536100395-536107673 GCF_002162155.2 Triticum dicoccoides | reverse complement strand
TCGACCGGCTTCAGTTAGCAGCAGTAGCGAAGGAATCGCTCGATCGGGTTCAGTTAACATCCATCGATCGATCGCTCGGGTTCAGTAACGCGTAGCCTGCAGTGCAATCGCTCGGGTTCAGTTAGAGCCCAACGCCTCGCTCGTGTTTAGTTAGAGCCAATGCCTCGCACACACGCGCGTACGTGTACAAGAGAAACGCGCATCGCTCGGCCCCCGACCTCCCACCATAACCGGGAACTCCCTGAAATTTTCCTCCCCCTCGCTTCTACCACGGTTTTTCCGTCATGGACGGCCCAAAGAATGTCATGCAGCTGCGTCTCCGGCCTGCCCAGGACGAAAAGCCCATTTTTCGTCATGATTTTTTGTCATAGAAGTAGGAGCCCACCACATCTATGATGATACCAGGTTTTGTCACAATTATCGTCATAGAAGTGTCATATGTATGACAGAAAAAAATTTCGTTTGGCCTGAAATGTCACAGATGTGTCTTTTTTTTGTAGTGCGAGTACGTGATCGAGGAACCCGTTGAGTACGCTAACGAGGATCAAGCTTTCGTCAACTCTGAGAACTTTGCAGGCAAGATGACCATACCCTCGAAATCACTTCTATCTTTGCTTGCTAGTTGTTCGCTCTATTGCAATGCCGCGATACCTACCACTTGCTTTATCATGCCTCTCATATTTCCATGTCAAGCCCCTAACCCACCTTTCCTAGCAAACCGTTGTTTGGCTATGTTACCGCTTTGCTCAGCCCCTCTTATAGCATTTCTAGTTGCAGGTGAAGTTAGAAGTTTGTTCCTTGTTGGAACATGGATATTTTTTGGGATATCATTATTATATCTTGTTTACTTTAATGCATCTATATACTTGGTAAAGGGTGGACGGCTCGGCCTTATGCCTGGTGTTGTGTTCCACTCTTGTCGCGCTAGTTTCCGTCATACCGGTGTTATGTTCCTTGATTTTGTGTTCCTTACGGGATTGGGTGTTATGGGAACCCCTTGACAGCTCGCTTTGAATAAAACTCCTCCAGCAAGGCCCAACCTTGGTTTTACCATTTGCCACCTAAGCCTTTTTTCCCTTGGGTTCCGCGGACTCAAGGGCCATCTTTATTTTAAACCCCGGGCCAGTGATTCTCTAAGTGTTGGTCCAACCTGAGCGATGCCCGGTGCCCCCTGGGCAACCAAGGTCTATGCCAACCCAACGTCTGGCTCATCCGGTGTGCCCTGAGAACGAGATATGTGCAGCTCCTATCGGGATTTGTCGGCACATTCGGGTGGCTTTGCTGGTCTTGTTTTACCATTATCGAAATGTCTTGTAACCGGGATTTCGAGTCTGATCGGGTCTTCCTGGGAGAAGGAATATCTTTCGTTGACCGTGAGAGCTTGTGATGGGCTAAGTTGGGACACCCCTTCAAGGTTTTGAACTTTCGAAAGTCTTGCCCGCGGTTATGGGCAGATGGGAATTTGTTAATATCCGGTTGTAGAGAACTTGACACCTAACTTAATTAAAATGAATCAAATGCGTGTGTAGCCGTGATGGTCTCTTTTCGGTGGAGTCCGAGAAGAGAACACGGTCTCGTGTTATGTTTGAGCGTAAGTAGCTTTAGGATCACTTCTTGATCATGTTAGCTTCTCGACCATGTTTTGCTTCTCTTCTCGCTCTCTTTTGCATAAGTTAGCCACCATATATGCTAGTGCTTTCTGCAGCTCCACCTCACTACCATTTCCTACCTTTAAGCTTAAATATTCTTGATCGCGAGGGTGTGAGATTGCTGAGTCCCCGTGACTCACAGATACTTCCAAACAGATGCAGGTGTCGATGATGCCAGTGCCGGGGATGCTACCGAACTCAAGTGGGAGTTCGACAAGGATTCGGGCCGTTACTGTGTTTCTTTTCCGAATGATCAGCAGAGGAGCCCAGTTGGGGCGATCGGGGATCTAGCATTTGGGGTTGTCTTTCTTTATTTTGGTTCCGTAGTCGGACCTTGATTGTATTCTGGATGATGTATGATATATTTATGTATTGTGTGAAGTGGCGATTGTAAGCCGATTCTTTATCCCTTTCTTATTCAGTACATGGGATGTGTAAAGATTACCTCTCTTGCAACATGCCTACCATGCAGTTATGCCTCTAAGTCGTGTCCCGACACGTGGGAGATATAGCCGCATCGTGGGTGTTACACCTTTCGCCCATCGACTGCGGCGGCTGTGAACGGGGAGGGAGAAGAAAGAGGCCTCGTCGGCGATGGCTGTGCACGGGGACAGAGGGGCTGCGGATGGGTGTGTTCACCGGCGAGGGAGGCGTTGCTTTATATAGCGGCCGGGAGGGTAGCGTCGTGTGTACGCGTGACGAGGAGGGGGCGCGTCGCCGAGCACCGTCGATGAGGAATCAATGGAAGGCTGACCGGCAGCAGCCTTAGCATTGATTCCCCATGGGAAACCGAGGCGATGTGAGTATGACGAGACGCGAGTCGCTGACTCGGTGAGCCCACTGTTATTTTGCACAAAAAACGATCGCCCAGGCGCCCCCAGCGCGCCGGATTCGGTCTGGGTCCGTCGACGCCAGTTTCAGCCCTAACCAATGAAAACTGGGCTCCTGGAACGCGACTGTGCCGTTTTTTAGGTGTCGGTGCCAAAAAAAGGCCTGGCGGGCCTGTTGGAGGCATGGCTCTGACGACGCTATCATTGGGGCAGTAAAGCCGCTACGCCGTCCCAGTCGACTGGTACGTCTGAGTGTGCAACTGCCGAGGCCATCACCTGGGCAGCAACACCTTGCAACTAGAGTACATGTCATGCTCCATGCTGCTCCGCTCTCTGAAGATCAAGTTCAGTTAGGTCTTCACTGTCCGGCACGCATTCTACACCATCTGATCAAGATCATGCGGCTCCATGTATTCTGGCCAACCGGTACGCAAGTGGGCGAGAAGACGACATGGTCCTTTTACTGCCATTTTACCGTCACACTGTGGTACTTCTACTTTGAGTTTTTACCTCTGAAATGGAGTTGCCACCCATCCCCCATGCCAAGGGCCTCCGTCAGGGGGATCCGGTCTCCCGATGCTTTTCGCGATCGTCATCGACATACTCAACTCCCTCATCCAGCACGCCGTCCGTTGTGGTATCCTCAGACGCCTCGCTCCACAATACACATCCTCTAGCGTGTCCCTCTTCGCGGGCGATGTGGTGATATTCTGCCATCTGGATGCCCACGACCTCGACGCGGTGCGCGAGATACTCCGGATTTTTGGGGTGGCCTCCGGCCTCCATAGCAACTACGCCAAGTGTTCCATCTCTCCCATTCGCTGCTCCGAGGAGCTGTCTGCGGAGGTGAGCGCCACCCTGGCCTGCCCCATTGCCCAGTTCCTAATCACCTACCTGGGTCTCCCATTGTCACTCTGAAAGCTGCCATCTTCTGCCTTCGATTCACTCATTGTTTGCCTTCAGAAGAAGCTGCCCACCTGGCGAGCCGCCCTGCTTTCTAGGGGCGAAAGACTTGCTCTGGCTCGCCACGTCCTCACTGCCATGCCTACTCACATCCTGGCGGCGATCGCTCTAAATGCTAGCACCCTCAAGCGCGCCAACCGGGTCATCCGAGACTTTCCGTGGCACAGGCGCAAGGACGCAGCGTCAGGATGCTGCCCTGTCAACTTGCGCAGGGTGTGCATGCCGCTCGCCCTCGGCGGCCTTGGCGTGCGTGATCTCTTTCGTGTGGGTATCACCCTCCGGGTCCGTTGGCTCTGGCTCCAGCACAATGACCACAACCGGCCATGGAAACACCTCCAGCTCCCCCATGACGCGGAGGTCCGCGCGATCTTCAGGGCGTCTACCACTTGGATCATTGGTGATGGCCATACCTGCCGCTTCTGGACTGATCACTGGATCCAGGGACAGTGCGTGGCCGAGTTTGCACCGGCGATTCTTGCCCTCGTGACCAAACGACGCCGGAAAGCCCGCTCTGTGGCGGACGGCCTCCATCTTCGCTCTTGGACCCAGGACATCCAAGGGGCACTTGGCCCCATTGCAGCTCTTCAGTACTTGGAGCTCTGGCGTCGCGTCTGCGACATCCCCCTCTCCTCCGCTCCTGACGCCATCCGCTGGTGCTGGACGTCCTTGGGCATATATTCTGCCAAGTCCTGCTACGATGCCCTCTTTCTTGGTTCCACCTCGTCGCCGCACGCTAAGCTGATCTGGAAAACGTGGGCTCCGCTATGCTACAAGGTCTTCATCTGGCTAGTTACCCTCGATCATTGCTGGACCGCGGAGCACAGCGCCCGCCATGGGCTTTCCCACAGCCCTGCATGCGTCCTCTGCGACCAGACCCTCGAGACGATGGACCATCTCCTGGTCGGCTGTCCGTTCTCCCGCGAAGTATGGCACCGCGTGCTCTCGAGCTTCAGGCTCACCGCGGCGATCCCGGCGGCATAGGACAGATTCATCGACTGGTGGAGCGCCGCCACCCTCAACACCCCGCACTCGCTTCGCAAAGGCTTCGCCTCCCTCGCCGTCCTTACTGCTTGGAGCATTTGGAGGCACCGTAATGTCGTGTTTTTTGACTCCGCCTGCCCATCCGCCGACCTGGTGACGCAAGGCATCCTCGACGAGTCACGGACCTGGGCCTTGGCTGGGGCCAGAGGGCTCGCCGCGATCACCCAATTCGAGCCGCCCTAGGCGCGCCTCTGCTCTGTTTTCCGGGCCGAGCATCTCGGTCTCTTGCTCATCCTAGTTGCATGCTCTCCCGCTAGTGTTGGAGTTTGTAATTGGGCCCCTGTAACTCTTGCTTTCTACCTATCAATGAAATGATACGCAACTTGCGTATTCGCGAAAAAGCCCTCTAAAATGGAGTTAATTGCACAAAACCACCATATTACAGGCTATAGGCTAGATTTGCAGGAAACACAAGTTTACACACTAATTTTAGGTCTAATCTTTTGCAAATAACACTGATGGATGACTTTTAACCATTTTGATGACGATTATGACAGATGAGTCCCGTCGGACAAGGTGATGTGGCAAAAAAATGCCACGTAAGCGCTTTGACGGGTCAATCTTCTTCTGCGAAAAACAAACTCTCTGCTTTCTCCATCTAGACCCGCCGCCCCTCGTCAAGGTCCCGCCGGACAGGGTGATGTGGTAAAAAAAGTGCCACATAAGCGCTTTGACTAGTCAATCATCTTTTGGGAGAAAACTATCTGTGCTCCCCGCTCCTCGGCAAGGTCCCGTCGGCCATCTTGGTGAAGCCATCGTTATCGGGAGCGCCGGCGGCGGTGTGAGCATCCTGACCTCCGGAAGGTCTTCTCAGACGACGATACCTTCCTCCTCGGCCTGGCACGGTCGACGCCTTCGCCATGCTGGCGGAGCGGTGCGCCGATTGCTGGCTCAGCGAGTTCAGGGACGCGCTTTTGGAGTTCGTCGACGCCTGTTGCGACCGGCACCGCTGGGCGGCGCCCGCGTGGAAGGAGATGGAGCTCGTGCTGGTGCGAGCTGACGCCGTCGGCCACGGCGAAGCTGACTCGGCGCTCGCTGGACGAGGCTCCCGGTGCTAGCTGCCGTCCGCGTCGCCATTCCTGCGTCGTCCAGCACCGAGGTCGACGAGGCTCGGGCGCTGGGAGGTCACGGAGCGGCCGGAAGGGGCGGCAAAGACTAGCTGGAGCGGCGGCTTGCTCATCGTGATGGCAACCATCGTGATAGAACCGCCGTGCCCCTTCAGCCAGCAAGCACCGCGACCAAGGTGAAGACCCCGGGTCGCCGCCTCGCCGCATCCATCTAGATCTCGTGCTTTTGGTCTCGATCTCCCCGCCCCCGGCGAGATCGTGGCTGGAACTCAAGGAGGATGGGTTGCCGCGTCCGAGCGTCGCCGTCGCCTCCCAATCGTGTTGCCACTCCGGACCCTGGTCCTCCTCCTCTCCTCCCCCTGGTCGGTGTTGGCCTGTAGTTGCACCTCTCCGGTAGTGGACTGTCGACCAGGACAACGACCGCCCTGAGCCTGACGAGGACGTGGACGACCGGAGCCATACATGGCGGCAGCTTATGGGTAGAAAGCCGTCGGCGAAGAAAGAGAGACTAGTCAAACCGTGCACCTGGCTTTTTTTGCCAAGTCGGCTCCTGATGAGTGGGACCCACCTTCCACAATCTTCATTAAAAGGGCAAAAGCCGCCAAGTCTTTTTTTTTTTGCAAAATCTTTCCCTATCTATCCCTAATTTTTTAATAATAAAGTACGGATTGACTTCGTGGATTCACCGTCATAGTACGCTTCTTTCCGTGAATTTACACTTTCAGTTTGAATTTAAAGCATATATTCGAGGTGATACTTTTCACATCTACCGTGAAAAGTTTCGTACGTCGTCGTCTGGTACGTGGTCTGGAGCTTCGTAAGTCTCATGGGCCAGAATTTAAGTTTCTGTTATGGGCCGCTATCAAAATAGTTGCTCCGTGTGATAAAATTTTGTACTCCTTTTTAAATCAATAGTCCCACCCTGCTCTTTTAGATCATATCGTAGTAACTTAAATACGTTCTCAAATTGCATGAATCAAACAAGCCAAAGCAGGAAAACAGACGAGACATGCAGCATACATGCATCATCAATCGAAAAACATCTCTGAGGAGGAAGGCTCACACATACATACGTGCATGCAGAGACAGAGTGGCCGTCGGTGCTGGGAGCTTGAGCGACGGAAAAAAAGGGAGCGACGGCGACTTTGCAGATGAGCGGGAGGGTACGGGGGGATGCCGAAGGGGAAGATCCTGGCTGTGGTCGAGCTTGGTGGCGGGATCTCGGGCATGTTGACAAATCACCAAGTATCCACGTTCCCTCTCTCTTCTCTGTCCTAAAAAGAGAAACTAGACAGAGCCAACGAACAGAGCGCCAGCGCCACCACGAGGGCATCCGCTATGGCCTCCGACGAGACCTCCACCCCCGTTGCTGCCTCCTCCGACCTCCCCACCCCCATGGTCGCCGACGTGGGGCGGCGCTCAACATCTTCTACGGCCTCGCGCTCGCCGAGGCGATGCCTCCTCCTACGTCTCCATTGCTAGCGGTGCTGCCACTCTAGCGAGCAGCACGGTGAGGCTGCACCCCGAGCTCGCGAGCTGCGCCGTCGTCGCCCATGGCCGCGTGCCCGTGAGGCCACGGCCGAGCTCAGGAGCCGCGCCAGTCATCGCCCGGGAATATCTGGTGGATGTGCCCGGCGCAACCGGTGCCTCGCTCGGCTTTGCCGCCTCGGTGTCGTGCATCGGCACCGACCTGACTGTGCTCGCCGGTCCCCGGGACCCTCCTGGTGC
>NC_041386.1:536097337-536100200 GCF_002162155.2 Triticum dicoccoides | reverse complement strand
CTCCAGGTGTGGAGTGCATCATCGGCTCGGAGAGGTCACCAACGGGAGATCAAGGGCTCTGCGGTGGAGCACGGCCAAGAGGAGGGAACTAGGGGCGGGGCGATGCCAAGCCGCCCTTGCGGGCTGTATAGAAGAGAAGAGCAGCGAGTGGTTAGGTGGATGGAGCAAGGGAGCGGGTGGTGACTGATGAGGTAGCAGGAGGAGGAAGATGGAGCCATGGATGGAGGCGGAGCGACCGCGCTAGGTAAGGCGATGTGTGTGGATAAGGAGCGGTGAGATAAGCTCCTCAACGAGGACTTGTGCTTTTTTTTAATGATGAAATTGTTGCTGCTACCGACTAGAAGCTGCTGGAGTTTTATTTATATTTGATAGAGATTTGAGGGGAAGCTGCTGGATATGCATGCTAACCATGCTAGCATCGGCTGCAACTTTTTTTTGGATGAGCACCAAATCAACTAGGAAGGATCCCTGGGAGTTCCTAGCTGATTGTCGCGTGCATTTACACCAGTGAAAGGTTTGACCAAAGATTTAATTTTGTAAGTCCCTGGTTCCATGAAGAATGCGTATCTGACCTTTTAAGAATTATTTCTATAGTGTTACTTAGGTTAAGTCTCTCTTTATATATATAGGGTAACGCTATTCTAAGCGTGAGTGTGGAATAGCTTATTCTACATCCCAGTAACTGTACATACAAAATATAGTAACACACTAGGTAAAATGTAGTAATTTTCGTAAAAATGTAGTAAATTACAAACTTGGATGATAAAAAAATATTTTTCGAATTACTACATTTTGTACATCGTTTTACTAGATTTTGTATATAGCGTTACTAGGGGGTGTAGAATAAGCTATTCTACACTCACGCTTAGAATAGCGTTACCCTATATATATATATATATATATATATATATATATATATATATATATATATATATATATATATATATATATATATATATATATATATATATATATATATATATATCACATTATTGTTGGTGGTTTTGCTTTACTTATGACAATAGTAGCATGTTTTTGCAGAATAAACTATTACTTCATCAGTATTTCCAAAAAAAAACTATTACTTCATCAGCAAGAATTACATGCTCCCTTCGTTAATGTTCTTTATTTAATGGTTGATAAAATGATGGTTTAACGAGATAGTATTATTAGCTTTTAAGTTACACATTTTGTGCTTATATCAAATTGTGGATCTTCTCTTCGTTGCCAACACCAACTCCTTACCTTCGCCAACAAAAAACTGAGTCCAATGTGTCCGATAGAATATCACATCACTCTTTTCTTGCGAGTGCCAGGTACAAGACACCAGCTTGCCAAAATTGCAGTGTAGCAACATGGAGGACAGAGTAGTTCAAATTTTTACCAGATGTATTACTTTATTTTCCGGAAAATCTAATTTTGGCCATTGAATGTTAATGATACACCATCTTCAGTAGTCTTTGCAAATCTAAATAAAGAGCAAAGGGGAATTAATCCAGCCCACATGGAAAGCAAGCAGATGCATATCGTCGTATCTCAGTATTTAGATGGACTGCCACTACAATAAAAGAGCTTTCTACCCAATTTCTTATGCCTTATTGTGGATCTCACGTTCTATTGTTTAAGCACATGTAATATTTTTGTAGCACATATTTGCCTCATATAATGCTATAGTTTAAAATTCAAGCCCGACCAGCACATGAAGAGTTGCGGTGAAGGAGAAGGAGGAAGAGAAGAAGAATAGTAGTTTAATGGTAAAAAGAATTTGACAATGCCACCTGAGATAGATGAGGATCTATATGATGTTTTTGCAGGGGGTTCATATGATGTTGTATCATTCAAATATGTATGCCCATTTGCAACGCACGGGCACCTTTTTACTAGTAATAATAATCTATCCCTAATAATAAAGCACGGATTGACTTCGTGGGTTCACCGTCACAGTACGCTTCTTTCCGTGAATTTACGCTTTCAGTTTGAATTTAAAGCATATATTCGAGGTGGTACTTTTCACATCTACCGTGAAAAGTTTCATACGTCGTCGTCTGGTATGTGGTCTGGAGCTTCGTAAGTCTCATGGGCCAGAATTTAAGTTTCTGTTATGGGCCGCTATCAAAATAGTTGCTCCATGTGATAAAATTTTGTACTCCTTTTTAAATCAATAGTCCCACCCTGCTCTTTTAGATCATATTGTAGCAACTTAAATACGTTCTCAAATTGCATGAATCAAACAAGCCAAAGCAGGAAAAAAGACGAGACCTGCAGCATACATGCATCCTCAATCGAAAAACATCTCTGAGGAGGAAGGCTCACACATGGAAGATCCTGGTTGTGGTCGAGCTTGGCAGCGGGATCTCGGGCATGTTGACAAATCACCACGTATCCACGTTCCCTCTCTCTTCTCTGTCCTAAAAAGAGAAACTAGACAGAGCCAACGAACAGAGCGTCAGCGCCACCACGAGGGCATCCGCCATGGCCGCCGATGAGACCTCCACCCCCGTTGATGCCTCCTCCGACCTCCCCACCCCCATGGCCGCCGACGTGGGGCGGCGCTCAACATCTTCTACGGCCTCGCGATTGCCGAGGCGATGCCCCCTCCTACGTCTCCATTGCTAGCGGTGCTGCCACTCTAGCGAGCAGCACGGTGAGGCCGCACCCCGAGCTCGCGAGCTGCGCCGTCGTCGCCCATGGTCGCGTGCCCGTGAGGCCACGCCCGAGCTCAGGAGCCGCGCCAGTCATCGCCCGGGAATATTTGGTGGCTGTGCCCGGCGCAACCGGTGCCTCGCTCGGCTTTGCCGCCTCGGTGTCGTGCATCGGCACCGACCTGACCGTGCTCACCGGTCCTCGGGACCCTCCTGGTGCG
>NC_041386.1:536082985-536097035 GCF_002162155.2 Triticum dicoccoides | reverse complement strand
GGGCCACGCGGCCGCGCACTCCAGGTGTGGAGTGCATCATCGGCTCGGAGAGGTCACCAACGGGAGATCAGGGGCTCTGCGGTGGAGCACGGCCAGGAGGAGGGAACTAGGGGTGGGGCGATGCCAAGCCGCCCTTGCGGGCTGTATAGAAGAGAAGAGCAGCGAGTGGTTAGGTGGATGGAGCAGAGGAGCGGGTGGTGACTGATGAGGTAGCAGGAGGAGGAAGATGGAGCCATGGATGGAGGCGGAGCGACCGCGCTAGGTAAGGCGATGTGTGTGGATAAGGAGCGGTGAGATAAGCTCCTCAACGAGGACTTGTGCTTTTTTTTAATGATGAAATTGTTGCTGCTACCGACTAGAAGCTGCTGGAGTTTTATTTATATTTGATAGAGATTTGAGGGGAAGCTGCTGGATATGCATGCTAACCATGCTAGCATCGGCTGCAACTTTTTTTTTTCGGATGAGCACCAAATCAACTAGGAAGGATCCCTGGGAGTTCCTAGCTGATTGTCGCGTGCATTTACACCAGTGAAAGGTTTATCCAAAGATTTAATTTTGTAAGTCCCTGGTTTCATGAAGAATGTGTATCTGACCTTTTAAGAATTATTTCTATAGTGTTACTTAGGTTAAGTCTCTCTCTCTTTCTATATATATATATATAGGGTAACGCTATTCTAAGCGTGAGTGTAGAATAGCTTATTCTACACCCAGTAACGGTACATACAAAATATAGTAACACACTAGGTAAAATGTAGTAATTTTCGTAAAAATGTAGTAAATTACAAACTTGGATGATAAAAAAAATATTTTTCGAATTACTACATTTTGTACATCATTTTACTAGATTTTGTATATAGCGTTACTAGGGGGTGTAGAATAAGCTATTCTACACTCACGCTTAGAATAGCGTTACTATATTTTGTATATATCACATTATTGTTGGTGGTTTTGCCTTACTTATGACAATAGTAGCATGTTTTTGCAGAATAAACTATTACTTCATCAGTATTTCCAAAAAAAAACTATTACTTCATCAGCAAGAATTACATGCTCCCTTCGTTAATGTTCTTTATTTAATGGTTGACAAAATGATGGTTTAACGAGATAGTATTATTAGCTTTTAAGTTACACATTTTGTGCTTATATCAAATTGTGGATCTTCTCTTCGTTGCCATCACCAACTCTTTACCTTCGCCAACAAAAAACTGAGTCCAATGTGTCCGATAGAATATCACATCACTCTTTTCTTGCGAGTGCCAGGTACAAGACACCAGCTTGCCAAAATTGCAGTGTAGCAACATGGAGGGCAGATTAGTTCAAATTTTTACCAGATGCATTACTTTATTTTCCGAAAAATCTAATTTTGGCCATTGCATGTTAATGATACACCATCTTCAGTAGTCTTTGCAAGTCTAAATAAAAAGCAAAGGGGAATTAATCCAGCCCACATGGAAAGCAAGCAGATGCATATCGTCGTATCTCAGTATTTAGATCGACTGCCACTACAATATAAGAGCTTTCTACACAATTTCTTATGCCTTATTGTGGATCTCACGTTCTATTGTTTAAGCACATGTAATATTTTTGTAGCACATATTTGCCTCATATAATGCTATAGTTTAAAATTCAAGCCCAACCAGCACATGAAGAGTTGCGGTGAAGGAGAAGGAGGAAGAGAAGAAGAATAGTAGTTTAATGGTAAAAAGAATTTGACAATGCCACCTGAGATAGATGAGGATCTATATGATGTTTTTGCAGGGGGTTCATATGGTGTTGTATCATTCAAATATGTATGCCCCGTTGCAACGCACGGGCACCTTTTTACTAGTCTCTCCCTAATAATAAAGCACGGATTGGTCTCCGGGTTCACCGTCACAATACGCTTTCTTCTCATGTCATAATACGCTTTTACAATTTGTATGGAAAAAATTGTAATATACACGAGGTGGTACTAATGAAATCAAGTCGTATGCGTCGAACGATCGCACCGGCTCCCTTCCCTGCTGGGCTTGCTGTTGGAAATATGCCCTAGAGGCAATAATAAAAGTGTTATTATTATATTTCTTTGTTCATGATAATAGTATTTTATTCATGCTATAACTGTATTATCCGGAAATCGTAATACACGTGTGAATACATAGACCACAATAAGTCCCTAGTGAGCCTCTAGTTGACTAGCTCGTTGTGATCAACAGATAGTCATGGTTTCCTGGCTATGGACATTGGATGTCGTTGATAACGGGATCACATCATTAGGAGAATGATGTGATGGACAAGACCCAATCCTAAGCCTAGCACAAAGATCGTGTAGTTCATATGCTAAAGCTTTTCTAATGTCAAGTATCTTTTCCTTAGACCATGAGATTGTGCAACTCCCGGATACCGTAGGAATGCTTTGGGTGTACCAAACGTCACAACGTAACTGGGTGGCTATAAAGGTGCATTACAGGTATCTCCGAAAGTGTCTGTTGGGTTGGCACGAATCGAGACTGGGATTTGTCACTCCGTGTAAACGGAGAGGTATCTCTGGGCCCACTCGGTAGGACATCATCATAATGTGCACAATGTGACCAAGGGGTTGATCACGGGATGATGTGTTACGGAACGAGTAAAGAGACTTGCCGGTAACGAGATTGAACAAGGTATCGGCATACCGACGATCGAATCTCGGGCAAGTATAATACCGCTAGACAAAGGGAATTGTATACGGGATCGATTGAGTCCTTGACATCGTGGTTCATCCGATGAGATCATCGTGGAACATGTGGGAACCAACATGGGTATCCATATCCCGCTGTTGGTTATTGACCGGAGAATGTCTCGGTCATGTCTACATGTCTCCCGAACCCGTAGGGTCTACACACTTAAGGTTCGATGACGCTAGGGTTGTAAAGGAAGTTTGTATGTGGTTACCGAATGTTGTTCGGAGTCCCGGATGAGATCCCGGACGTCACGAGGAGTTCCGGAATGGTCCGGAGGTAAAGATTTATATATGGGAAGTCCTGTTTTGGTCACCGGAAAAGTTTCGGGCGATATCGGTAATGTACCGGGACCACCGGGAGGGTCCCGGGGGTCCACCAAGTGGGGCCACCTGCCCCAGAAGGCTGCGTGGGTCAAGCGTGGGAGGGGACCAGCCCCTAGGAGGGCTGGTGCGCCCCCCACAAGGGACCCAAGGCGCAAGGGAGAGTGGGAGGGGGCAAACCCTAGGGCAGATGGGCCCTAAGGCCCACCCCAGGCGCGCATCCCCTCTCTCCCCCTCTTGGCCGCCTCCCCAAGCCCCATCTAGGGCTGGCCGCACCCCTTGGGGGGGGGGGAACCCTAGATGGGGGCGCAGCCCTCTCCCTCCCCTATATATACTTGAGGTTTGGAGCAGCCCAACACATGAGAACTTCTCCCACTTGGTGCAGCCCTGCCTCTCCTCCTCCTCCTCTCCCGTGGTGCTTGGCGAAGCCCTGCTGGATTGCCACGCTCCTCCACCACCACCACGCCGTTGTGCTGCTGCTGGATGGAGTCTTCCTCAACCTCTCCCTCTCTCCTTGCTGGATCAAGGCGTGGGAGACGTCACCGGGCTGTACGTGTGTTGAACGCGGAGGTGCCGTCCGTTCGGCACTAGGATCTCCGGTGATTTGGATCACGACGAGTACGACTCCTTCAACCCCGTTCTCTTGAACGCTTCCGCTTAGCGATCTACAAGGGTATGTAGATGCACTCTCCTTCCCCTCGTTGCTGGTTTCTCCATAGATAGATCTTGGTGACACGTAAGAAAATTTTGAATTTCTGCTATGTTCCCCAACAGTGGCATCATGAGCCAGGTTTATTGCATAGATTCTTTGCACGAGTAGAACACAAAGTAGTTGTGGGCGTTGATGTTGTTCAATATGCTTACCGTTACTAGTCCAATCTTGTTTCGACGGTATTGTGGGATGAAGCGGCCCGGACCGACCTTACACGTACTCTTACGTGAGACAGGCTCCACCGACTGACATGCACTTGGTGCATAAGGTGGCTAGCGGGTGCCAGTCTCTCCCACTTTAGTCGGAACGGATTCGATGAAAATGGTCCTTATGAAGGGTAAATAGCAATTGGCATATCACGTTGTAGTTTTGCGTAGGTAAGAAACGTTCTTGCTAGAAACCCATAGCAGCCACGTAAAACATGCAAAAAACAATTAGAGGATGTCTAACTTGTTTTTTCAGGGTATGCTTTGTGATGTGATATGGCCAAGAAGAATGTGATGAATGATATGTGATGTATGAGATTGATCATGTTCTTGTAATAGGATTCACGACTTGCATGTCGATGAGTATGACAACCGGCAGGAGCCATAGGAGTTGTCTTTATTTATTGTATGACCTACGTGTCATTGAAGAACGCCATGTAACTTACTTTACTTTATTGCTAAACGCGTTAGCCATAGAAGTAGAAGTAGTCGTTGGCGTGACAACTTCATGAAGACACGATGATGGAGATCATGATGATGGAGATCATGGTGTCAAGCCGGTGACAAGATGATCATGGAGCCCCGAAGATGGAGATCAATGGAGCTATATGATATTGGCCATATCATGTCACAACTATATAATTGCATGTGATGTTTATTATGATTATGCATCTTGTTTACTTAGGACGACGGTAGTAAATAAGATGATCCCTTACAAAATTTCAAGAAGTGTTCTCCCCTAACTGTGCACCGTTGCTACAGTTCGTCGCTTCTAAGCACCACGTGATGATCAGGTGTGATGGATTCTTATGTTCACATACAACGGGTGTAAGACAGTTTTACACAGCGAAAACACTTAGGGTTAACTTGACGAGCCTAGCATGTACAGACATGGCCTCGGAACACGGAGACCGAAAGGTCGAGCATGAGTCGTATAGTAGATACGATCAACATGAAGATGTTCACCGATGATGACTAGTCCGTCTCACGTGATGATCGGACACGGCCTAGTTGACTCGGATCATGTAATCACTTAGATGACCAGAGGGATGTCTATCTGAGTGGGAGTTCATAAGATGAACTTAATTATCTTGAACATAGTCAAAAGACATTTTGCAAATTATGTCGTTAGCTCGCGCTTTAGTTCTACTGTTTTAGATATGTTCCTAGAGAAAAATATAGTTGAAAGTTGATAGTAGCAATTATGCGATCAGTAGAAAGCTTATGTCCTTAATGCACTGCTCAGTGTGCTGAACCCCAAACGTCGTTTGTGGATGTTACGAACATCGGACATACACGTTTTGATAACTACGTGATAGTTCAGTTAAACGGTTTAGAGTTGAGGCACTAAAGACGTTTTCGAAATGTCGCGGAACATATGAGATGTTTCAAGGGCTGAAATTGGGATTTCAGGCTCGTGCCCACGTCAAGAGGTATGAGACCTCCGACGATTTTCTTAGCCTGCAAACTAAGGGAGAAAAGCTCAATCATTGAGCTTGTGCTCAGATTGTCTGAGTGCAACAATCACTTGAATCGAGTGGGAGTTGATCTTCCAGACGAGATAGTGATGTTTCTCCAAAAGTCATTGCCACCAAGCTGCTAGAGCTTTGTGATGAACTATAACATATCAGGGATAGATATGATGATCCTTGAGGTATTCGTGATGTTTGACACCGCGAAAGTAGAAATCAAGAAGGAGCATCAATTGTTGATGGTTGGTGAAACCACTAGTTTCAAGAAGGGCGAGGGCAAGAAGGGATACTTCATGAAACGGCAAATCAGCTGCTGCACCAGTGAAGAAACCCAAGATTGAACCCAAACCCGAGACTGAGTGCTTCTGAAATAAGGGGAACAACCACTGGAGCAGAATTACCCTAGATACTTGGTAGATGAGAAGGCTGGCAAAGTCAATAGAAGTATATTGGATATACATTATGTTAATGTGTACTTTACTAGTACTCCTAGTAGCACCAGGGTATTAGATACCGGTTCGGTTGCTAAGTGTTAGTAACTCGAAATAAAAGCTACGGAATAAACGGAGACTAGCTAAAGGTGAGCTGACGATATGTGTTGGAAGTTTTTCCAAGCTTGATGTGATCAAGCATCGCACGCTCCCTCTACCAACGAGATTGGTGTTAAACCTAAATAATTGTTATTTGGTGTTTGCGTTGAGCATAGACATGATTGGATTATGTCTGTCGCAATACGGTTATTCATTTAAGGATAATAATGGTTACTCTATTTACTTGAATAATACCTTCAATGGTCTTGCACCTAAAAGAATGGTTTATTGAATCTCGATCGTAGTGATACACATTTTCATGCCAAAATGTATAAGATAGTAATGATAGTACCACTTACTTGTGGCACTGCCATGTAAGTCATATTGGTATAAACCGCATGAAGAAGCTCCATGTTGATGGATCTTTGGACTCACTCGTTTTTGAAAAGTTTGAGACATGCGAACCATGTCTATTGGTGTATACGCATGAAGAAACTCCATGCAGATGGATCGTTTGGACTCACTTGATTTTGAATCACTTGAGATATGCAAATCATACCACATGGGCAAGATGACTGAAAAGCCTCGTTTTCAGTAAGATGGAACAAGATAGCAACTTGTTGGAAGTAACACATTTTGATATGTGCAGTCCAATGAGTGCTGAGGCATGCAGTGAATATCGTTATGTTCTTACTTCATAGATGATTCGAGTAGATGTTGGGTATATTTACTTGATGAAACACAAGTCTGAATTATTGAATGGTTCAAGTAATTTCAGAGTGAAGTTGAAGATCATCGTGACAAGAGGACAAAATGTCTATGATATGATCATAGAGATGAGTATCTGAGTTACGAGCTTTGGCACGCAATAAGACATTGTGGAAATTGTTTCACAATTAATAGCGCCTGGAACACCATAGTGTGATGGTGTGTCCGAACATCATAGTTGCATCCTATTAGATATGGTGCGTACCATGATGCCTCTTATCAAATTACCACTATCGTTCATGGGTTAGGCATTAAAGACAACCGCACTCACTTTAACAGGGTACCACGTAATTCCGTTGAGATGACACCGTTTGGAGAAACCTAAGTTGTGTTTCTTAAAAGTTTGGGGCTGCGACGCTTATGTGAAAAAGTTTCAGGTTGATAAGCTCGAACCCAAAGCGTATAAAATGCATCTTCATAGGACACCCAAAAAGGTTGGGTATACCTCCTAATTCAAATCCGAAAGCAATAGGGATTTTTTCTTGAATCGGGTCCTTTCTCGAGGAAAAGTTTGTCTCGGAAAGTTGAGTGGGAGGATGGTGGAGACTTGATATGGTTATTGAACCATCACTTCAACCAGTGTGTATCAGGGCACAGGAAGTTGTTCCTATGGCACCTACACCAATTGAAGTAGAAGCTTATGATAGTGATCATTAAACTTTGGATCAAGTCACTACCGTACCTCGTAGGGTGACAAGGATGCGTACTACTTCAGAGTGGTACGGTGATCCTGTCTTGAAGGTCATGTTGCTAGACAACAATGAACCTACGAGCTATGGAGAAGCGATGGTGGGCCCAAATTCCGACAAATGGTTAGAAGCCATGAAATCCGAGATAGGATCCATGTATCAGAACAAAGCATGGACTTTGGTAGACTTGCCCGATGATCGGCAAGCCATTGAGATAAATGGATCTTTAAGAAGAAGACGGACGTGGATGGTAATGTCACCATCTATGAAGCTCGACTTGTGGCGAAGAGCTTTTTCACAAGTTCAAGGAGTTGACTACGATGAGATTTTCTCATCCGTAGCGATGCTTAAGTCCGTCGGATTCATGTTAGCATAAGCTGCATTTATGAAATCTGGCAGATGGATGTCAAGACGAGTTTCCTTACAAGTTTTCGTAAGGAAAGGTTGTATGTGATAAAATCAGAAAAGTTTTGTCGATCCTAAGGATGCTAAAAGGTATGCTGGCTCTAGCGATCCTTCTAAGGACTGGAGTAAGCATCTCGGAGTTGGAATGTGCGCTTTGATGAGATGATCAAAGATTTTGGTGTATGCAAAGTTTATGAGAAACTTGTATTTCCAAAGAAGTGAGTGGGTGCACTATAGAATTTCTGATGAGTATATGTTGTTGACATGTTGTTGATCAGAAATGACGTAGAATTTCTGCAAAGCATATAAGGTTATTTTGAAAGTGTTTTTCAATGGAAAGCCTGGATTAAGCTACTTGAGCATTGAGCATCAAGATCTATAAGGATAGATCAAAACGCTTAATGGTACTTTCAAATGAGCACATACCTTGACATGATCTTGAAGGTGTTCAAGATGGACCAGTCAAAGAAGGAGTTCTTGCCTGAGTTGTAAGGTACGAAGTTAAGACTTAAAGCTCGACCATGGCAGAATAGAGAGAAAGGACGAAGGTCGTCTCCTATGCTTAAGACATAGGCTCTACAATATGCTATACTGTGTACCGCACCTGAAGTGTGCCTTGCCATGAGTTAGTCAAGGGGTACAAGAGTGATCCAAGAATGGATCACAGACAACGGTCAAAGTTATCCTTAGTAACTAGTGGACTAAGGAATTTTCTCGGTTATGGAGGTGATAAAGAGTTCGACATAAAGAGTTATGACGATGCAAGCTTAACACCTATCCGGATAGCTCTGAATAGAGATACCGGATACGTACAATGGAGCAACAATTTAGAATAGCTCCAAGTAGAATAGTTATTTGGAATAGCTCCAAATAGAACGTGGTAGCTACATCTAGGAGATGACATAGAGATTTGTAAAGCACACACGGATCTGAAAGGTTCAGACCCGTTGACTAAAACCTCTCTCACAAGCAACATGATCAAACCCAAAACTCTTTGGATGTTGGTCACATGGTGATGTGACCTGTCAGTGTTAATCACATGGTGATGTGAACTAGATTATTGACTCTAGTGCAAGTGGAAGACTGTTGGAAATATGTCCTAGAGGCAATAATAAAAGTGTTATTATTATATTTCTTTGTTCATGATAATAGTCTTTTATTCATGCTATAACTGTATTATCCGGAAATCGTAATACACGTGTGAATACATAGACCACAATAAGTCCCTAGTGAGCCTCTAGTTGACTAGCTCGTTGTGATCAACAGATAGTCATGGTTTCCTGGCTATGGACATTGGATGTCGTTGATAACGGGATCACATCATTAGGAGAATGATGTGATGGACAAGACCCAATCCTAAGCCTAGCACAAAGATCGTGTAGTTCATATGCTAAAGCTTTTCTAATGTCAAGTATCTTTTCCTTAGACCATGAGATTGTGCAACTCCCGGATACCGTAGGAATGCTTTGGGTGTACCAAACGTCACAACGTAACTGGGTGGCTATAAAGGTGCATTACAGGTATCTCCGAAAGTGTCTGTTTGCGTTGGCACGAATCGAGACTGGGATTTGTCACTCCGTGTAAACGGAGAGGTATCTCTGGGCCCACTCGGTAGGACATCATCATAATGTGCACAATGTGACCAAGGGGTTGATCACGGGATGATGTGTTACGGAACGAGTAAAGAGACTTGCCGGTAACGAGATTGAACAAGGTATCGGCATACCGACGATCGAATCTCGGGCAAGTATAATACCGCTAGACAAAGGGAATTGTATACGGGATCGATTGAGTCCTTGACATCGTGGTTCATCCGATGAGATCATCATGGAACATGTGGGAACCAACATGGGTATCCAGATCCCGCTGTTGGTTATTGACCGGAGAACGTCTCGGTCATGTCTACATGTCTCCCGAACCCGTAGGGTCTACACACTTAAGGTTCGATGACGCTAGGGTTGTAAAGGAAGTTTGTATGTGGTTACCGAATGTTGTTCGGAGTCCCGGATGAGATCCCGGACATCACGAGGAGTTCCGGAATGGTCCGGAGGTAAAGATTTATATATGGGAAGTCCTGTTTTGGTCACCAGAAAAGTTTCGGGCGATATCGGTAATGTACCGGGACCACCGGGAGGGTCCCGGGGGTCCACCAAGTGGGGCCACCTGCCCCAGAAGGCTGCGTGGGTCAAGTGTGGGAGGGGACCAGCCCCTAGGAGGGCTGGTGCGCCCCCCACAAGGGACCCAAGGCGCAAGGGAGAGTGGGAGGGGGCAAACCCTAGGGCAGATGGGCCCTAAGGCCCACCCCAGGCGCGCCTCCCCTCTCTCCCCCTCTTGGCCGCCTCCCCAAGCCCCATCTAGGGCTGGCCGCACCCCTTGGGGGGGGAAACCCTAGATGGGGGCGCAGCCCTCTCCCTCCCCTATATATACTTGAGGTTTGGAGCAGCCCAACACATGAGAACTTCTCCCACTTGGTGCAGCCCTGCCTCTCCTCCTCCTCCTCTCCCGTGGTGCTTGGCGAAGCCCTGCTGGATTGCCACGCTCCTCCACCACCACCACGCCGTTGTGCTGCTGCTGGATGGAGTCTTCCTCAACCTCTCCCTCTCTCCTTGCTGGATCAAGGCGTGGGAGACGTCATCGGGCTGTACGTGTGTTGAACGCGGAGGTGCCGTCCGTTCGGCACTAGGATCTCCGGTGATTTGGATCACGACGAGTACGACTCCTTCAACCCCGTTCTCTTGAACGCTTCCGCTTAGCGATCTACAAGGGTATGTAGATGCACTCTCCTTCCCCTCGTTGCTGGTTTCTCCATAGATAGATCTTGGTGACACGTAGGAAAATTTTGAATTTCTGCTACGTTCCCCAACACTTGCCTGGACCCGTTTTTCTACTTGCAACGAATCAGCGGCTGGACTATCAAAAAATAAAACTATCAGAGACTCAAATTCGGAAACGATTGGTTTTTCCTTCATACTACGGTGTTTTGACTGTGACCCAGTCGAGCTCCACATCCCTCGCCGCTTCCTCAACTTATCTCAACTGCCAGCGCGCCGGAGGATGAGCAAAATACGGAGTCATTGCGGGCCGGCGAGCAGGTACTTATCTCAACTTCCAGCGCGCCGCCACCACCTGCCGCTCCGCTGCGTGCCGCCACCACCGCCTCGCGCGCCACCCTGGTCGCCGCCGCCGGCCTTGCGTCGCCTCAACGCCCGACCCCCGAGTCTCGCAGGCCCGCCACACACCTACTCTCTTCCAACAACTCCGTGCATCCCGGCTCGATTACTTCAGGGAGGAGGAGGATGACGACGAGGCAGAGCTGCTGGACACGGTCACACGGCCGCCTGTCCCGGGAAGATCTGCAGCAACGGTGGCCTCTGGTGCACGCGGATGTCTGTGGAGGCGGAAATTTAATTCGACCTCACCTCGGGCTGCCGGCCTCCCCAAGTTCCTGCTGCCGGCGCCCTCCCGAAGCTACTGCCGGCCTCCTCCCTGAGCCCCAAGCACGAACAAGGTACTGTGCTGCACACCTGAAAGTCACCCAGCTACTCCTTGTAAAGCCAAATCCCCTTTTGAAATTGAGCAGTTGACCAAATTAACTAGGAAACCCTTGACGGCAAGTTACTTCGGGACTGATAGAATCACCACAAATTGAGATGAGGCATTCAAGCGGGCTGGACACACTGACACTCGAGCAGTAGGATCCCTTGAACTGAAGAAATGAATAGGAAGATACATGCAATTTAAGGTAGGCGCACACTAACGTCTCAGTATCAGCACCATAATTTGTGTGTGTGTGTATGAATTTTTTAGTTTGTCTCATGATTGATGCATTCACCTTAGTACAGTATATCTTCTGTTTCATGTGTTTTCTGTGTAAAAGTTGGGTCCCGATGACCAATAAGCAAAGAACAACCTTCTCCAACTGACAGTGTTATTCTCCTAAACAATTTGCCATTTTGGTATTTGCATGAGGAATAAAGAAGAACATTCATCATTAGTACTTGAAGAGACTTGCCTGGTTGGGGCAGAACAGGATCTGCTATAGTGCATGTTACTTGACTGCTCACTGTACGACTTCAATAAAATCAAGGTCTTTTCCTGATGCAAGAAAATGTTTTCTTGCTGCAATGGTAAGCTATTCTGAATCCATCTTATAATGTGGCTGCTCATGTTTGGTGCAGACGTAGCGCATGGCAGGGAGATAAAGTGTTGAGAAAAAGGACGACGATGTAAAGGGCAGATGATAGGGGATTACTCAATAAGTATGCGGAGCTGCTATAAAGTTTCCTCCTTTCTGTATAGTTATTTCACTATCCACCTAAATGTCATCCCATGTATATGTAGGAAACTAATTTTGTGTTGCTAAATTTTCTGTATATATTTAATATTATTCAGTGTTAAACTAATAATGATCGAAACAATGCTAGACTTACATGTTGATTCATCATTTGTAGACTTTTGGTTACAACGGATAGATATGAGCAGTTTAGCACTATTCTTGCTTATATATCAAAAAATATTATGATCAGCAGGCTAAATCTACCACACGGGTCGTTAGCTCTGTTACCGTAACATTGCACCATCCTAACACGCGAGGAAAATAATTTCACAAGATTCTCATATTAAGAATCTATTCAAAGAGGTATGTGACAATGTGCGGGAAGGAGAAATTCACTCGGTAACAACACCGATGCTACGGCTTGCATGCTGAGAGTTGAGACCTGGTGAGCTTACTCGTACTATTGTGTGATGTGTTAACTTACTTTTGTAGTTTCTATATGCCAACATATATCATGCTGTTTTATGGTTAGTAGTATTTCAACATAATTTTTCTATTCATGCATTGAAGCAAAACTGCAGTTAGTTGCTACAGAGCTAGGAGATCTTGGTGTATAATAAAATATATTAATATGGAGGGGTTCCTTTGTCACCTGATTTGATAAGGTACATAGTACGGAAGTTTTTTTATTTCATAATCATATTCTTGATGTACTGTTTAACGTATTTTCTTTTCAGAGATTTGCCCTTCAAATTTTCTTGTGATAGCTAATTGCCTTTCTGTAAAACTCTTTGTGCGGATTAGTTGATATGATCAATGGTCAAACTGTTTGAGTTTCAAAATCATTTTAACATTTCAAATTTGGGGGTTGTATATATACAACCGGATATCATGTGTATCATGCATAGCGATCTACTTTGTTCTGTCTGTTAGCATTAATTAATGTCTACTTCTTGATTATATTTGATATACTTCAGATAGTGAGCATGATTGTGGGGATGGTGCGTATGAGGATTTTTTTTCCCTTCTCCCATTGGAACACACAGGTATATTTGGGTTTATAATATGGGTTGTTGCCCCAGTTGCTTTTGCTTGGCGATAATGGCAATGCAGTTATCACCATGTTTGCACCGTTCTTCACATGCACATCCCTAGGCTCCTTATGTTACTGTTCACCATCACTGTTGATTATTTCTCCTTCTATTCTGTTATCCAATAGGTATTCTCTTACTACATATAAATTTGGAGGACAAAGCATTTATTCTGTTGATATATTAAACCCCAAATTGCTGACATTTATTCTGTTGATATATTAAACCCCAAATTGCTGACATGTAACGTCTTCTATCTGAATTTGTTTCATAAAATTAATCATTGGTTTAGTTTGATAGATTAAACCCAAATTAGTTTATGGACTGAACTAGAAATAACACAATCACATATTAGTTTTCTTTTTAAATTTCATAGTAGAGATTTAGCCGTCGATGACCCACTACACGTGGATGCCACATCCTTTCTTCCTCAACTATCGCGCGAATTTTCAATGCCGGTCCACTGCGATCAGGGTGCTGGAGGCTCTTGGGCTTGCAGCTCGCATGCTTGGAGGTAAGTTTTGTAGCCTCCCGTTGCAACGCACGAGCATTTGTGCTAGTCTCTCCCTAATAATAAAGCACGGATTGGGTCTCCGGGTTCACCGTCGCGACACTTTTCGGAAAAGTCCCTGTGTTTTTTAGTATTCAACCCGCAGTTCTTTGTTAAGTCAGAAAACGTTTCGCACCCTCGGTCCTATTTAAAGTGCACGGGCTGTAAAAAAAAGAAAGGAAACATCTCTTCTATCCGTGCTCTCCCTCTCCTCCCGATCTCAGCCGCCAGAGGTGCCCGACCCGGGGTGATGCTCGATCCGGTGCCGCGCCGGCCGCGGTGGGGGACGATCTCGCCCTAATAATAAAGCACGGATTGGGTCTTCGGGT
>NC_041386.1:536075301-536082730 GCF_002162155.2 Triticum dicoccoides | reverse complement strand
GGTTCACCGTCGTGACACTTTTCAGAAAAGTCCCTGTGTTTTTTAGTATTCAACCCGCAGTTCTTTGTTAAGTCAGAAAACGTTTCGCACCCTCGGTCCTATTTAAAGTGCACGGGCTGTAAAAAAAAGAAAGGAAACATCTCTTCTATCCGTGCTCTCCCTCTCCTCCCGATCTCAGCCGCCAGAGGTGCCCGACCCGGGGTGACGCTCGATCCGGTGCCGCGTCGGCCGCGGTGGGGGACGATCTCGCCCTGGTGGAGACGCGACAGATCCACCAGTCCATCCCTCGCTCGCCGTACGCCCCGACCTCCACCAGAAGCATTGGAGAGGAAGGAGGCGCACATGTGTTTTTGGGCTGCCACTCGGCCGGAATTAATGGAGATGGGGGCGATGGTGGGTATGTGGACGGGGCCGCGCGGTGCAACACGGGGTGGGAGGCACATCAAGCGTAGCCCTGCTAAAGCTTCCGGCAGAATTTCCGTCCCCACCACGGGCGGCCGCCTGATCCCATCCGTGCCGCCACACCAGAACGGGGATTACTCCCACGTGGCGGAAGGCCATGGGCTTGGATGTTGGGGAGTGGCTGGCGGAGGACACGGTGAACGCTGGGGTGGGGGCTGGCTAGCTCTGCCGTTGCCAATTTTGGTGTTCTGCGTGTGAGTGGAATTTTTGGTTCGCTACGTCCATGTGCTTGGTGCACTGGGGTGTGATTAGAACGGGCCTATATGGTGCTCGCCGTCGATGATGCCGTTTCTCGGATCTCGTCGCGGCCATGATCTTACATCTGTTGCTGTTCATGGTGATTAGAATGGGTATTCCGCCAGATTGCGTGTGTTTGCTCCTGCTAGGACATGGGATTGTCTAATGTGTCCGCCTGTGCGAGATTTGCGGCTATTGGGATTGCAATTGCTTCGTCCATTGTCAATCACTCCTTTCTTGCATGTTAGGATTCTCTGTACTAAACTGACACTCGGTTGGATTTACTCTTTCACGGCTCTATGAAAAATCTAGCACGACTAATCTCATGTGGCCGCTGGAGGACTACTTGCCAGTTCTTCTAGGATTGGTGAAAGAAGGCGAGTAATTGCTGAAATTTGATGTTGTGTTTGTGTTTTCATTTTGCTGGTTTGCAATTCTGTTTATTTTTCCTTTCCATGAATACTGTAAAATGTGCAGGTACTAACTTGAGTCTCAGTTCGTTTGGGCTAGCCAAGAGGACGAGGTAAGCTAAGTGACATGCGCCAAAGTTTTCTGTTATATAATGACCTGTTAGTGCTTAGCTAAACTGCATGAAACAATCATCGTGGATGGATGGTACTAGGTGTTGTCCGTGCTGCATTTGATGGCCATGGTCAAAAGCCAACTCTTCCTCCTCCGGGATCGATTTCATTTCCATCTTGCTCTGCCACGGATGGATCTTCAGTCATCCATGCCGTTCGTGTTGTGCTCCCGTCGCCGGCCGTGTGTGAGTGGTGTGACCTGCACACTCTATTGGCGGAGGAAGCAGGCAGTTGCAGGCAGAGGAAGCAGCTTGCTACTTGCAGAGGAAGATTAGGCTTGCATAGCACGATTAGAATGGCTCATTTTATGGTTTTGGTCTGGATCGGTAAACCGTGAATTGATATTTGTTTCTTGGTGCAGGAGCTTCAAGGCAACAGGGTTAGCAGGATTCATGCCAACAAATTCTATGATTTCCTTCCCAAATCTGAAATTGTACATGCACTCATGTATGAATGTTGACAATTTGATTGCAGCGGGGACTGGCAAATAAAGTGCAGTGCTCATCGTTGCATATATATTCAGGCCAACATCAAACTTCGGTATGAGGATCAGGCAGGTAGCTTCATGCATCATTGGATATGAGAATTGCTTACTATATATTGGGAATTGTTTCTGTTTCTTGGAGATATTAACCGTAGCTTCTTATTAGTGCCAGCATGGTGAAAGAGCTATATTGTTGTGCCTTTCTTGGATTCAGATTCTTCTATTCCATATGGTCACAAGAAACTTGAGAGTATTTCACAAATCTTTGCCTTGCCAAAATAAGGGTGACTGCAAACTCACTTATTCTAGCCTATTTAGTTTCTGATTGCTCACTTTCTTATTTATGTGCTGAGTTAGGAGTTTACACAGATTAAAGGTATGGTGGAACTGTACATGCCACAGCCAAAATATGGAACTGTCCTCTCGCCCCTGCCATGTCGTTGTTCTATTACACAACTGATGACATCGGCCTCTGAAGCTGCTCATAGTCGCGGGGATAGACTGACTTGTAGCAAAGAGCTGGCCACTGAAGATTAGTTCGTGCAGGGGCGAATCATGATCCAGAAGCAACGGTAGACAATACAAAGTACCGAAAACATTTCCAAAGAGATAGCAGAATACCAATGTGTGTAGAGAGTATTTACATGAGCATAGAAGAATGCAAAAATATTCGTGGCATAAACAACTTGATTACAACATGGTAGTTGTTGTTGTATTTCCAGTTCATACTTTCTATGTTTTTTTTGTTACAATATAGCAATCCTTAGTGGCGCGCTACATCGGCGCCCGGATGTAGTGGAAAATGAGCAAGGGTCTTCGCATTTGACTCGACGAGTGCGAAGGGTAAGAAAGCTAGCCGAGCCTAGGAGGATTCGCTTAGGTAGCTGGAACGTAGGGTCTCTGACAGGGAAGCTTCGGGAGCTAGTTGATGCAGCGGTGAGGAGAGGTGTTGATATCCTTTGCGTCCAAGAAACCAAGTGGAGAGGACAGAAGGCGAAGGAGGTGGAGGATACCGGCTTCAAGCTATGGTACACGGGGACGGTTGCAAACAGAAATGGCGTAGGCATCTTGATCAACAAGAGCCTCAAGTATGGAGTGGTAGACGTCAAGAGACGTGGGGATCGGATTATCCTGGTCAAGCTGGTAGTTGAGGACTTGGTTCTCAATGTTATCAGCGCGTATGCCCCGCAAGTAGGCCACAATGAGAACACCAAGAGGGAGTTCTGGGAAGGCCTGGAAGACATGGTTAGGAGTGTACCGATTGGTGAGAAGCTCTTCATAGGAGGAGACCTCAATGGCCACGTGGGTACATGTAACACAGGTTTTGAAGGGGCGCATGGGGGCTTTGGCTATGGCATCAGGAATCAAGAAGGAGACGATGTCTTAAGCTTTGCTCTAGCCTACAACATGATTGTAGCCAACACCCTCTTTAGAAAGAGAGAATCACATCTGGTGACTTTTAGTAGTGGCCAACACTCTAGCCAGATTGATTTCATCCTCTCGAGAAGGGAACATAGGCGTGCGTGCCTAGACTGTAAGGTGATACCTGGAGAGAGTGTTGTACCCCAGCATAAGCTGGTGGTTGCTGACTTCCGCTTTCGGATTCGTGTCCAGCGGGATAAGCGGGCTAAAGTCGCTAGAACGAAGTGGTGGAAGCTCAAGGGGGAGGTAGCTCAGGCGTTCAAGGAGAGGGTCATTAAGGAGGGCCCTTGGGAGGAAGGAGGGGATGCGGACAATGTGTGGATGAAGATGGCGACTTGCATTCGTAAGGTGGCCTCAGAGGAGTTTGGAGTGTCCAGGGGAAGGAGAAGCGAAGATAAGGATACCTGGTGGTGGAATGATGATGTCCAGAAGGCGATTAAAGAGAAGAAAGATTGCTTTAGACGCCTATACCTGGATAGGAGTGCACACAACATAGAGAAGTACAAGATGGCGAAGAAGGCCGCAAAGCGAGCTGTTGGTGAAGCAAGGGGTCGGGCGTATGAGGACCTCTACCAACGGTTAGGCACGAAGGAAGGCGAAAGGGACATCTATAAGATGGCCAAGATCCGAGAGAGGAAGACGAGGGATATTGGCCAAGTCAAATGCATCAAGGACGGAGCAGGCTAACTCTTGGTGAAGGACGAGGAGATTAAGCATAGATGGCGGGAGTACTTCGACAAGTTGTTCAATGGGGAGAATGAAAGCTCTACCATTGAACTGGACGACTCTTTTGATGAGACCAGCATGCGTTTTGTGCATCGAATCCAGGAGTCTGAGGTCAAGGAGGCTTTAAAAAGGATGAAGGGAGGCAAGGCGATGGGCCCGGATTGTATCCCCATTGAGGTGTGGAAAGGTCTCGGGGACATAGCGATAGTATGGCTAACCAGGCTTTTCAATCTCATTTTTCGGGCAAACAAGATGCCAGAAGAATGGAGACGGAGTATATTAATCTTCAAGAACAAGGGGGATGTTCAGAGTTGTACTAATTACCATGGAATTAAGCTGATGAGCCATACAATGAAGCTATGGGAGAGAGTCATTGAGCACCGCTTAAGAAGAATGACAAGCGTGACCAAAAACCAGTTTGGTTTCATGCCTGGGAGGTCGACCATGGAAGCCATTTTCTTGGTACGACAGCTTATGGAGAGATATAGGGAGCAAAAGAAGGACTTGCATATGGTGTTCATTGACTTGGAGAAGGCCTATGATAAGATACCGCAGAATGTCATGTGGTGGGCCTTGGAGAAACACAAAGTCCCAGCAAAGTACATTACCCCCATCAAGGACATGTACGATAATGTTGTGACAAGTGTTCAAACAAGTGATGTCGACACTGATGACTTCCCGATTAAGATAGGACTGCATCAGGGGTCAGCTTTGAGCCCTTATCTTTTTGCATTGGTGATGGATGAGGTCACAAGGGATATACAAGGAGATATCCCATGGTGTATGCTCTTTGCGGATGATGTGGTGCTAGTTGACGATAGTCGGGCGGGGGTAAATAGGAAGTTAGAGTTATGGAGACAAACCTTGGAATCGAAAGGGTTTAGGCTTAGTAGGACTAAAACCGAGTACATGATGTGCGGTTTCAGTACTACTAGGTGTGAGGAGGAGGAGGTTAGCCTTGATGGTCAGGTGGTACCTCGGAAGGACACCTTTCGGTATTTGGGGTCAATGTTGCAGGAGGATGGGGGTATTGATGAAGATGTGAACCATCGGATCAAAGCCGGATGGATGAAGTGGCGCCAAGCTTCTGGCATTCTCTGTGACAAGAGAGTGCCACAAAAGCTAAAAGGCAAGTTCTACAGGACGGCGGTTCGACCCGCAATGTTGTATGGCGCTGAGTGTTGGCCGACTAAAAGGCGACATGTTCAACAGTTAGGTGTGGCGGAGATGCGTATGTTGAGATGGATGTGTGGCCACACGAGGAAGGATCGAGTCCGGAATGATGATATACGAGATAGAGTTGGGGTAGCACCAATTGAAGAGAAGCTTGTCCAACATCGTCTGAGATGGTTTGGGCATATCCAGCGCAGGCCTCCAGAAGCTCCAGTGCATAGCGGATGGCTAAAGCGTGCGGAGAATGTCAAGAGAGGGTGGGGTAGACCGAATTTGACATGGGAGGAGTCCGTTAAGAGAGACCTGAAGGATTGGGGTATCACCGAAGAGCTAGCTATGGACAGGGGTGCATGGAAGCTTGCTATCCATGTGCCAGAGCCATGAGTTGGTTGCGAGATCTTATGGGTTTTACCTCTAGTCTACCCCAACTTGCTTGGGACTAAAGGCTTTGTTGTTGTTGTTGTTGTTACAATATAGCAATCCTTCACATTATTTGGAAAGAAGATACCTAAACCTTTCTGTTTGTTGCCTGAGAAATATATGTAGTACTCTACTGAGCTCTTACTGAAATTCTAATGGTATTTGCTTTTCTTCTCTTTTGGTGCCAAAAACCAAATAAAAAATCAGTAAGTAAAATAATTTGTGGTAGTCTGAAGGAGTTACAGTTGGCTGCACAACGCATGGGTTGGATTATTGTTTTTTTTCTCAATGACAGAGTTGTAGAGTTGCACCGTGAGAGTGTATTGGGAAGCTACTAATTGTGAGAGGGTAGTCCTGATGTTCAGAGCATGTGACCATCATGTGTTGGTCCATTGAACCTTGATTTTCTCTCTCTCAGAGAAACGTGGAAGCTGGAAGGTAATGAGATATGTATTCCCGCCAGTGTTATAACCATAACTTCATAATTATGCATGCAATTGTTATTTGATCTATTTCACATGTTTCCTTGCTATATTCATCCAGTCTTAAATCCAAAAAGGTGAACATTAGTCATTACTCTTAATAATAATTTGTGGCTTAGCATCATGCATGAACGTTATTACCATAAAAACTGTAAATTGGAGTCTTCTATGAAACTATTTTTCTTGCAATTCCTACTCTTAAAGTCAGAGTTTATAAATGGAAATGTCTAAATTAAGTTCTGCTATTATATCCATTCACACAAATACCTCGACGATTTTCAGTTGTTAATACATAAAGAACAATAAGCATGTCTCGGGTTGGTACACAAATAGAATCCCAAATAACGGAAAAGAAAAACAAAATGTTCAAAACAATATCGCACGTAAGTATATTTAGACGGCATTTTTTTATGAACATCATCTTTTATCAAGTTAATATATCTTTTATTAAGCAGAACGATGTTCAGGTTTACGAAAAAAACTATTTAAGGTTTGGGATAAAGTTGTTCTAGCTTCCAAGAATTGTTCCAAGTCCATGAGGAAAATATCCCAGGTTTAGGGAAAATATTTATCCATGTTTATGATTATTTCTTAATGAGCCAGCGACAACAGTTAACCTAATCAGATTAAGATGTCTTGAATTAATCTCAGACAATTAATACACCATCATGACTAGATAGCACCTCAAACAGTTGACGTGGCAATACAACTAGGAAAGACCCGAACTGAACAAACATACATTTCTCAGTCGTTTTGCAAAAATGGTCCTGTTGAAAGCACAATTTTTTTTCATGTTGGGAATAATTGATGTGGGAAATGAAGCCATCAGTTGTATTTTCAGCCATACTTACTACTCCCTCTGTTCCCAAATATAAATATTTCTAGAGATTTCAACAAGTGACTACATACGGAGCAAAATGAGTGAATCTAAACTCTAAAATCTGTCTACATACATCCATATGTTGTAGTACATTTGAAATGTCTAAAAAGACTTATATTTAGAAACAAAGGGAGTATCTGATAGGGAAATGTGATGGAGTTTTCTTCCATTGCAACAAATTTAAGGGCGTGATAAATATTTCTCCCGTTGCAACGCACGGGCTCTGTTGCTAGTCTCTCCCTAATAATAAAGCACGGATTGGGTCTCCGGGTTCACCGTCGCGGTGTTTTTGCATAAAGATCCCTGTGCTTTTTAGGAATTAACCCGCAGTCACATCCCTAAGTAAAATAACGGTTCCCGTGAAAAAAAAGGGTCGCCCGCATCCTCTCGCACACGCACGCCTACCTGCATCTCCCCGACGGCTTCGCCTCACCGGCGGCAGGCCACCCCGCGCCCAACTAGCCTCGCCTCGCACCGGAGGCGTCCGGAGGCAGGCCAACCCTCCGCCCGACTCGCCTCGCCTCGCACCGGAGGCGGCCGGTGGCAGGTCGGACCCCCCCCC
>NC_041386.1:536056435-536074880 GCF_002162155.2 Triticum dicoccoides | reverse complement strand
GCTGCTGCCGCCATCTACCACCACCATCCTCGCCGCTCCCTCCCTCGCCCAGCCATATCTAGACGCCTAACCGAGAGAGGAGGAGGGGGGTTGACAAGGAGAGAGCAGTCAGCCGGCGGCGGCGGCACCTCCGAGTACAGGTAGGCGACGGCGGCGACTCGGTAGCAGCGAGCGGCCGATTCATCTCGCCTTCATCTCCTCGCTAGCTCTCTGTCCTTCACAGGTTCTAAGATATGGCCTCTACTCCTCGACAGCCACACCGATGGCCCGTCCAAGAAACCAGCCCTGCCGCCCTGCTGCTCCCAACCCCCCTGAGTCTCAACCTCGCCGCCTATTCTGGTCGATGTTGTGATTGATAATAACCAGGAAGATTTCACCGCTCAGTTCATCCATTTGAATCCTTCTACTATAATTATGTTCCCTACCCTTTCTTACTTGCAGGAAATTCAAGTGGGTACACATGTGAGTATCTTTTCCTTCCCTCTGTTGTATGCATGTGGTCATTTGTTATCGCTGATTAAGAATCAAGATCCGTTACTTTCTTGAATATTGAAGACTGTCTTAGTTGGTCTAGATTAAACTTGACAAATACAATTTCCTTTTGGTTCCATCTGACAATTTAGTTGTATTATTGATTTGAGCAGTTTTCAGCAATCTTAAGCCGTCTTCAGATTTTAGCTCACTCAATCGTTCTGAATTATTTAACCTCAGTATGAGGTACATGTGTTCCAAAGATTAATCCTGAGAAATTTGTAGTTGACCGGTTGGGTCTGTTTGATTTCTTTAGTACACTGCAGCGGCAGTCACCATTGTTCATGATCTATCCTAAAGCTAGATTATTTGCACTGCAATATCTTTGTTACTTCAATCAAATAGTTCAGCCGTGTCTTATTGATTTGGACGGTTCTTATTTTAGCCTGCTCGGTCTCTGGATTATTTACTGTCAATTTTGATGCATGTCTTTAATAAAATAAGAAACTTATTTTGGTAGCTAAAATAAACACTAAACGCTACTTGCTCATGGCGGCTATGTGTAGAAACACGATCACGGTGGAGGAGATCTCGACGGTCGATGTGAAGCTGGGGCGCAAGAAGGGCACGAATATCACCTTCCTAGAAGAATCTGATTTTTCTGGTACTGTTATGTGTTTCAAAAAGTTATTGGGATGTAATTTTTATATTGACACTATAATCTATGAAGTTATATTTTCAGACATTTCATTTTTTGCATCAGCCGAGAGGCACAATTTATTTTCAAATAATTTCTGAAGTAAAATTTGTGAATGAACTGCATGATGTTTCATGTGTCTGATTTGTACTTGAAATAAAATATTAGATAGCAAGGTCCAGAGGAAATGTGAGAAAGTTGTCCAAAAACTGAAGAAACTTTTTTATTTTTCTTCCCATTACAAGTTTGCAATTTATACTATGCTTTATTTTTACTATAACATCAAATTTATCATGTTTAAAGATGAATGGTAAATCAAATAAGGAAAGAAATTATGGTGCCCAGAATTTATATCCCTCAGCGCTTCATCAAAATGAGAAAATATTGTTTGATCCTTGTTCAGTCTTATTTACAGCGTAAACTATGTTTACCATTCATTCTAACCAGGAGCATCCAAACAGGGAGGTGCTTCACACCCTGCGTCTAGGCATGTACTACAACGCCAACCACATGGGAAAGATTGCTGACAACTGTTAAGAGAAAGCAAACAACTGAGGAGGAACAATCTTGTTTGTGCCTAATGATGGTTGCCTGAACCTGACACCAGATACCATGACAACCTTGAACCTGGACACCAGGGATATCTCCCACGGCGTGCCTCTTTAGACCAAATCCAGCAATCAACACCTCGTCAATTTGCTCCATGAAGTTCAGGAACCATCATTAAGCACAAACAAGATTGTTCCTCCTCGGTTGCTGGCCCTTTAGTCATAAAAAATGATGTGTTGTGCTGGTTAGCAAGTTTTATCTTCCCCGTGGATGCAGATTTCAGAATATATTCATTTTTTCAGTACGATAGCTTGCAAGTTGCAACGTACCACAAAGCTAGCTATTAGCTGACCTATCTTTTCTGGTTGGAGCGTGTTTGATTTCCAACAAAACAATTCATCCAGCTATCCTTTCTATTGATTTTAGTAGAATTCTCGCCGACAGAATTGATCAGGGCCAGTGTGCTCGGACGGCAAGAATGCCTCGATGACCACCATGCCCAAGGCGATGTACTTCTCTGGCGATGCCTGTGGGTGGGTGTGGACTTGCTCCAGTTCGGCTACGCCGTACTGTGTTGGATGACGTGTGTGCGTGGTGTTGCAGTTGAAGATGGACCATTGTTTCAACTCTAGACGACATGGACGGTTGAGCTTGATCACGTTTGTTGTGAATAGGTGGACAAAATGGCCCCCGGTGATGAAAAAGAGAAGTGATAGCACAATATAGTGCTAAATGTGTGTAAGGATTTGTTTAATCGTTGCAACGCACAAGTATTTTTTGCTCAATCCAGGCCGAGCATTGCATCACACAAAGAGGCCGAACCTCGTCCAGGTCGACGCCAAACCAGAGACCCGAACAGACGGCGTCGATCTAGAACGACGAGGCAACATGGCAAGGCGTCGCCGGGGATTCGCCACGGAAGAAATCGGCGATCTATGCCAGTGGAGAGCAGCGCGCGATACGCCGGCCGGCGGCAACATTTACTAGGGATAGTGAAATAGGGAACGTGCATAGAGATAGTGCGTGCAGTTCGTCTAGCAACGATGGTGTCTTCTTGTTTGTGTAGGCCAAGTCCTTATGTTTGGGCCAAGCCCAAATAGTGCAAAGAAAAATTGAAAATAAAATTTATTTTTTCAAAAAACAAAACATTCTGAAATATATATTTTGAGAGAAATGTTCATACCCCTCAAAAAACAAAACATTCCTATTCCTGAAGAACGTTCTTTTAAGCAAAACATCTATTAAAAATGTTCTTTTTCAGAGAAATGTTCCAATTTCATAAAAAACATTAACTGTTCTTGAGAAAGTGTTCCAATTTTTATGTAAGTGTCAGCTTTTATTAAAAATTAGGAGATTTTCATATTCAACTTTTCATCGACATTTATTAAAATTGGATATAAAAAATGATGCACAATGACACATGAAGTAGATGGTGCTCCTTTTTTCGCCCGGTGCAACGCACGGGCTCTTTTGCTAGTAATAATAAAGTACGGATTGAGTCTCCAGGTTCACCGTCGTGGCGTTTTTATAAAAAAAAATCCTTTTGTTTTCTGGTAATTCAACCCGCAGTGACATGCTGGGTAAAACCTTTCTTCGTCCGTCATCTGGACTGCTGCAGGTTTCAAGCCCGGTTTTCGTATGTCGTCCCGTGATCAATCTCTCCTCCTCTCCCTCTTTATTTATACCGTCCACTGCTGCCTCCACGATCAAACAGTGCCTGCTAATCCGTCGTCGTTGCTCTAAAATCGGGATCGACTGTGTCTAAAATCAGCGGCGTCATGAAGCACGTACATGGCAGCGATAGCAATCGACCCAATCCAGGAGGCCATGGCTAGCACACGCATCTGCAATCTGGCTAGCACTGCAGGAGGCACTGGCCAGGCGCGGCAGCAATTGACTTCCGCGAACCATCTGTGTGCTCCCCGACCCGAGGGATCTCCTCGATGCGTTAGGCAGAGTTCGCAACCGTCGTCACCTCCGCCTCCTCGCTATATAATTTCCTATAATTATACCTCCGCCATAGCCGCCGTTACATACCAACTACTCTGTCCATCGAGATGGCGGCGCACACCCCATGGCCATTGCAACTAGCAGGCAACTACGGCAGCGGCAACACATCTCACCTGCAGACTGCTACATACAGCCGAGGCCGTTGCATCCTAGGACTACCAGGCGACGACAGCAGCGCATCCCACCAGCTACGCCCTGCGGCCGTTCCATCTAGCAGCCAACGGCAACAGCGCATCCCTCCTGCTGCCCAAATCTTCCATCAATGCCAAGATGCAACGCTCTTTGGTGAAGCTGTCCCGTCTGTCCCTTGCCCTTGCTACTACACCAACCAAGATTGCTTGGAAACTAATTGGATGGATTTGTATCTATACGATTGCTAAACGAGTTAGTATCAGATTTGGGGACTTAGATGACGAGTTATGATGCAGATAAGGTTGTCCCCAGAAGAGGTGCATTCAGGTGATGTAAATGCTGAAATTGGTAACACGGGCAAGCAAGAAATTTATTCTTTGACGGAAGAATTAGTTTCCTGTCATGGTGGACTGCCAATGACTTTTGTGAGGAGAGGTACAGCCTGTTTCTAATTTACGCATCTCATTCCCTACACCCTTTCTTCTTTTTTTGTAAGAGATGTGGCAAGCAATTTTTTTTGCGGGAATATGGCAAGCTTTTGTCGTTGGTGTTGGAGCTCCCAAAGTATAGGGGTATTATTACTTTTCGTAAATACGCTCGATTTCTATCTTTGCATGGATATGTAGAAAGAGTCGTTCCAGGAGCGTCCCATATGTTGCATACATAGGAGTCTAGTACTTCTTAAGATGCATTAGAAGATAGCAGTTGTTCAGATTCTTTGATCTCAGAAGGTATTGGTGAAAACCTGAAGAAAAGTGGAAAGGGCAAATAGAGAGCATAGACAGTTATGTTCACTGTCATGGAAAAATATAATCCCTTTTGTTAACTATTTACGTCCTGGTTGAAACGCTAATAGAGGCTAATTTGACAGATATGGGCGTTTATAGGACTTGCTTAGAACTGTTTTGAGCCATTCACTTTTATATGCATATGAAATAATTGCCTAGGGACTCTTGCTTCTGGATTATTACACAAAACAATTGGTTAGTGTGAGGTAGGTGTATTCGTTAATGCTTCCCCGCCTCTGATGGCATAAGGTTGTCAAGGACGCCAAACAAGTATATCTTCATCTTTTGCTAGTTACTCCCTCCAGTTCTTTTTAATCTGCATATAAGTTCTGTCTGAAGTCAAAATATCTCTACTTTGACCAAATTTATAAAAATAATATCAATGTTCACAATGCCATATTAATAAGTTGTTTAATCTAGACATGTGATGATTGATTTTATCTTTAATCCAACTAGATAAAATAATCAATAAAATTGCAACATTTGAAATCCAAGTGTATACTTTTAGTTAAACGAGCAGTTGACTGGACTTTAGAGTGGATATTTGCTTAAGTTCGAATGCACAATGTGTTTTTCTTCCGTTGCAATGCACGGGCATATGTGCTATCTATACTACCTACTAATAAAAGAAATAGGTATTCTTAGTCCATCATGATATTTTGTAGAAAAACCCCCTTAAGTTTTTGTAATAAACCCGTATAGTACATATTAATCGATTTTTAAAAAATTCATAGCTTTTTAACCCTAACTCCAAATTTAACATGTTATATATGAAATTTAATTAGAAAAATATGTAGAATCTGAATATGATATTATTTTTAATTGTTAACCATTTAAAAAATGCTATTTACAATGAAACCTTAATCAATAGTGCATGATCAGTCTTTCCTTCGTATCGGTGCCGCTCCGAATTGAAAATAAACACTTCGGCAAAACTAGGATGGGAAAAAACAGTATCGATAACCATGCATGCACGCCTCGTCAAAACTTCACAAAAAAATAGATTTATCATCCTATGCCAAAAGGGAGACGTCTTAGGATTGACAACATTCAAACGTGTTGTGATGGTGTGAACACTGAGGCCAGCGTCGACGAGAGTGGGAAGAAGGATAAACAGAAACACAGATGGGATGCCATGTGTTGAAATAAAGGACACGGACCTATGAATTCATGGTTATTAGATAAGTGAGTGTTTTTTCACCCGTTGCAACGCACGGGCTCATTTGCATCGTATGCCGACAAAGAGACGACTTAAGATTGACAACATTCAAACGTGTTGTGTTGATGTCAACATTGAGACTAGCATCATGAGAGTGGGAAGAAAGATAAATAGAAACATGGGATGCCATGTGTTGAAATAGAGGACATGGACCTATTGAAGTTTGTATTCATGGTTATTAGATTAGGAAGTGTTTGTTTTTCACCCGTCGCAACGCACGGGCTTATTTGCTAGTATTAGGCTAAAAATTGGTGTTCTTTGTCACAAATCTGAAAACCCATGTTTCCAGCAAATCTAGCCCAGACTATGGTGGTTTTTGCAATCAACTCTCTGAAATGACTATATAAAGTCATTATCCTCAGCTGAGCTGCAACTTCTGTAAACGGGTATAGACCCTAGCCGCCATTGAGTGGTTGGCCTAATAATGCTCACATGGCAATTTCCCAGAATTGCCTTGGCAAAAAAATATATTTGAAAAATGACATTGCAAAAATTAGCATTGAAAAATAGAATGAACAAAACACAAATAAAAAGTATGAACAAAATTTGTGAAGATTCATAGTGAAAATTTGCTATTGTATTTAAATTAAAATTGACATGTTATTTATGATATATTTGTGCAGATTCACACTAAGCAACCAGGTTTGTGTTTCTTGGTAAACTGCCCCATGTACCCCAAGAAGGGGAACCCTATCCCGTTCCACCCGGATTCGGATGATGCACTGTCGGAACTGAGCAACGCGAGCCGCCACTGGAGAGAACTATCCAGAAACATGCCGTCACATGCATCACTCAGCTCTTCCATGCCAACTCAAAACCCAAGCTATCAAGTCCCGCCACTTGCGGCACCACAAATTTGAGCACCCGATCGGCATAGACGGCGCCTCCTAAAAGGTCACGACGCACATGGCGCCACCACCGCTTAATTCGAGACGGATATCGGGTTTTCACCCAGGAGTGACGTTGGGGTAGAGGGGAGGGACCTTGGCGGCGCCTCCAAGAGGAAAGCGGTGACCATGGCCGTCGCCATAGATGGGCGGATGGACCAACCAGGGTTTCCCCATGTCCCTAGGCACCTTCACCAGTACCCACAAGCACCAGAGTCGGCGGTCGAAATGGCAAGCTGTTGAGAACGGTGGGAGAGATTAAGCAAAAGGGAGGAGCTTGTACCTCTAGTCTCTAGATCTAGCGCAGGGGGAGCTCCGTACCCCGACCAACTCATGCTGGTAACTCACCACCATGCGTTTGAGCCTCCGACCAGCAACCTCCGGCGAGCGTTTCCTGCCGAAAGACGTCACCGCCATAGGATCTGCATTCCTCCGTGAGGGGCCGGAGCTACGAGCTCCTCGCCGCCATCGTCACCAGTGCCAGCACTGGATTGCCCGATGATCGACTAGGGTGGCAGCAAGAGGGAAGAGGAAGGGATAGGTGGAACGGGATGGAAACCCTAGTCGCCAACAACTCACCCAATCGAGCGAACCAAGGGCCTCGGTTCCACTAACCAACAAATTTAGAGTGGACGGCATTACACTAAAGTAAATAATTTTGAAACCACGTTCTGTGTGGGGTTTGATATAATAGTTGTTAGCCCGCTGGGCCTTTCATATAGAACAATGTCTCCTATGACATCCACTGTGCGATCAAGCCCGCCCCGAGTTATACGACTATGAATGTCGAGCCAGGATCCATATCATGTTTTTTTTTTCATGGTCTCTATCATGTATTTTGCTAGCGACATATAGTGTGTGTGTACAAAAGAAATGGAGAATTGTAGGTAAGAAAAAAATACTGTAATAACATAGATTGTATGTATTTGTACAATTTTTTTGGAGAAGTGTACGTAAGGAAAAAATATCAGAAATAATAACATAAAAATAATCACGCTCGGTGGGACTCGAACCCACAATCCTTTGATTAGAAGTCAAATGCCTTATCCATTAGGCCACGAGCGCCTGGTTTGGCGTAGGTTAATAGATCTCTTTCTGAGGAGTAGTTGATCACGCATTAAACATACTTAAACATAGCTGTTCTTTCAAATTTGAAGGTATGGTCTTTTCTTATACCCAAATGGTTCTTCAAAACTGTATAACTTTATTTTGCATTTCGGCCTGTGCCCCAAATTACTAAGACGTTGTTAAGAGGAACATGATGAGCATCTAAAAAAAAAACATGACGAGGAAGAGCTAACACACCCGAGATCACTAGTTAGAGGGTACTTGTCACAAAGGTCACCCATACCTTCTTTTTGTGGTGACAAGTGGCTCACTGTTTTTGTGACAATAGTCGCAATCTAAGAGTTTTGTGCTTTTTTCCGTTCATTGTTTTTCCGAAATGGTTTATCCCTTGAACCATGCGTCCAAATCACGAACCTTTTTCACCATTTCGTTTCTTGCATCGAGATGTTCGAAACTTGATCACATGTTGATAGGTTTGGACGATTTTTTTCTAAAAAAGGAAAATAGGGAAATTAAAAAAAAAGGAAACAAAAAATAAAACAAAACCCTAGAAAAACTAGGAACTAAAAAAATAACCGGAAACCAGAAGCACAAGTGGGTTTTTTCACTTGTTTTTGGAAGCATAATTGTACTTCTCAATTTTTTGAAAAAAAAACACAACTATGTTTTTTTAGAAAGCATAATTGTGCTTTTCACTTAAAAAAGGACAATTGTGTTTTTTACTTTTCAGGAAGCACAATTGTGCTTCACCAGAAGAACAATTATGCTTTTTATTTTTCGAGAAGCACAATTATGTTTTCACTTTTCGAAAAGCACATATCTGCTTCATGTGGAAGCACAACTGTGCTTTTCTATGAAGCACAACTATGCTATTCACTTAAGCACAACGAAAAGCATAGTTGTGCTTCACTGTGAAGCACAACTGTGCTTTTTCACATGATGTGCTTCATGCGATCTGGTCCTATAATGAGGCGTGCTACTGTAGCGCGACAATCCTGTAGTAGCTTTGGATCTATAGTCTTTTCTACAAAAACAAAAGTAAATATGGGCTATTATTTTAGAGCATTTTAAAAAAGTGAAGGATTCTTTGAAAAACATTTTAAAAAATCCGAACCTTCGTGAAATTGTGATTTTTTCAAAACACAAACATTTTTTTGAAAAAGCAAGCATTTTTAAAATGTGAGAAATATTTGAAAATGCGAACATTTATCACAAACATTGTTTTGAAGGCGGGAGCATTTTTTGAAAATGATAACATTTTTGGTAAACACAAAAAAATTATATACCATGATTTTTTTAATTGTGAATAATTTTTGAAAACGTGAACATTTTTTGAAATCTAGAACAATTTCTGAAAACGTGGGCATTTTTTTAACTGTGAATCTTTTTTGAAAACTTGAACATTTTTTAAATCCTGATTTTGAGAACTCTTGCGCATTTGAAGAGTAAAGTGGTGGGGGTGGGGGTGACAAAGAAGGGGGAATTGACAGAGTGGGAGAAAAGTGGTTCGAGAGAGGGAATTTGAGTGGGCCGAGGTTGTCGAAGTCCTACGTGGTGGAGGTCCGGACACCCACAAGCCTCTCCCAGGTTCTAGTTGGTATGCAAGAATTCAGACGTGCGGCCTTGTCCTTGGACATATGCAATGCCGGGTTGAATGGCGCGGCGTTGGAGATGCCCTTAGTCCAACCGGGAGTTTGAGCCCCTGATTCATTCCTCTACAGCAAACCTCTAGAGAAAAACAGCGCCACCACATTACCATCATGTACTACATCCCTCCAGCAATAAGTGATTAGTTATCTGACGATAATCACCCGACAAGGAATAACTAATTCCACCCTGGACAAGAAATTTAATATCCGTAGTTCAGAAAACTATGTAACCGTGTGATGTTCAGCTTGTCCTCTTTTCATAGTATACTTAGCAGAAATACTATTAGCATCCTGTCAAGGGAGTTTTCCTTTTGATCCATTCCACACTGGTGCTTGTGGAACAACTTTCACAACAAACCCTCCATCACCTTTCGCCTTCGTTGCTAATCCCGCCACCACCATCGACGCGCATGCAGATCCATGTCCCCTCCCACGCACCCGCGGGATGAAATATTGACAAGCTAATGCGATCGGCCATCAGAGAAGGAAATCAGTTGCCTTTCGTCATCCTTGATACACATGGCACAGACCACGCTGAAATCTTCGAACCCACAGAGCCAAAACGCTGCCTCCCAACCCACACATGCTGTCTCAACTATCATATGTCCCACCCCAACATGTGCGATCTTGTAGATGTGCGATCCGTGTCATGCATGACACCAAAAGCGTCCACGTTAGCCTCCTCTTGTAGCTCTCTCCTCTCCTATTTCACCCTCATGAATGCCATGTTGGGCCATTCCGAGCTGCTTCCAGCTGGAGCCCAAAGTCCTTCCCCTCCAAATCCTCTCTATTTATCACCACGATTTCTCTCCACTCTCCTCCAAGCCTCCTTCCTCCTATGCTCCGTCAGTCCCTCGAGCTCCTGCGGGTCATCAACTCCAGCGACGGCCTGATCGAGCTCGATCGATGACCGCAACGCGCCTCCGCTTCATTACCACATAGGTAAAAATATCTTGCTGGCTTGAGTGCATTTATAATTGGGAACATTCCTTACAAGGATCATGTACACATCTTACTATACATATACATCAATGGTTAAGAACTTGATCTGTATATGCGCGCTACAGTCGTGCGATCTGCCAAGTGTTAGCACAGCCATTTCTCACTTGCCAGTCATGTACTGAATTTGCTAGTCTTTCTTTTAGCCAAGATATTATAGTACTGTAGCTTCTATAGAAGTTGAGAGGGGGCATGACCATTATCCTGGATCTAACTCTCGTATGGTTCATTAGTTCAGGAAAAGAGGTGAAGAAAAACATATCCTTATTCCACTAAGGATAATTTTGACCGTTGTACCCCTTGCCAAAAACAGTGTAGGGTATACAATAGATCTGGTACACAGCATGCCATATTTTATAGAACCTATGGCCAAGGCATAGGGAATGACTTTCATTCTCTTTCTATCTTCTGCCGTGGTCGGGCTTTGAGTCTTACTCGGTTTCACACCTTGTAACACAGGCAAGAACTCTTTCTTTGACTGTTCCATTTTGAACTACTTCAAAATCTTGTCAAGGTATGTACTCATTGAAAAACTTATCACGCGTCTTGATCTATCTCTATAGATCTTGATGCTCAATATGTAAGCAGCTTCACCGAGGTCTTTCTTTGAAAAACTCCTTTCAAACACTCATTTATGCTTTGCAGAATAATTCTACATTATCTCCGATCAACAATATGTCATTCACATATACTTATCAGAAATGCTGTGGTGCTCCCACTCACTTTCTTGTAAATACAGGCTTCACTGCAAGTCTGTATAAAACTATATGCTTTGATCAACTTATCAAAGCGTATATTCCAACTCTGAGATGCTTGCACCAGTCCATAGATGGATCGCTGGAGTTTGCATATTTTGTTAGCACCTTTAGGATTGACAAAACTTTCTTGTTGCATCATATGCAACTCTTCTTTAATAAATCCATTAAGGAATGTAGTTTTGTTTATCCATTTGCTAGATTTCATAAAATGTGGCAATTGCTAACATGATTCGGACAGACTTAAGCATAGATACGAGTGAGAAACTCTCATTGTAGTCAACACCTTGAACTTGTCGAAAACCTTTTTGCGACAATTCTAGCTTTGTAGATAGTAACACTACTATCAGCGTCCGTCTTCCTCTTGAAAATTTCAATGGCTCGCCGATCTTTGGGCAAGTCAATCAAAGTCCATACTTTGTTCTTATACATGGATCTCATCTCAGATTTCATGGCCTCAAGCCATTTCGCGGAATCTGGGCTCATCATCGCTTCCTCATAGTTCGTAGGTTCGTCATGGTCAAGTAACATGACCTCCAGAACAGGATTACCGTACCACTCTGGTGCGGATCTCACTCTGGTTTACCTACGAGGTTCGGTAGTAACTTGATCTGAAGTTACATGATCATCATCATTATCTTCCTCACTAATTGGTGTAGTAGTCACAGGAACAGATTTCTGTGATGAACTACTTTCCAATAAGGGAGCAGGTACAATTACCTCATCAAGTTCTACTTTCCTCCCACTCACTTCTTTCGAGAGAAACTCCTTCTCTAGAAAGGATCCATTCTCAGCAATGAATATCTTGCCTTCGGATCTGTGATAGAAGGTGTACCCAACATTTTATTTTGGGTATCCTATGAAGACGCACTTCTCTGATTTGAGTTTGAGCTTATCAGGTTGAAACTTTTTCACATAAACATTGCAACTTCAAACTTTAAGAAACGACAGCTTAGGTTTCTTGCCAAACCATAGTTCATACGGTGTCGTCTCAACGGATTTAGATGGTGCCCTATTTAACGTGAATGTAGCTGTCTCTAATGCATAACCTCAAAACTATAGTGGTTAATCGGTAAGAAACATCATAGATTGCACTATATCCAATAATAGTACGGTTATGACGTTCGGACACACCATTATGCTGTAGTGTTCCAGGTGGCACGATTTTGTGAAACTATTCCACATTGTTTTAATTGAAGACCAAACTCGTAACTCAAATATTTGTCTCTGCGATCAGACCGTAGAAACTTTATTTTCTTGTCACGATGATTTTCCACTTCACTCTGAAGTTCTTTGAACTTTTCAAATGTTTCAGACTTATGATTCATCAAGTAGATATACCCATGTCTACTCAAATCATCTGTGAAGGTCAGAAAATAACGATACTCACCGCGAGCCTCAACACTCATCGGACTGCATACATCAGTATGTATTATTTCCAATAAGTCAGTTGCTCGCTCCATTGTTCCGGAGAACGGAGTCTTAGTCATCTTGACCATGAGGCATGGTTCGCAAGCATCAAAATGATTCATAATCAAGTGATTCCAAAAGCCCATCAGCATGGAGTTTCTTCATGCGCTTTACACCAATATGACCTAAACGGCAGTGCCACAAATAAGTTGCACTATCATTATTAACTTTGCATCTTTTAGCTTCAATATTATGAATATGTGTATCACTACGATCGAGATCCAACAAACCATTTTCATTGGGTTTATGACCATAGAAGGTTTTATTCATGTAAACAGAACAACAATTATTCTCTAACTTAAATGAATAACCGTTTTGCAATAAACATGATCAAATCATATTCATGCTCAATGCAAACATCAAATAACATTTATTTAGGTTTAACACTAATCCCGAAAGTATAGGGAGTGTGCGATGATGATCATATCAATCTTGGAACCACTTCCAACACACATCGTCACTTCACCCTTAACTAGTCTCTTTTCATTCTGCAACTCCCGTTTCGAGTTACTACTCTTAGCAACTGAACCAGTTTAAAATACCGAGGGGTTGCAATAAACACTAGTAAAGTACACATCAATAACATGTATATCAAATATAGCATTGTTCACTTTGCCATCCTTCTTATCCGCCAAATACTTGGGGCAGTTCCGCTTCCAGTGACCAGTCCCTTTGCAGTAGAAGCACTTAGTCTCAGGCTTAGGTCCAGACTTGGGCTTCTTCACTTGAGCAGCAACTTGCTTGCCGTTCTTCTTGAAGTTCCCTTTCTTTCCCTTTGCCCTTTTCTTGAAACTAGTGGTCTTGTTAATCATCAACACTTGATGCTCTTTCTTGATTTCTACCTTCATCAATTTCATCATCATGAAAAGCTTGGGAATCGTTTTCGTCATCCCTCGCATACTATAGTTCATCACGAAGTTCTACTAACTCGGTGATGGTGACTTAGAGAATTCTGTCAATCACTATTTTATCTAGAAGATTAACTCCCACTTGATTCAAGCGATTGTAGTACCCAGACAATCTGAACACATGCTCACTGCTTGAGCTATTCTCCTCCATCTTTTAGCTATATAACTTGTTGGAGACTTCATATCTCTCAACTCGGGTATTTACTTGAAATATTAACTTCAACTCCTGGAACATCTCATATGGTCCATGACGTTCAAAACGTCTTTGAAGTCCCGATTCTAAGCCGTTTAAGCATGATGCACTAAACTATCAAGTAGTCATCGTATTGAGCTAGCCAAACGTTCATAACATCTGCATCTGCTCCTGCAATAGGTTTGTCACCTAGCGGTGCATCAAGGACATAATTCTTCTGTGCGGCAATGAGGATAAACCTCAGATCATGGATCCAATCCGCATCATTTCTACTAACATCTTTCAACTTAGTTTTCTCTAGGAACATATCAAAAATAAAACAGGGGAGCTAAACGCGAGCTGTTGATCTACAACATAGATATGCTAATACTACCAGGACTAAGTTCATGATAAATTTAAGTTCAATTAATCATATTACTTAAGAACTCCCACTTAGATATACATCCCTCTAATCCTCTAAGTGATCACGTGATCCATATCAACTAAACCATGTCCGATCATCACGTGAGATGGAGTAGTTTCAATGGTGAACATCACTATGTTGATCATATCTACTATATGATTCACGCTCGACCTTTCGGTCTCAGTGTTCCGAGGCCATATCTGTTATATGCTAGGCTCATCAAGTTTAACCTGAGTATTCCGCATGTGCAACTGTTTTGCACCCGTTGTATTTGAACGTAGAGCCTATCACACCTGATCATCACGTGGTGTCTCAGCACGAAGAACTTTCGCAATGGTGCATACTCAGGGAGAACACTTGTACCTTGATAATTAGTGAGAGGTCATCTTATAAAGCTACCGTCGAACTAAGCAAAATAAGATGTATAAAAGATAAACATCACATGCAATCAAAATATGTGACATGATATGGCCATCATCATCTTGTGCCTTTGATCTCCATCTCCAAAGCATCGTCATGATTTCCATCGTCACCGGCATGACATCATGATCTCCATCATCTTGATCTATATCAATGTGTCATCACATGGTCGTCTCGCCAACTATTGCTCTTGCAACTATTGCTATCGCATAGCAATAAAATAAATTAATTATTTGGCGCTTGCATCTTATGCAATAAAGATACAACCATAAGGATTCTGCCAGTTGCCGATAACTTCAACAAAACATAATCATCTTATACAACAACTTATATCTCATCACGTCTTGACCATATCACATCACAACATGCCCTGCAAAAACAAGTTAGACGTCCTCTACTTTGTTGTTGCAAGTTTTTACGTGGCTGCTACGGCCTGAGCAACAACCGTTCTTATCTACGCATCTAAACCACAATGATAGTTTGTCAAGTTAGTGCCTGTTTTAACCTTCTCAAGGACCGGGTGTAGCCACACTCGGTTCAACTAAAGTTGGAGAAACTGACACCCACTAGTCACCTGTGTGCATAGCACGGCGGTAAAACCAGTCTCGCGTAAGCGTACGCATAATGTCGGTCCGGGCCGCTTCATCCAACAATACCGCCGAACCAAAGTATGACATGCTGGTACGCAGTCTGACTAATATCGCCCACAACTCACTTATGTTCTACTCGTGCATATTACATTAACGCATAAAACCTGGCTCGGATGCCACTGTTGGGGAACGTAGTAATTTCAAAAATTTCCTACGCACACGCAAGATCATGGTGATGCATAGCAACGAGAGGGGAGAGTGTTGTCCACGTACTCTCGTAAACCGAAAGCGGAAGCGTTAGCACAACGCGGTTGATGTAGTCGTACGTCTTCACGGTCCGACCGATCAAGTACCGAACGCACGGCACCTCCGAGTTCTGCACACGTTCAACTTGATGACGTCCCTCGAACTCCGATCCAGCCGAGCTTTGAGGGAGAGTTCCGTCAGCACGACGGCGTGGTGACGATGATGATGTTCTACGGACGCAGGGCTTCGCCTAAGCACCGCTACGATATGACCGAGGTGGATTATGGTGGAGGGGGGCACCGCACACGGCTAAGAGATCAAGAGATCAATTGTTGTGTCTTTGGGGTGCCCCCTGCCCCCATATATAAAGGAGTGGAGGAGGGAGAGGGCTGGCCCTCTCTATGGCGCGCCCTAGGGAAGTCCTACTCCCACCAGGAGTAGGATTCCCTTTTTCCTGGTAGAACTAGGAGCCCTTCCATGTAGTAGGAGTAGGAGGGAAGGAAAGGGAAGGGAAAAGGAGAAGGAAGGAAGGGGGCGCCCCCCTCCCTAGTCCAATTCGGACCAGCCCATCGGGAGCGGTGCGGCCACCCTTTGGGGCCTTTCTCTCCTTTCCCGTATGGCCCATTAAGGCCCAATATGAATTCCCGTAACTCCCCGGTACTCCCGAAAATACCCGAATCACTCAAAACCTTTCCGATGTCCGAATATAGTCGTCCAATATATCGATCTTTACGTCTCGACCATTTCGAGACTCCTCGTCATGTCCCCGATCTCATCCGGGACCCCGAACTCCTTCGGTACATCAAAACACATAAACTCATAATATAACCGTCATTGAACTTTAAGCGTGCAGACCCTACAGGTTCGAGAACTATGTAGACATGACCGAGACACGTCTCCTGTTAATAACCAATAGCGGAACCTGGATGCTCATATTGGCTCCTACATATTCTACGAAGATCTTTATCAGTCAAACCGCATAACAACATACGTTGTTCCCTTTGTAATCGGTATGTTACTTTCCCGAGATTCGATCGTCGGTATCTCAATACCTAGTTCAATCTTGTTATCGGCAAGTCTCTTTACTCGTTCCGTAACACATCATCCCGCAACTAACTCATTAGTTGCAATGCTTGCAAGGCTTAAGTGATGTGCATTACCGAGAGGGCCCAGAGATACCTCTCCGACAATCGGAGTGACAAATCCTAATCTCGAAATACGCCAACCCAACAAGTACCTTCAGAGACACTTGTAGAGCACCTTTATAATCACCCAGTTACGTTGTGACGTCTAGTAGCACACAAAGTGTTCCTTCGGTAAACGGGAGTTGCATAATCTCATAGTCATAGGAACATGTATAAGTCATGAAGAAAGCAATGGCAACAAAATAAACGTTCAAGTGCTAAGCTAACGGAATGGGTCAAGTCAATCACATCATTCTCCTGATGATGTGATCCCGTTAATCAAATGACAACTCATGTCTATGGTTAGGAAATATAACCATCTTTGATCAACGAGCTAGTCAAGTAGAGGCATACTAGTGACACTTAGTTTGTCTATGTATTCACACATGTATTATGTTTCCGGTTAATACAATTCTAGCATGAATAATAAACATTTATCATGATATAAGGAAATAAATAATAACTTTATTATTGCCTCTAGGGCATATTTCCTTTAGGGGAGGGCTGCGGGGCTCTCATTCCCATCTACACCAGTACACCTACACTCCCAGTAGCAACTCATCTCCCCATTGTAATCTGTCGAGGTACAAAAATCTATGGGACTAGTAAAGACCCCTTCATGATTCGGCTGTGGGGATAGACGAGCACAAAGAGCAGATCCAGCAATCACACACTGAGTTTACCCAGGTTCGGGTCGCCGTGAGGCGTAAAACCCTACTCATGCTTTAGTGTATTGGATGTGTTTGTGCTCAGATTACAAGAGAGCGCAGCTTGCCGGCAAGGTGCATGGGAAGTGCAGCTACGTAGTGCAATTGAGCAGTGTTTCGACCTTTGTAAACGTAGCCATGGACCTCCTTATATAGACTAAGGGATCATCATAATGGCAAAATGGTAATTACATAGGGTGAATAGTTGTTACAGTGCTATCATACCTAACTCTGCCGGATTAGGACAAAAGCATTAAATGAGCCCAAACACTACACTGGTATACGTTGGTCCTATACAAACGGTTTTTAACCCCTTTCCACGACGACATTTGGAACCGTCGCCAAGTGAGTGTGGGCGATAGGGGGGTCCTTCCCACACAACGCAGAAACCGTCGGGGATATGCCATCCTAGCACACACGCTCGGCAAAATGAGGTCGTGTGCGACCGATGAGCGCTCAAATACGGAAATACGTATAGTAGAGCTAAAAATACAATTATACGGCGAAATTGTTTCCGGTCGCAAGTACATCCCACACAGTCAGTCCCCTCTAAACGTTTCCGTTCGTATGTACATCCACTACTGGAATTAGCTTATTTGTCGTCTGCCTTTTCTTTGCCGTCTGCTGGCTGACACCAAAGAAGGTCGTTGCCGTCCGCTTACAGAAAATGGACGGCAAAGAACTGGCTGATGGCAAAGAAGGTCTTTGTCATCAGCCATTTCTTTGCCATCCACTGGCAGACGACAAAGAATCTTTGTCGTCAGCTGGCGAACGGCAAAGAGAGAGGTGGGCCCCACTAACGAGCTGCATAGAAAAAACCTAACGGACCCCGTCTTCGTCGTCTGCTAGCAGACGACAAAGGATGGCGGGCGGCAAAGAGTTGACCTAACTAACAGGTCGAGCCCCACCCTGGCCGCCCTCTCTCTCTCTCTCTCTCTCTCTATGTGTGTGTGTGTATGTGTGTGTTTCTCTCGTTTCTCTCCCCGACGACCCGCCGCCGCCCCCTTGCCCCGTCGCCCCTTGCCCCGTCGCCCCGCACCCATCCCCTGCGGCACCCCGACCTCCACCGCACCGCCGCCGCCCCCTCGCCCAGTCGCCGC
>NC_041386.1:536035134-536055767 GCF_002162155.2 Triticum dicoccoides | reverse complement strand
TAGTTTTTTAGTTTCTTTTAGTTTAGTTTCTATTTTAGTTTTAGTTTTAGTTTTAGTTTTAGTTTTAGTTTAGTTTTAGTTAGTTTTAGTTTAGTTTATTTTAGATTAGTTTTAGTTTTAGTTTAGAAGAATAAGAAGAGTAGAAGGAGGAGGAGGTTTGAAGAGGAGGAGGGAGAAGAAGAAAGAAGAAGAAGAAGAAGAAGAAGAAGAAGAAGAAGAAGAAGAAGAAGAAGAAGAAGAAGAAGAAGAAGAAGAAGAAGAAGAAGAAGAGGAAGAGGAGGAGGAGGAGGTGGGAGGGGAAAGAAGAATAAGTAGAAGAAGAGGAAAAAGGGAAAAAGGAAGAGGGTTGACGAGGGGATAGATGGTGGAGCCAGTGGGTTGCCATACCCGAGGGCTCCCGGGGACGAGCGGGTTAGGGGTTCCTCGGTGTCGATGGAACCCTAAATAGAAAGTATCTTCGGTGCGAGATACATGTGGTCGTTGGTGTCGAACACTACATCCACGTCCCACAAGTGACGCAGGGGTCCTGCGTCCAGCAGCAACAGTTCTCGGCGTCGATGGCAGTCGAACACCATTGCGAATTTGTCTGGCAGCCTCAGAGATGACGATTGAAAGCTAAGTGTTGAAACTTGCACTACAAAAAAATACACTTCCATGATGATACGTGTTTGTCACAGTAGGTCGCATTTTTTGTCATGCATGTACATCCATGACAAATTTATGACAGAATCAAGATAGGCATACCTGTGCTGTCGTAAAAGTGTTCCATGACATTACCAAAATTATCATCACGGAAGTGTCCACTTCCATGACGATAAATCGCGCGTCACAGAAGTGCTTTCGTCAAGGGTGACCAACACGTGGCATCCACCGTAACGGAACGTCGTTAAGCTATCGGGTCGGGTTTTGGATCCGATAACACGTTATCAGCCCCGACCAATGGGAAATTTCCACGTGTAAAATTCTTATTGGCCGGACAAAACACGTGTCAGCTCGTCAGTGGGTTAGATAGGCGCCTATGATACATCGACATGTGGCACGGCCCAACAGAGGCCCATTCCTGTGAAAAGGCCGGCCCATTTGACTTGGTCAAAAGGTGGCGGGCCGGCCCATGGAAAGCCTGTTAACGGCATGTTCGCATATAGCCCATTTACAGCCCGCTAACCCAAGGCCCGTTACGCCCTATCCGAATTAGGCCCAGTAGCGTCAACTGGGCCATCCAATATGATTCCAGCCCGTTTTCACTTCTGGCCCATGACGTCTTTCGGCCCATATGAGGCCCTATGTAACTCTTGGCCTATTAACGGCCCATGGTGAAACTGGCCCGTAATGAACAGTGTATCACTTTACACCCATTAACGGCCTGTGGTGAAACTGGCCCATAATGAACAGTGTATCACTTATACCCATTAACGGCCCGTTATTCCATTGGGCCGTTTCCAGCCCATGTTATCTTTCGGCCTTCTCAGAGCCCATTTATTCTTGGGCTCATTTCCAGCATTCATTTACTTACGGCCCGTTACTGTCATTTTCTGCTTGTGGGACAAATTCAACCCGTGGTTACAGTCGACCCGTTTGTGGTCCGTTAATACGTTGGGCCATTTTCATAGCGTCATCAAATACGGCCTATTAACGATGGCCCATTACGGTCGGCCCATGAATGGACGATTCCAACTCTAGAACGTTTACGACCATAATGCGACATGTTATTGGCCCATGTTTGGCCAATCGATCATACGACCCGTATAAGGCCCATTAATGATACGGCCCGTACAAGGCCCGTTGTTTCTACGGCCCGTAGAAGGCCTACTGTTTCTATGGCCCGTAGAAGACCCACTGTTTCTACGGCCCGTAGGAGGCCCAGTGTCACTACAATAAATATTAGCCCATGGTTATTGTGGCCTAGTTTTAAAAAATAGGTTATTGCAGCCACTAGTTAACCGCGGAAAAAGAACTGCAATGACTACAAGCAAACAAATAAACAAGACAACAAGGAAATAAATAAGCAAGCAACTAACGCTAGGCTATCACGGCTATTACACATATTACATCCACTAGGCATCAAAGTTCGCCACCAGTGCAAATATAGGGAACAAAGCAGCATATCATATACACTGGCCGTCAAAATTGGCCACCAGTGCAAATAAACGCGGCAGCAAAACAAGAGCATAACTGAAACAACTTCAGAAGAGCTCAAGAAATGTTATCCTGGGTATCCACCATGCTGGCAATAAGCTTAGCAAGCTGATTAGCTTTGTCCTGTTTGGTGCTAAAATCCTCCAATGCTTGATGTTGCACCAGAAAGTATGCATCTAAATGCTCCAGGGACTTCCACAGTCCTTCCGCTTCTTGTCGCAGCACAGCTGATCGATGTCTTTCAGCTTGTAGTTGAGACTCAAGGAACCGAACTGATTCAGACAGTGAGTTTGAATAGCTTATGCAAGCGGTAGTGGCCGGTAACTCCAAGACTAAACCAAGACAGGATGTGTCACTATCCTGAACCTTATCTGCATTACTTCCTTTACCGTTGCTTAATAAGGCACTCTTCCCCAATATTCTGTCAGCATTCTAAAAGAAGAAACAAGCAGACACATAACAAGTTTAGCATGTACTAGTATATGAAACTCATTTCGGTGAACCAGTTCATTAGTAAGGTGGGCAGGATTAAACTACCAAGTCTTCTATTGCCAAGTACTAGTACATAATAAAAGCATCAAACAAACATATATCTATGTCCTATGGTAGCAATGGAATCTTAAATTAGAACAGTTGTTCTTCAGGTTTAGGCACTTGTTCTACATGAACAAAGTACAGTAAGACGCAAGAATATAATACTTAAAAATAGAAAATGAGCTCATAGACCTTACCACATTCTTGGTTCGGAACCAGTACAGAACAAGGCATTCCCAGTCATCGTCCAGTAAATGTGTCTCAGGAGAACGAAAGGGAATTTGATGAGTTTCTTTGTCGGTGAAGTACGTTTTCTTCAGGTAATTCCGATACTGCCACCAAGCATTCTTGAAGATAGTAGAGGTATTAGCATAGGTTACCTCATCCTGAGTTTCCAAATCGGTCCTTCTCTATAGAGAAAAATGGGAAAATTTGCTGTATTATAACCATCATGGAGGTAGGATGTATGGGACGAAGCAAAGTAATTGCCATGAATAACATTACTTACAGATAACTCCTGGACAAACACCTGCAACTGGCATTTTCCTTCATCTTCAGTATAATATTTCCAAGATGGGAAGATACGCACATACGATTTAACAACATCAAATGTGATAGATGCTAAACTATGACTAGCTGGTTGTACTTCCTCCACAGGAATAGGCTTACTAACTGGCGGAGTTGGGGTTCGCCGTGATAGTACTGTCCCTTTGGGCACTGGAGCTGCCTTACTAACTGCTCTTGTTTGGGAACTCTGTGATGGAGATGGTGCTGTGTCAACAGGAACTGGGTTACTATCGGCTGGGGTTAGATTGGGTGAAGCTGGTTCTTTGTCCATCGTAGTAGGGGTACAATCTGTGAGAGTTTGGGTTATGTGTGGTAGGGCTGGTTCTTGTGCATGTACAACCGGGGTGCTATCTCCACCAAGAGGTAGCACTGTTTTATTTGAAGACCGTGTTTTTAGTCCGCTAGATACTGGCATCACCCACTCCAATTCAAATGGCTGATAAACAGGAAACATAGTTGAATGTACAGACATTGTATGAGAGACAGATGCAATAGATAGTGTGGAAAAAAGAGGGCATATATTGTTTAACTAAAACAGATAGCATGACATAATTTCACATATATGATGTCTATCTAAAGTGGATAGCATAGCATAAATAATTGAAAGATATGATGAATAACTAAACATGATCGCATGACATAATTCACCTACATGTTATCTAAGTAATCAGGATCGCATCATTTAATTCACATATTTATATGCTAAACAGAGGGCATTCGATATGATGTTTGAACTAAGAACATGGTGTTGAATATTGTGTATATGATGTCTAAACTATGCAATGCAAGACACCGTATGCATGATATGAGCAGTATAACTGTGCCAAGTTAGAGCATACACCTCAGTGGGGGAATATGACTGGCCATCTGTCTCTGAATCCATCTCTGAGGAGCTATCGGGACCCAACAAGAGATCTGCTTCGACAGGTAGCACTGTCTGCTCTGAAGGCCTTGTTTTCACTCCAGATATTTCCATCTCCCACCCAAATGGCTGATTCACAGGAAGAGTAGTTTAATGTACAAACATTGTCGACAAATGGAAATGTAATGAAGAAAAGGATGGGCAAGATATCATTCAAATATATGATGCCTGGTTAAACAGGATGACATTGCACATTTCACATATATTATGGCTAGCTAAAAGACATGAGACTGCATAATTCTCATATATGATATAGAAACTAAACAGGTGGCATTACAGAACATGTCTAAACTAAGCAGATGAGATATATGATGTCAAAAGTAGGCACTGCAAGGCAACATATGCATGATATGACTAACATCATCATGCCAAGGTAGAGCAAACACCTTGGGGGGTAAATAGGAGTGGTCAGCGGCGTCCGAATCCGCCTCAGAATAGATATCTTCCTCTGGATTACAATCTGGAGAGGGGTGGGGAGGGTTTGCCATTGAACCCACCATGGAGCGATGTCTGCATGACATTGTATTACCGCGCAAAACTCTTCTCTTTTTCTCTACATGTTCAGCATGACTGTGTACAATATCTGACATGTATATGAAAAAATATGGTGAGATTATGTAAGGAGAGCATGCAGAAATTTAGAGTGATGGTAACAACCAGTGGATCGATGTTTTTCCGTTGAACCAAAATAGCCCTAATGGATCGACATGAATGTATAGTAATAAGTGATGCAACAAGTGTACAACCTCTTTGCCGTAGCCGTGTCGACCTCAGCATCATTGGGTTGGTCGCTGAAGCAGTTGAGGCAGAGGTGGCCGACGGAGGTATGGAGGAAGATCTGAGGAATCTGTAAACGGCGTCCAGGGCACTGCTCTGTTGTGATGGATCGTTCTGTCGTTGGAGCAGCTCCGGTGAGCCGTAAGACGTCAATGCTGAAGCAGCACAAGACAGACATCATCAATCTCAAGTGGGATTCTAATAGCATCTCCAATAGATGATGTAAAATGGATGTAAAATTAACATCACCAAAAACCACCTGACTACAACAGATGAGGTAAAAACTGTTGACTCTGAACTTAACTGTCGAAACTGAAATTTACTACGGAATCTGAATGCTACTGTCGAAACTGAACGCAATGGTAGCAGAGAGGCACTTGACATGTAGTTTAGGGAGGGCCTGCAGTTCATCTTCAACCTGCACCCCCCTGAGCCGTCAGCCACCACCGGCCGAACCGCCGGCCCCAGCGCCGCCTCGCCGCCCCGAAACAACTCGCAACCGCCGCCCCAGCCAGCCCTCTAGGCCCCCCGCCCCCACCCTAAACCCTAAGATAGATAGTGGGGTACCTCTCCGGCGAGCCCCCGTCCCCGCTGCAGGTGGTTCTTCCTTAACTCTGGCGAGCCCCCCCAACCCCTGAAAATCGACTGACCCAAAATTTGATTCAGTAGAATGAAGTGTGGCTTAATTGGAGCAGAGCAGCAGCACGAGCGAGGGGGAGAGCAGCAGCAGCAGCTGGGCGAGCGAGCGATCGAGCGAGAGCCGGAGCAGCAGCAGCAGATCCGCTGGTATGGACACCGCCGCTAAAGGGGCCTCGCACTGGGGGAGAGCCGCCGTGGAGATGTCGCCTGCGGCGCCGACTTCAAGGTAGCCGCTCCATGGGGGTGCGGGATGGAGCACCGTCGGCGCCGGGAGGTCGAGTTAAGGAGAAGGTGCGATGCGATGAGTGTACAACCTCTTTGGTGGCGCCGAGTAGGCCTTGGCTTCGTCCGAGGAGTCGGTGAGGATGTTGCGGTTCCGGTGGAGCAGGTTAAGGTAGCGCTGTGGGGATGGAGCAGCCGCGATAGACGAGGCGATCGTCCAAGCAGCTCCTTGGAGGTGGAGGATGGGGCGGCTGAACCGGCGGGACGGTGAGATGGACGACGGATCCTCATCCGGGGAGGTGGACGAGGGACGTCGAGCTGTTGTGGTGGACGTCGTCGTCGGGGAAGAGGCTCCGGCTGGTGTAACGCCCCAAGACCGATGCTCGAGAAGACTTCCATAGGTTCCGGGTTTCTCCGTGTGTTTCATTTTTGCTTGCTCCTTTTATTTTTGCTTTGCATCATGTCATCATGCTATCATGTCATAAATCTTTTGCATCTCAACTAAATAAATTGTGTGGATCTTCAATCCATTTAAATCGAGGGAAGAGTGACTTCTCTTTATAACATATCCTCCTAATATTTAGGGAGCTATTATAAATATTCCATTAATTTGGAATCACCAAAACACACTTGCAAGTAATTCCCCAGGCCTTTGTTATCTCACATCTTGACCTCAAACTTTGTCCATAAATTCATTCATCATATTTCGGAGCTCCACCAAAAATCCGAACATTTTGGACCTTCCCAACCCTCACTTCCTATTCAAATCATTTGAATTTAAATCAAATGAGTTTGAATTTAAATATCTCAATCTTGGCCTTTTCTATTTTTCTCGGAACAAGCACATTTTTGCGACCTCAAGAAAATTATCTGTTGCCTAGGTTCCTTCCCTAATCTTTCATGTCTCTCTCTTTTCTTTCTTTCTTTCTTCTGCTAAAAGAAAATAAGTTATTTCTGAGAGAGAGATAGAGAAGAGGCCCAGCAGCCATTCTAGCCCAGCTGGGCCTCCCTCCCTCACGCGCCGGCCCAAGGCCAGGCCCAATCAGCCCCGCTGCTTACCCTAACCCCTCCCGCATTGCTACTCCCTCTTTCCCTCGTTCCCTCACCGCCGCCAGGAGCCATCTCCTCGATCCCCATCTCCCTCCAGCGCTCTGCTCGAAACCCCCCTCCTCTCGCTCTCTTCCTCACGCACCAGGGAGGATCCCCGAGCCCTCACACTCTGCCCTCGCGCGCGAGCTCAACCTCGACCCGCCGAGCGCCTCTTCCACCTGCACCTCGTCGCGCCTCCCTCAGCTGTCGCTCCAGTCGCTCGCCTCGCGCCTCTGCGTCGCCGTCTCGCCATGGCGCCCGGACCGGCCTCCCGTGCGCTCGGCTCCTCTTGTCGTCCGCTGCTCCGCATCCCTCCGGCCGTGCACCTCCCTTCCTGTCGGGGATATACCCCGCAGCATAAACCGGCCGGAAGTTAACCCGGACGGACTTGGCGGTTTATCTGAAGACCCCGCTGACACTTGGCGAGTTACTGGCGACCCGTCCTGACTTGGCGGTTTACAAGCAACCCACCTAGTCATTATGACTCACTGGTGGTCCGACGTGCGGGACAGACGGATAACAAGGCCCAAGACCCAGAAGGCCGGTTCACGTTATGGTGGGCCGGTTTAAGAGGAAAGGAATATTTACCTTACAAAGAGTGAAGACCCGGACTTGTATCCGGTTTGTATTAGAAGGGAGACTAGTCCTAATCATAAAAGGACTCCATATGTAAGCCGCCCCTCTAACTTATATAAGGAGGGGCAGGGCTCCCCAAAGAGGGAGAAACTACAAGCAAGAAGAAACAATCTTAGGGCTAGACACAAAGAGGAGAGCCGGTTTACGGCGACTCCCTCGTGATGATAATGAGACCTAGCCTCAAACAGCATGTAGGGTTTTTATCGGATGATGTTTCCCGGGGCCCGAAGCTGTCTAAACCCTTGTCTTGCGTGTTGATCCGCCCTGCGTCTCTTGATTCCGCTCAACCCCTCTCAAGCTACCACATAGATGCGTTGGCCTCGCGACTAAGTCCTTACACTAGGACATCTGACGTGACAATTCCACGACAGTTGGCACTCACCGTGGGGCGCGCGCATGGTGGTGTTGAGTTCTTGGAGGGTTTCCCCCATGGGACGAGGAGGTTACAATTTTCCGGATGAGGATTCTATACAATTGATGAGATTGAAGTCAAGAGAAGAATTAGGGTTATGGTTGATCCGCCGCCGTCGCCTGTCCTATGATCTAATATTTGGTTATTTTTCAAGCCACCGAGACCGACAAGGTTTTCGGCCGATTCAACCAGTGTTGGGCGCTAGAAGGAGGGCCTGAACCCGGCGGCCGATTCAACCAGTGCTGGCTCCGTGCGCTGTTGTTCCGTTCATTGCCACCGGCCCTCCGCTGCCGGCCTACTGTTCCTTTTTCTGCTACGAGCCGGCCTCACTAAGTCGCCGCCGAGTCATCGCTGAGTGGCCTTGCCTTTGCCTTGTTGTCTTGCTTCTTCGCCCGTGCGTCAAGGCCGCCGTGGCCACAACCCATCCTACCCTTCCCACCGGCCACGGTTGCGCCTCTGCCATAGTCACCGTCACATCTGAGCCGCCGTTGCCGTTGAACCGTCCACTACAAGCCGCCATCGCCGCGTTTTGCTCCAGCTTTGTGGACTCCTTGGACAGCCCTTGTTACTGTTTTGAACAACCCGTACCAATGCTGCCCGCGAATCGCTCGTCGCCGATGCGGTGCGCCACTACCGGGGCCGGCCTTACCAAGCCGCTGCCTCCGCCAAGACCTGTTCGCGAGCCGCCGCCGTCATCTACATCACCGCAGCCTCCGCTCGTTTCCACCACTGGCTGGCTCCAAGTCGCTCCTACTCTGCTACAAGATTGTCGAGCGTCTCAGCTGGCTTTAGCCGCACCGGGCTGGTCTGCTTCTAAAACCCGTGAAATCTTTGGGTCAACCGAGCATACGCACATGAATCGAGGGTCCAAGTGCTGATCGATGCAAAAAGTAAGGTCTAATGGATTCCCTAGCTCCTTCCCGTGAAGAAACATCAACTAGTACAAGCATAGGAAGGACTAAGGGTAAAAAGCAGCCCCAACGTGGATTTGGATTCAGAAGAATTTTCTACGGGGTCTAGGATTCAGATTTGAGGAAAAAAGAATGGGGAGGACCATCACATCTCACGGGAGGTCAAACTAACTACGACCAGGACACAGGGAGATTGATTCGGACACTGCCGCTTTGGTGTCCACCCGCTTCCATCGCAAGCCGTCGCTGGATGATCTTCGCGGTGCGTGGTCGCCGAGGTGTGTCTGCCTCCTGATCCTCATTGCGCCACACCCGACTTAGCCAAGGGCGAGTTACAGTCGCTGCTCTTCCATCGTCTGCGCCATGCTGGGCCGCCAGGGATCGGCTCCGTAAGCCGCTGCCTCCTTTGTCGCCGGGTTAATAGCCGCTTCACGCCAATCCAAGTCACCGGTACTACCGCGACCTCGCCTACAAACCGGCCGATGTCCTGCATCAAGCCACCATGGCCGCATCGCCGGCGAGTCGCCCCGTGGTTTTCAAGATTGCCTCCAATGGCCGTAATTCAGCCAGCCCTGTCGCCGCAAGCCGCCGCCGTCTTCAGGTTGCCGCACCGCTAGCGCGCCCTCCTCCGTCTGTGAACCGGACCCCTTCTGCTGAAATTGAGGCACCTTGAACTGGACAACCGGGTTTTGGTGAGTCGCCACCAAGCGCACGACTAAGTCGCCATCAAGCACGTTTCCGCCGAATCACCCACGTTTCCGTTAAACCGCCGAGCGCCTCGAGTCTCCTCTGCTGCTTTTCACGAGCGAGCTACAGTGTGCCGAGTCACCTGAGTCCGAGCGCGCCGGGTTTGCCGCCATGTCTCAACCACGGCCAGCCTCGCTATTACTCCGAGCCGCTACAACTCCACGGTGCCCGCTTTGCTTTGCTGCGCCTGCAAGCCACCTTCCGCGTGCCGGGTTATCACTGTGTTCGGCAGAAACATGGACCGCATGTAATGTACTGAACCGCCGTGGCCCTCTGCTGCCGACCTACCGCATGCCTCTGCTGTTGCGGGATCGCGTTTTCAAACCGCCGGCGCTGCAGCGAGCCGTCCGTCTGCGCGGCCTTGCTTCTGCTATTGAGCCGCCGCCTTATCTCCGCCGCGAGCCGCCGGGGCACTGCTGGAGAACCGCCCTGTATCTCCGGGTTTCAACGCGTCGAGCACCGCCGCACGTGGTGAACCGCCCTGCTCCATGCCTTTTCTGTTGTGGAGTTGCGATAGCAAAGGCAAATTCTTTTTGCTGGAGATTGGAGAAGTCAAAGGGAAAAGGAGCAGCGGTGCAAGGGTTACATCATACATTTTGTTGTGTATTCATCCAAGAAACGTCAGGTGCTATCTTTTCTTGTTATTTTTAGCCCATATTGTTTCTGTAAAAAGAACAATTACTCTGTTTATATATTTTTATATATGCAGGACAATGATTCATTGTTTGCTGTTGGGCGGGTGTGCACAAGCCGCCGCTCGTGCAGTTCAATCTACATCAACTTGCTGCGATCGCACCTGCGATTAACTAGCCGTCTGCACGGCTTATCGCGTCTGTGATTAATTCGCCCGTCCATGCCGGTTTACAATGTCGCGGTCGACTCATCTGTCGGAGCCGCCACTGATGCTGCGGTCGTCTCTGCTGTCCGTCTCTCACGGCCTGGTCTACATCGACATACCGGGCCGCACCTGTCTGCATGAGCTGTTTATTGGGTATGAGTAAGTCACAGCCTGGGTAGCCCGGTTTTCTTTCAAATTGGAGGCAAATTATCATCAACCGCCGTCTGCACTGGATGACTCAATGAGCAGGCGCACAAGTCGCCGCCACTACAGTTTTGGTTAACTTCAAATCGCCAGTTGGAAGGAACCATTGGCCGAGTTGCTGACACGGCTCATACGGGATCATTTATAACCCGCCGCAGTCACTTCAACCTTCTATGGATTCACATCATGCTATCAACGCCAATGATATACAAGTTATGCCGGTTTATATCACGGTCAAATATGGAGAGTCTCAAGCCAACTCCTCGAGTCACCTTTGAGACTTGGGGGATACGATGACATGACTCAGCGAATCTTGCCAGTTTCAGAAAATTTAAGAACCCCAGGACGATGGAGGGAAGGATAACCCAGTCCCGGAGGCTACTGTTATATTGATGAAAGTTTAAAGACCATCAGAAAATTTCCGGCTTAGAAAGTATATGACAGTTATACAATCCCGGCTCGAAGAAGTTCCGGGTCATGAGAAAGGACTCCGGTTTACAATCCGGTTCAAGAAAAATCTATTCTCCTACAAAGCTCTGAAGCACTCAAATCCGGTTTAACAATGTCCGGTTCAAAAGGGAATTAACTTCTCGCAAGTTCGAGTTTAAAGGCCGTCAGAAAATTTCCGGCTAAAAATAAGGATTCCGGTTTGAAATCCGGTTCAAGGGAAAGATGTCTCCCACAAAGCTTTGAAGATCTCAATATCCGGTTCAAGATCCCGGTTCAAAGAAGAATTTATCTCTTGCAAAAAGTTAAAAATTGCCGAAGAGGACCTGCTTCCACGATGCGCGGTCCAAACATGGGTATCATGCCTTATTGGCTTGTCATATTATTGGTCACTTGGGGGCTTGGTCGTATCCGAACCATAGCCACGCCTCTTGATCGGCCTAGTGCCATAACATCACTGGGGGCCTTGGTCGTGTCCGAACCAACGCGACACCTTTTGATAGGCGACAGCCACCAGATCACTTGGGGACATGGTCAAGTCTGAACCAGTCACGCCTCTTGGTCGGCCTAAGGCCACAAAATCACTTGGGGGCTTGGTCGAACCCAAACCATTGCCACGCCTCTTGATCTGGCATATATGCCACGAATCATTTGGGGACCTGGCTGACTTGAACCATAGTTACACCTTATTGGGAGCTTGGTGGTGTCTGACCATGGTAACACCATCTGATCGGCTCGGTAAAGCCTCTTTTTGCAAATGGTCTTATCATTGCCTTTGCTTCCATATTTTTTTCATAACTGTTATTTGATTTTTGTTGCGTTTTTAAACCGATATTGTTAATCTGTTTCAAACAATCAATTACAAATTGGCGGAACACGGTCAAATCTTAATCCGGAGACTATCTGCCCGGTTTGATTTTCTATTACCATCCTATTATGGAGTAAACCGGCTTTCATTAACCCGGCTTGACTTTCAATTACAAGTTGTCAATACAAGATCAAGTTATAATCCGGAGACTATCAGCCCGGTCTGGTTTGACTATGAGTCGCCAGTATTATATATGGTTAAACCGGTGTTTATCACAACCCGGTACGGTTTATCATCAACCGGCACAGTATGAAAGGAGTTATCATTACTCAAGATTGGGGTTATCACTCTTACTACAAAAAATTGGTAAAACCAGCAATGTGATTCAATATCACAGGTATGATATATTTCATATTTGATTATTCTTAAGTGCAACCTTGGTTATAAACCCAGGTTATATGTTGGGCATTATGACCCGTCCGGCGGTAAACCGCCAGGACACTTTAAACTTGTCGTGTACAGAAACAGGTTGAATAAAGCATGATTATAAATCACTGACATTTATTAAAGCGGCCTGGCTTTCGACTATGTGTCGCCAGTCTGATGATAAATTATCCGGTGTTTGTTAAACCGGCCTGGCTTTAAGACGATAAGTCGCCAGTATATGATGAAAAATTATCCGGTGTTTATTAAACCTGCCTGGCTTTGGACTATACGTCGCCAGTATATATTTGGATTGCGCCATTGGAATCATGCGCTTATAAATGATTGGGTTATATTATTCAAATAGCCAAAACTTGGCTGAATTTTCATTATGATATTGGATGATTTTTTCATACCGAATTATATTATCTTGAATAGCCAACATGGCTGGATTTCCATTATGGTTATCAATAACCAGTATTATGATTAAGGTTTTCAAAGTCGCTTTAGCGCAATGGCTATCATATTATCAATGGATATAATTTATTCTACAATTGAAGGAATAGTCCCGAGTTGCTGCATGCTTACAACCCGGCACTTGGGGGCTACATTATTTAAGTTGAGATTACATTAAATATGCAAGTCTCATGTTGCTGCAAGCATGCACCATGACACTTGGGGGCTAATGCAAAGTCATTTTTTGCTCATCTTATTGAAGACCCGACTCATCATATCATAGTGAGCCGGCCCTTGGGGGCTACCAATTGCTCCTGTCAACAGTTAAAGGTACAAAGTTTTTTTTCATTATATTGAAGGGTCCACTGCTCAGTTGGTAAAGCACAAGGCTCTTAACCTTATGGACGTGGATTCAAGCCCATGATGGGGGTTACATCATATGATGTTATTTTCATTGAAGTATATATCAAGTCCCAGCTCAATATTATCTTACTGAGCCGGCCCTTGGGGGCTACACATCATTGCTCAAATCTACATGATTATACCTACAAAGTCCCTGCTCATTATTGCATAATGACCCGACCCTTGGGGGCTACACTGGTTAAAGTTTTTATGAGTATAAGACAATTACAAAGTCCCAGGCTGCTGCAAGCATGACAACCCGGCACTTGGGGGCTACATAATATGGAGTATTCAGTTTTTACTAAGTGACTGGGATGAACAACATGGATTTCTTCTTAAGTGGCAGTATTTATATTAAAGCAAGTCTTAAGCCATCACTTTGTTCTGCTCAAGACTTGGGGGCTACAGGTATTATATTATTATGGAAGAACTATTTTCAAATTCTTGTTTTGAGCAAACCGGATTGACCCAGCGTCATCAATAAACATGAACTGGCATTGGCAACAATCATGACTCGGAATTATCAAGTTTTATAACCCGACAATGGTGGTAATCATAAACCGGCAAGTTTTACATCTTCAAGCCGGCTGGATATCAGTTGAATATTTCAGAGACTAATATTTTTGTCAAGTCAGAGCATTGAAGGCCAATTCAAATGGATTCTTTATTTACAATATTTTTTCTGCGAGCAAATTGATTATGAAGCTGGTCTATTGACTTGGATTTTCTAGAAGGAGGAGATGACAAGGATTCAGAATGATCAGATGCCGATTTACAAGAATTCTTAACCCGGAGCATAGTCTGTCAAATTTGTTCTTGTATTTGTTTTACAGGATCAGTTTAACATGGATAAATCCAAATTAAACTGGGGGCTAATGTCGGGGATATACCCCGCGGCGTAAACCGGCCGGAAGTTAACCCGGCCGGACTTGGCGGTTTATCTGAAGACCCCGCTGACACTTGGCGAGTTACTGGCGACCCGTCCTGACTTGGCGGTTTACAAGCAACCCACCTGGTCATTATGACTCACTGGTGGTCCGACGTGCGGGACAGACGGATAACAAGGCCCAAGACCCAGAAGGCCGGTTCACGTTATGGTGGGCCGGTTTAAGAGGAAAGGAATATTTACCTTACAAAGAGTGAAGACCCGGACTTGTATCCGGTTTGTATTAGAAGGGAGACTAGTCCTAATCATAAAAGGACTCCATATGTAACCCGCCCCTCTAACTTATATAAGGAGGGGCAGGGCTCCCCAAAGAGGGACAAGCTACAAGCAAGAAGAAACAATCTTAGGGCTAGACACAAAGAGGAGAGCCGGTTTACGGCGACTCCCTCGTGATGATAATGAGACCTAGCCTCAAACAGCATGTAGGGTTTTTACCGGATGATGTTTCCCGGGGCCCGAAGCTGTCTAAACCCTTGTCTTGCGTGTTGATCCGCCCTGCGTCTCTTGATTCCGCTCAACCCCTCTCAAGCTACCACATAGATGCGTTGGCCTCGCGACTAAGTCCTTACACTAGGACATCTGACGTGACAATTCCACGACACTTCCCGAGGTCCTCCTCGAGCTACCTCGTCGCCCGAGGCAGTGCCTCCCCGCGTCCGGTCACCGCCGGAGACCATGACCATCGCCACGATTTCCTCCTCTGCTCGCGAGCCGTGCTTCGCTGCTGCGCCTCCCTGGCCTTGCTGCCTCCGCGGGGCACCGGCAGCACATCCACCTTGCCGTTCGATGCTGCTTCATCCCTGCGCCACCCGGTGACCCCTTCGTCATTCCGACCGGCAAGTCCAGGCCGTCAAGCTCTTCGTCTTGCTATTGCTCGGCCATCGACCTCCTGTTGCTGCAGGACCATCCCCATCGGGCGCTATGGGCGTGCTGTTTCTTCTCTCTCAAGGTCAAAAGGACGCCAGTTACACGAAACACCAAGTACCACGACGGTCCTCCAAGAGTTTGGGTTTGACAAGTTCGATGACGCTATTGTACAACTACGTTACCGAGACTGGCAAGACCGACTGAACGAAACCGCCAAGTACCTCTATGAACGGATGTGTCAAAGTCGCTTTGGAAATCGCCAAGTACACCACCGACAAGATCACACGGATGCTCGAAAGAGTGTTGAACGAAACGCCAAGTACCACAACGACCATCAGCATGTACCCCTACACCGCATCGGAACGTCGAGTTTCCTCTTCGGATGTGTGTACGGCTATCAGGGCCAAAAGACCCGTACACCATTATCGTCTCCAAAGAACCATGTAACGGAACCGTCAAGTTCGACTACGACTCGTGTACGGCTATGCGGGATTCCTCGGACGCCAAGTTCAGTGATGCATCAAGTTCCTCGCCGTGACCCCGAACATCTATGGAAACCTGTGCAACGATAAACATGTACCCCTACTGCCGTCCGTACTTCTACAGAACGTGTACCACAACCATTGCCGAAGACCCGTGAACGACTAACGATGACCCTCCAAGTTCGTCCACGATTGCTATGTGCCACTACCATCGACGTGAACCACTACTTCCACTACGGCATGAGTACAACTACTACCACTACAAACGTGGCGAGAACGTCTACTTCCGCTACGAACTTGATCCGTTCCAAAAAGTCTCGCCTTGAAGGTATAACCCCGAGACGACGCCCGTGAACAAATGAATGCATGTTGGATGAGATGCCCCCTTTGTCTGCACCGTGTCCGTTTTGTCACTCATTTCCATGCCACTAACCCGTGGGAACCCGGTAGTCGGGAGCACCCCACCATCTTGCTCAACTCGCTCACGCCCCATCTTTTTCACCGGCATCTCAATCGAGTTACCAGAACCGGAACGTTGCCATGGCACCGTTTTGTTATCGTCGCTGTGGCGCCCTTTCTTTCCACCACGGTAACAATTGCTTCATAATTCTCTTATCAACTTTTAATAAAATTGCATAAACTTGCACATGTCATTTGCATCATAATAATAACATTTAAATGTTTAAAATTGTTGTTGCACCAAATTGATAAATGCATATGAGGTTTTACCGGAATTGTTGCTTGTTGTTCCGGCCTCATTTAAACTTGCCTAAATGTTTAGTTTACTTATGCTCCACCTCTTGCCATGTTAACAACATTTAATATTGTTGAGTACCTAAACGAGAGAGAACTAAATAAGTCATGTGATGTTTTCTTCAATATGCAACTCCGTTGCATATTGAGCTCCACTTAATTTGTAGTTTTGTTTGTTGCACTTTGCCATGCCATGCCTCAGTAAACCGGACATGCATCATAGTTGGTTGTGCATCATGCCATGATTTATGTGATGGTTGTTTACTATGTTGTTTGCTTCTTTCCGGTGTTGCTTCTTCGGGTTAGTTCCGATCACGTCGTGTTTGTGAGGATCCGTTCGACTATGTCCGTTTGTCTTCTTCATGGACTCGTTCTTCTTCCTTGCGGGATCTCAGGCAAGATGACCATACCCTCGAAACCACTTCTATCTTTGCTTGCTAGATGCTCGCTCTTTTGCTATGCCTATGTTACGATACCTACCACTTGCTTATCATGCCTCCCATATTGCCATGTCAAACCTCTAACCCACCTTGTCCTAGCAAACTGTTGTTTGGTTATGTTACCGCTTTGCTCAGCCCCTCTTATAGCGTTGCTAGTTACAGGTGAAGATTGGAGTTTGTTCCTTGTTGGAACATGGATATTTGTTGGGATATCACAATATCTCTTATTTAATTAATGCATCTATATACTTGGTAAAGGGTGGAAGGCTCGGCCTTATGCCTGGTGTTTTGTTCCACTCTTGCCGCCCTAGTTTCCATCATACTGGTGTTATGTTCCTTGATTTTGCGTTCCTTACACGATTGGGTTATAATGGGAACCCCTTGACAGTTCGCCTTGAATAAAACTCCTCCAGCAAGGCCCAACATTGGTTTTACCATTTGCCACCTAGCCTTTTCTTTCCCTTGGGTCGGCCAACCCAAGGGTCATCTTTATTTTAACCCCCCGTGCTAGTGCTTCTCTAAGCGTTGGTCCAACCTGAGCGATGTCTGGCGCCACCAGGGGCAACTCTGGGCTAGCCTACCCGACGTCTGGCTCATCCGGTGTGCCCTAAGAACGAGATATGTGCAGCTCCTATCGGGATTTGTCGGTACATCTGGGTGGCTTTGCTGGTCTTGTTTTACCATTGTCGAAATGTCTTGTAACCGGGATTCCGAGCCTGATCGGGTCTTCCTGGGAGAAGGAATATCCTTCGTTGACCGTGAGAGCTTGTGATGGGCTAAGTTGGGACACCCCTGCAGGGTTTTGAATTTTCGAAAGCCGTGCCCGCGGTTATGGGAGATGGGAATTTGTTAATGTCCGGTTGTAGAAAACCTGAAACTTAACTTAACTAAAATGCATCAACAGCGTGTGTAGCTGTGATGGTCTCTTTCCGGCGGAGTTTGGGAAGTGAACACGGTGTTGGAGTTATGCTTGACGTAGGTTGTTCTAGGATCACTTCTTGATCATAGTTTCTCGACCATGCCTTTGCCTTCTCTTCTCGCTCTCTTTTGCGTATGTTAGCCACCATATATGCTAGTGCTTGCTACAGCTCCACCTCATACCTTTTCCCTACCTATAAGCTTAAATAGTCTTGATCGCGAGGGTGTGAGATTGCTGAGTCCCCGTGACTCACAGATACTTCCAAAACCAGCTTGCAGGTGCCGATGATACCGTGCAGGTGACACAACCGAGCTCAAGGAGGAGCTCTATGAAGATCTTGTTCATTGTGTCGTTTCATTTCAGTTGATCTGTAGTGGAGCCCAGTTGGGACGATCGGGGATCTGTAGCATTAGGGGTAGTCTTCTTTTATTTTGGTTCCGTAGTCGGACCTTGATTGTATCTGGATGATGTATTGCTATATTCATGTATTGTGTGAAGTGGCGATTGTAAGCCAGCTATGTATCTCTTTCCTTATTCAGTACATGGGATGTGTAAAGATTACCCCTCTTGCGACATTGCTTATAATGCGGTTATGCCTCTAAGTCATGCTTCGACACGTGGGAGATATAGCCGCATCATGGGCGTTACAGCTGGGCAGCGGTGACGCGGCAGACGGAGGAGGGTGGGGTTTCGCGGCTGGAGCGGAGAGGTTATGGTGGCCTGGGATTTCGAATGGCGAAAAGGGGGCGATGGGAGGGGGTGAAGCATGACTTAGGAACGCGCTTGTCCAAAATGTAGGGTGTGTTACAAAAGTACCCCCCACCGATTTGAACTAGCGGCCCTTTCGGCTCGGGGTTAGAAGGGGGATTTTGCGTGTCAGGATTTGGCAGCTGGAGGGAGTTTTCGCGCGCGTTGTAATTTCGGGATAGCAAGGCGCGGGTTGTGAAGGCGCCAGTTTTGGGAGCACGATACCTGAATTTTCGGGATATAACAAGACACGGGTTGAATTTTAGGGACAAGCCTAACATGTAGTAAAATTGTACTTGTACGTACCAAATCAATCTTCCCTCAACCAAAAAGAAAACAAAAAAAAATAAAACTATTCACACCACACAAAGAGAGGGTCTTGCCCCGTTTTACTATACAAATGCTATTCAAAGCTACTCCCTCCTTCCATCTATATAGGGCCTAATGCGTTTTTCGATGCTAACTTTGACCAAATATTAGAGCAATGATATATGACATGCAACTTACACAAAGCACACCGTTAAATTCGTCCGTGAAAGGTTCTTTCAATGATATAATTTTCACGTTGTGCATGTCATGTACTATTAATCTTGTCAATAGTCAAAGGCGGTCCTAAAAACCTCATTACGCCCTATATAGATGGAAGGAGGGAGTATGAATCCATGTTATGTCCGATTAAATTTTTTCGCTTGTTGTATAATGCATGTAACCTACTCATACCAACATTTTAGTGCATTCCAAATGTCTATACTACCGCTGCAATTCGAACTAAATTTGAATTCGTTTCTCTATTTCAATAAGAATCTACAATCATGATTGTTGCCAACTTCAACCATCATAGTTTCCTTGCTATCCGCCAGATATAAATCAGACGGCCTATAATGCAGAATGGTAGACACACCATCATCAACAACTCCGTTTTTATAAGAGTAGAGATAAAATATATTAAATGTAGCATACCATGTTCATAACCACACCATGTGTATCACCGTTATATATATTCACACATCCGTCGGTTTGAAACACTATGATAAATTCTTCAAATATCTGAATTTGCTTTTTATAATGAAGTATATATGATCTCTATTCGTCTTTTACACCCACACAACCCTCTTATCTTTGTAGCTAGTGCTAACTTTCTCTTGTGCATGCACACGCCCGCATCCCTCTCACCCTCCCTCAGCATTCTCTAGCTCCATCGCGCAAATTCGTCTTTTCACTTTAGGTCGTTCACCCATGGTGTGTGTAGGCCCCCAGCTCCTTCTTTACGGCACACATCGATTGATATGCCTCTCTGGCCAGGTGTGCCTAGCACAAACACAAGCTTCCCCTTTTCTCTTACCGTCCATGCCTCACTCCCACCACTCTTTTCATCGTTCTCGTACTCGCACACTCCTCCTCCTCGATATAGTATGCCTCTCGTACCACCTCCTACATGCATCCCTCTCTCTCTATACTTCTCCTCGTGCCTCATTTGCTTCTAACACACACATGCATGTATACCGATCGATCTCCCAACATATACCTAGATCGACTTTAACTACCCCCCCATCAATCGACGTACCTCACAAGTTATGTCTCTCCTTTCTCTTACAAAGGGAGATTGATCTTCCTATGTAGTTATGTCTGCTTACCACAGCCACATCGTTCCCCCTCATCATTCATGCATGCCTCCTGACCCGTCTCTCACACGCACGTGCACAGACAACAAGCAGCCATCTCCTCTCTTATTGATATTGCGGGCGTGCCCTCCGTTTGTCTAGCAAGCCTATCCCACCATTTGTTAGAAGCAACTCCACTACCACCCCTCCAACACTCTAGCTCTGTCTCTCTCTCAACCTTATTCATCTCCTGCACATATGCATGGATGTCGATCGATCTCCCTTAATACATGAGGCAGATCGATCTCCTTAATACATGAGGCAGGCCTCTCTCCTCCTCCACACATATACCAGCCATTGTACCTCTATAGTTAATTGGGCCTCCCTCTTCCCACACCACACACCGATAGTCGAGCGCTGCAGGTAGGTATCCATGCCACAGAGACAAACTGCACATGTCCCATCTCACGTTCCAGTAGGCCAACCAGTCTATATCTTTGACGTGGGCACACACAAATTCGATGGCACTCTTTATCGATCGCGCGCGCGCACACACACACACATCATCCCTCTCTTTGATTCTATGGACACCTCAAGCCGATGATACCTCCACTCTCTTCTCGTGGATCGCCCCCTCTATATATATGTTATATCCAGGACTCTATTTCACACACATTGCATATGTTAAATTTTTTGATTGACCCCCCC
>NC_041386.1:536005288-536034606 GCF_002162155.2 Triticum dicoccoides | reverse complement strand
CCCCCCCACAAAAAAAAACTCTCAAGAACCCACACACTATATCTCTCTAGGTTTGTATTTCTCTCACACAACCCCACGTAGGTGGTGTACGTATACAAGAAGAGAATAGGTGCACCGTGCACGTACTCACGCTTCGTGCCTAGCCACACCCGCGCGGGTACACGGTGGAGCTCATTTCTTTACGAAATGGCAGACCATGTGCTAATTTGAATGCCTGTAGCGGTTGTTTACCTAGGAAGGTCGTGTACCACGCGTGCACGAAACAAAGTTCAACTTGACGCGTTGCCGCGTTATTTTTAAATAAAGTTATAGCGCTCAATGGCACGTACATAGAATATAAAACGATTTTTATGGAGGAAAAGGTAGTCCGCTCTTCAGAGTATCTCACACATGGCTCCGGTGGCCTCTCTCTCTCTCACCGTTGGTCATTGATCCGGCCACATCCCGTCCGCCGGGGGAAAGGGAGTGCGGTGGCCTCTCTCTCTCTCTCTCTCACCGTTGGTCACTGATCCGGCCGCTTCCCGTCCGCCGAGGGAAAGGGAGTGCGGTGGCCTCTCTCTCTCTCACTGTTGGTCACTGATCCGATCGCACCCCGTCCACTAGGGGAAAGGGAGGAAGTGCATCGTTTCTCTGTTCGACGGCGCCGAGGCAGCACGTCCCGATCTGCGGTACACGCCATTCTCTCTGACCAAGCTCCGGCGCGGCAGGGCCTACGCCACCTGCTTGCAGATTCCGCCCGCCGCCGCTCACCTAGTTACATCCCGACGACCTTCAGGTATCCCCTCCGGCCTTGCTCCACTGCCCGTTTTCCCACGTCACTGCATGTGGATCTTCCATAGTTCTTTGCCCAAAACGTAGCTCGTCCGGCATACTTTCCATATTGCATTCTCGTCCTCACACCATTTTAGACAAACACAACCATGTTGTTATCTTCCCTTGGGACAAGGAATATGCTTCTTTTTTGTTGCCGCATGTGTCATCAACTGTTATTGGCCAGTAATTGTTTCCTTTCTACCTCTTTTTTGCAAACAGGGCTATCCATTTCACGTTGTTGCTATTGCAACCTTTTGGTACACTGCACAAATCACTTTTTTCTTAAGAGTGTTTTGTGCAGTTGTACTAAAATGTCACACGGGCAATGTCTCTACATTTTAGTGCGACTGCACAAAGGGAGATTGGTTTTGCTCTATCCTCCTCATCCAACTCCGAGCCTAATCTTCTCCAACTAGTTAGTCTTAAGAGAGACTGAAAAGGTGGCTGGCTTCTATTTGTGTGTTTATTGTTTCATCAGCAGTCCTCTATTACCGTAATCACACTTGATATCTTTGGAACAGGGACGCTCAGCTCTATTTAGTGGAACTGCACAAAATGATCGGAATGTTGCATGCTCCAGACAACTACTTTTTTCCCAACATGCCTTGTTGATTTAGACAGAGCTGGGGGGACGTTGCTGCCAATGAAAGAATGGATCAATTTTAATTTAACACCTTCTCACAACTTTGTCTTCGGTTGTGATGTAATTATTAGCTCTGATCTGCTAATAATTGACATGCATTAGCAAGGAAGTTAGTTTTTTATTGTTTTCGAAAGAGCATCGATGGCAAGACACGCGAAACAAAAGCTGAAAGCTCACACCATTGTACAATTTCATGTCGCTGGAAAATTATTTGTATAGTACGTCAATTATGTAAACAAATGATGGAAGCTTGATAGCATTGCCAGAAGCCTCTTCATCATCCGGGTCCATGTGCCATGCATGAAATTATACTCCTTCGTTCCTAAATATTTGTCTTTTTACAAATTTCAAACGGGCATATTTTAGAGTGTAGATTCACTCATTTTGCTTCATATGTGTACTCCCTCCGTTCCTAAATATTCTATTCGTCTTAACAGAGATTTCAACAAGTGACTACATACGGAGCAAAATGAGTGAATCTACACTCTAAAATATGTCTATATACATCCGTATGTGCCAGTCCATTTGAAATCTCTAAAACGACAAATATTTGAGTAGTCACTCATTGAAATCTCTAGAAAGACAAATACTCCGGAGTATATTTAAGAATCGAGGGGGTAGTGCACAACCGCATGGGAGACTCAGCCCGGTCGTTGCACCGCATTAATAGTGAGTAATGAGCAGTCAAATCATAAGCCCCACCTTTCCCACTGTAAGTTGCTCTGAAGAAGCAACCATCAATACGCTCTTCTTTGAATCCGCTCATACTACTCCATCTGTCACTGTTTATACAGCGCGCTTCAGAAAAAAGAAAAAAAATCTGTGGGACCAAGGCAACTAGCGATCGGCCTGAAAAATAGCATTGGTAGTTATAGCATGGCGTCTATTACTAGAGGGAATAATGCGTACACACATGCATGCAGTGCTTCCACCCCGGGTACACACATGCATGCACTCCGTAGTAGTACAGTACATGAAGAGAAAATTGTGGACTTGATTGTGGTTACCATGCCCTAATTAATTGAGCATTAAACCAAACGCGTCTAAAGTCTCACTGGTGGTGGAAATGCATTGAGAGAAATGCATCATAATGAAGCGCGCCCTGTAAACTAAGACAGAGGGTCGAGTAGTATGAAGGTGCAAAACCAAGTACGCGTACTACTGCACTTGGCTCTTCACCCCTTCATGAAGTCGAACAATGATGGTACTCCGCATGTTGGGTACTACAGTGTATGCCTCTGACAATCTGACACCGAATGGACTGATGCATGTCCACCGAGGGTAGGTTGCATTAGTCAAAAGGCGTAACCGAGCTTCACCTTGTCCTGCAAGCTTCTCCTCATTCTGCGAGTTGACGGGACACACCAAAAAGTAGTGCTAGTCCATACTCCCTCCTTTCCGGTTAATATGGCTTAATATTTTTTGCGGGTAAATGAGAGAGCTTTATTCATATATATAAGCATTCTTAGGACGATCAGCCAAGACACTGGTCACTAGGAAGCAAGGTACCCCGCAAAAAAGGAAGTAGGAAGCGAGGTGTTTCATCAAGGCAGCTCTCGGCCACATTCAAAGTGCAGCAAGCACGGTTTGCACGAAGATGCGCCGCAAGGTTTGCTGACCTGTTTACATGCTGAATAACAAAAAAAGAGGAAATATTACTGAGCGCTACTATTTGTAACAGGATATGAGCCAGAATTAAGCGAGAATTGTGGCGAGTGTTCCATGCAATCAACTTCCATTATCACATGCGAGAACCCTCGAAGAGAACCAAATGTGTTGAAGATTGCTTTATCACATTTTAGAATTATAATAAGAGTGCAGACGCTCCTCCATCCGGTTCCTAGTACTAGTATAGTACGTACCTTTATGGACTATAGTAGTAGTACTAGTAAACTTTGCGCTTGGCTGTTCGGGAAGTCGAACAATAATAGCACTAGTAGTATAGTGTGTGCTTTTGGCAATCTGACACCGAATTAACTGTTGCACGTCCACCGCCTGAGCGAGGGAGAGCTTGCATTATTCAAAAGTTTCTCCTTGTCCTGCGAGCCACCGCACGCAAGCTTCTCCCGTCCTGCAACCTTCTCCTCGTTCGGCAAGTTGACAGGACACAGCAAAGTAATGCTAGTCCATGATGCCTCCTCTCCGGTTAATATGGCTTAATTTCAGACGAGATAAATACACTGTCTGTCACTGTATATTTGTAAAAATACGGTCAGTGGACTTCGTAATATGCTCATTACGCTCAATATATATATTTTCTGATGTTCATATGGTCACTAGCTCACCCTGACTGAGTATGTGTGTGCATGCACGTGTAGGTTGAGCACTTGAGCGTGACCATGTGTGTTCCGTCGTGTGCTCGGACATGCATGCATTAGGGCGTCGCGCGCATTTTTGCATCCATGTGTACGTGTGACTGTTGCATACACGTAGGGGGAGTACGTGTAGGGGCCACTAAGGAGCAGTCAAATCACACACTAAGTTAGTCAGAAGAAGCAACCATCATTTCACTCTTGAATGACACGTACGCAATATAAAATGGTTGATATGGAGAGAAAACGAAAACCACTATATATACACTAGCAGGAGCCTAAGCTACAAGCCTGCTTGCTTAGGTTTCTCTCTTCACAAGCATAGAACGACGGGCCTGATCCCGCAGCTGGGGGAAGGGAACAATGTTCTGCGTAGACGCAGTCGACATCGGCGAGGGAGAAAATCCACAGTTGATGCGTCCCAATCGGGGGTCACCGCGGTATGGGCCGATGCTGCGTCCCAACCGCCCTTCTAGCTACAGCCCCGACGTCCCAGGTAGTCCATCTTCCTTTTGGAGCCGGCTTGCTCCACTGTCGTAGCTCCATCTCCATGTCGATCTTTCTCTACTTCTACCGGCTTCTATTTGTGATGAGTTTATGTCTCATGAACTAGTGCCAGTACTATTATTTTAATCACACTTCTTCAATATCTTTGCCATCAGGGATGCTCAGGTCGATTTTAGTGGAACTGCACAAAAGCATCGTATGATCCGAGGGTGCCAGCCGTCTTTCCTTCCTGACATGGAAAGTGCTATGGAACAAGAGGTACCAGAAGGTGGAGAACCAAAGAGTGTTGCTTCTATTGTTGCTGACATTCTCACTAAAGAATCTCCCTCTAGCACATTCCTTCGATAGGTTCTACCTGGCTAGGAAATTAAATCATGTTTAGGGTTTAAGGTTTAAGTCGTAGTGACCCCATCAGTAGTTTTTCTATCGTACACGCTCTCACAACTTTTTTCTTTAGTTGTGAAGTAAATATTGGCTATGATTTGTGAATCATTGAGATGCATCAGCATGCGTGTTAGTTTTCCTTTGTATTTGATGGAATGTTGTAACGGGGCAACCTTGGAATAGGAATGAAAATGGAGTGGAAAAGTTTCCGTTTTTCCAGAGAAAAAATGGAAATGGAGAGAAACCAATGTTTCCCAATGTTTCGTTTCGTTGGATCGCGCCATCGAGAAAAACCAACGTTTAAATCACGTCTGTCGTGTTCGTGTCTCACCCTCCTCCATGGCTCGACCCCACACAGTCGCTCGACATGCCACTCACTGCAAACCGAGTAGTATATCATAACTTACCCGCCTGCTTGTCGATGGATCGCGCCATGGAGTACTAGCACTACTGGAAGAGATTGACGAGTTGGGGGAGGACAGCTAGCTGTAGCACGGACTCCCAAGAACTTACTACTGGAAGAGATCGCGCATGTTGTAGCCGGTTATTGCGACCTTTGAACGTGGAGCAGCCGCATGCACCCGGAAGCGGCGCGGGCGACGCTCTCTCGGCCGGCGCGCCGCAATCAATGCCGGCGCCAGTGAGAGGTCGCGTCCACTCTGGCCGGGCATGAATGCGGCACTGACCGTTTCGGGCGGGAAGCACGCGCGGGTGATGAAGAGGGTTCGGGTTGGTCAGGACCGGCCGTGGCAGCGGTCCGGACGTGCGCAAACAAGAGATGTTGTACGTTAATATTGCCGCATATATAATTAATAACGTAAATAATGTGCCAGTTGGACAAATATGATTGGAGATGGAGATGGAAATGGAATTTTACGTAAACACAGATATGCATGTCTATGTCTATGTGTGTGTGCGCGACGACTCTCGCGACCTGGAAGCGGGGGCGTGTTTTTGATCGAGTTTTCTTTCTTGGTACGTTAGAAAATCAGTTTGTCTAATTCACTTCTAGATGTTATTTAAGGACATCACATCTAAGCTCCCACAAGTATATAATGTAGCAACAAGAAACAAAAAAAACTAGGAAAAGACCACAAACAGAGTGGACATCAACTTATATGTGACATAACTATGTCACATCTAGATGTGTCCTAGACAGACCCTTAAAAAATTGTCCGCTGGTTTTCGTTTCTTTTTTTCCGGGAACGCACATATTCTATTTAAAACCACTCCTATGGAGAGATTTTTTTTACTCCATTATAGCCTCTTGTTTGATAGAGTTTCTCGCGTCTCACTCTCTCACCCTCTCCATATCAAAACAAGATGACAGTGTCCACTCTATCTCTCTCCTCACCGGTGGTCACAGATCCAGCCGAATCCCGTCCGCTGCGGGAGGTGAGGAGGTACAGCGTTGACGTTGTCGCCGTCGGCGACAGAGGAAGCCGATGCGCACCGTCCTCTCGGAGCCGGCGCCGGCGCGGACGAAGATCCTCCGCGCCCTTGTTCGCTGCCGTTGTGTGGGCAGATCCCGCCCGCCTGCCTAAACGACATCTCGCCCACCTGAGGTATAACTTCTTGTACCGGTCCAGCTCCCCAGGTCGTTGCGTGCGGGTTTTCTTCTATGCGACTACTCCCCAGCTCCCCATGCATAGTAGCTAGGGTTCATCGGCTGGTCCAACATCACCTACTAGTGCTATTATAAAGGAAATGCCACTCAAAAAGTTGTCCTGATTTATGCCTCGGTGGAGGTATACATGTTGTTTCGAAAAAAAGTACATGGTGGTTGTGCGGTCATTATCCATATGGTGGTAATACTATCACTGGTTAAATAAAGAAATGCTTTTTTTCTCGGGTATCCTGGTTTAGTTCCCATCAAGATAATTATGATGCTTCTGTTTGTTGGTGTACTTTTCATTAATTCTTATTGACAATTGAGATGTTGTTGCTAACCCTTTTTTATATTTTTGGAAACAGCGATGCGTGTCTCCATACCAGGGCATGTCTTCCTCAATTTTAGTGGAACTGCACAAAATTGGATGGCCATTGTTGTTCCGCCTCACTGTCCTCTGCCACATGGTTCTTCCTTCCTCGAGCTTGATTACTGAGAAGAAACAGACCATAGTGAGGATTTGTCGAACTTCTTAGGTGCCTCACCCAAACTTGATGCCAAATGGATGATGCATCACCACGATGACCTATCGATGCTCATGGTTGCGCCTCATGGTTGCGTCGGCTGGTGAAGCTGATCGATTTTTGACGGAAAACAAGCTATCTTCCATCAGTGCTCTTTGCTTGTTACGCACAAAGATGATATCCTTCGTCAATTCACCTTGGTTGTGTTGGAGACGCAATCGTCTTTCACATTGGTGCAATTTTTGCTAGGGTTTTACGACAGGTGGGCCCAAAATGTGGCTGGCTCACCTGCCATACAGCCAAAAGCAGGTGCAGTGAAGGCACCGGAGCTCAGTCCGTACTACAGTAGTATATATATAAGCGGGAGCCTCAGCGCTTGTTCACTAGGGTTTGCACTCTCCACACGCTCGCCGCACTACATATATGTTACACGCTGGAGGCTCAGCGTTCATTTGCTAGGGTTTGCTATATTCATAGTCTCTCACCCTCTCTTCACCAGATCTAAACAAGACTGCATTGGCCTCTTGTCTCTCTCTCCCCCCTCACAGCTGGTGAAGGAGGCGTCCGTATCCCGTCGCACCGGGAAGGGGAGGAGGTGCAGCGTTCACTCTATCGCCTTCGGCAAGGGAGGCAATCCACTGCCGGCTGCGCTGTTCTCTTTCACCCAGCGACTGTGCGGGAGGGCCACCGACCCCTTCTTCCTCGCCGCCGTACATAGTGTGGGCAGATCCGGCCTCCCGCTGCACGCCTTGCCACATCCTGACGACCCTAAGGTATAAGTTTCTTTGAAACCATCGTTGCTCTAGCTGCATGTGGATCTTTTCTGATCTGTAGTCGAATCTAGGTCTTGGTTCAAAGAGGAAAGAAGGGTGCGGTGGGCTGGAGCAAGAATCTAGGACGTGGTTCAATGAGGAAAGGAGGGGCGGAAAGTAGTATAGACTGGCTATCCATCCGCTTTGTAGGTTGAAAAGGGAAAAAGGGGGTAACCTAATACACACATCTGTAAGGAACCGATCTCTTTGTTGAAAAGGGAAAGAAACTGGGGGTTGGGTAGTTTGTGCATGACTAGATTTGCTGCCCTCACATAGGAAGAAGGTTCAAAGAGAAGAAATATGGGACCAGCGCATATATGCTGCTTGGCTACATACTCTACATCACCCATTTATACGTGTGGACGCACATGGTGCTGGCATGTCCCATGCAGCTATTTTGATGTTGTTAATCTCAGAATTAACTACTGATTCGTTTTAAAAGAATTTCTCTGTTAATATCAATCAATGCAACCGTTTTAGAAATGCTACTGTCCTATACTTTGTTTTCCATCAAGATAAGGTAGATGCTTCTTTTTGTGGCCGCATGTTTCATCCTCCTTTATTGGCCAGTAATTGTTTTCTTTTTTGCCTCTTAAAACAGGGATATCTATTCACTTGTTGCTATAGAAAACTTAAATGTCACACCGGCAACTTTGCTTGATTTCAGTGCAACTGCACAAAACTTGATTGGATTTCCTATTCATGTTGGTAGATTCGTATTTTATGTTGGTCGTCTCATGAAAGGTCAGTACAGGCCTTCATCCACATGATTGTGCAGTGTGCTTTGAGATGTTGTGCTACTTGTATTGGCACTATTTTAAATAAATGAGGAATTGAAGCTATTGTATTGCTGTCTTTTCCCATTAAGTAGTGAACAAAAATGGGACCAACCGAGACATGATGCTTGTTGCTTTGTTACAACAAATTCAACATCACCCCCTTTATAAGCCAGTAATTGATGCCACTCTCAGAATTAACTACTGAATCTTATTTCAAAACTGCAACACTTGTTAGGGATTGGCGGGATTACCATTTTTGTGGCTGCATGTTTCATCCTCCTTTATTAGCCAGTAATTGATTCCTTTTTTGCCTCTGTTTATACAGGGATATCTATACAACTTGTTGCTATTGTGACATTTTGCTTTGCTACGCGAAACACTTTGCTTGATTTCAGTGCAACTGCACAAAATGAGATTGGATTTCCTATTCATGTTGGCAGATTCGTACGTGATCTTGTGTGCGTCATGACAGGTTGGTACTTGCCTTCATCCACATGATCGTGTAGTGTGTTTTGAGATGCTGTGCTACTTTTATTGGTACTGTTTTAAATAAATGATGAATTGAAGCTATTGTATTGCTGTCTTTTCGCATTAAGTAGTGAACAAAAATGGGACCAACCCAAACATGATGCTCGTTGCTTTTTTACAACAAATTCAGCATCACCCCCTGTCGGATTTCGGGTTCCGGCAGACCCTTGAGGTTCGACCACTGGGGTGCACGCGGAGATCACTCCCCTACCGATCTACATGCAATCTCCTCGCGTGATCTAAGCTGGAAACAACGAACAACACAAGGGACACAAGGTTTATACTGGTTCGGGCCACCGTCGTGGTGTAATACCCTACTCCAGTGTGTGGTGTGGTGGATTGCCTTAGGGGCTGATGATGAACAATACAAAGGAAGAAAAACCTCGCGAGAGGTGTTCTTGAGCTGGTGCGATGAACTGCTGATGGATCTGCTTAGCGTGAAACTGGCAGGCCTCGCAAGCCTTCACAAGCTCAACAGCGTCGTTGAGCGCCGTGGGCCAGTAGAATCCACTGTGGAACGCCTTGCCGACGAGGGTCCTTGACGACGAGTGGTGCCCGCAGTCTCTGCCGTGTATGTCTGCCAGTAGCTCCTTCCCTTGCTCTCGGGAGATGCAATGTAGGGACACGTCATTTGGTCACTTCTTGTAGAGCTCTCCATCTCTGATGCAATAAGCCGTGGCCTGCCGCGCCACACGCTCCGCTTCCTCCTCATTCTCCGGCAGAGTCCCTTGCATCAGGTAGTTCTTGAGCTCCGGGATCCAACACCCTTCCTGAGGCTCTAACGCCAGGAGCAGGCGTGCCCCTGAGGCTGGGCCGCAGATCGGGGCTCCTGAGGCAGGCGGCTGAGGGAGCTCCTCCCTTGGTTGCGCCGTGCTCGACAGTGGCGGCACCGCTGAGGGTTTGAAGAGCCGCTCCTCGAAGATGCCAAGCTCCTGAGGCAGCCGTCTGGACGCCCTTTTGGCAATGTCATCGGCCTCCCGATTGGTGCCGCGAGGCACATGCTGCAACTCCAGCCTCCAGAACTGTTTCTCCATCTTGCGAACCTCAACGAGGTAGGCTTCCATGTGCTCGTCCTTTGGCTCGTATATCTTGTTGGAGAAGTTGACGAGGAGCTGCGAATCACCCTTGATGACGAGGTGAAAGTGCAACTATCCCTAGGTGGTTTTGGTAATTCATAACAACATATAGCTCATTGAGCTAATGCTATTCCAAGATGACTATTTCAGGAAACCTCAATGATTGGCATGGCATGGATGTGAAAGTGGAACCCTCAGAATGCTAAGGACAAAGGATTGGCTCAAGCTCAAAAGCTCAAGACTCTTCATTTTATATTTTAGTGATCCAAGATCACATTGAGTCTTTAGGAAAAGCCAATACTACCAAGGAGGGATGAGGTGTTGCTTAATGAGCCTCTTGCTTCATGTGCTTAGTGATATGCTCCAAAACCCTCAACTACTTTCCCATATCCACATATGACCTAAACCCTAAGCCAAACTCGGTCCTACCGATTCTTTCTATCCGGCGCCACCGAGTTTCACTTGTCATAAGCCACTGCCAAACCCTAGCAATTTGGTTCTACCGATAGGGATCTCGGTCTCACCGAGGTGGGATTGCAAACTCTCTATTTCCCTTTTGTAACTTTTGGTCTCACTGAAAGAGCGAATCGGTCCCACCGAGATTGCAGTGTAAACTCTTTGTTTCCTTTTTGTAACTTTTCGGTCTCACCGAAAGAGCAAATCGGTCCCACCGAGTTTACCTGACCAACTCTCTGGTTAGCTTATTACCAAACTCGGTCTCACCGAGTTTGTGTAATCGGTCTCACCGAGATTACGTTATGCCCAAACCCTAACCATATCGGTCCTACCGAGTTGCATGTCAGTCCCACCGAAAATCTCTAACAGTCACTAGGTTTACCTTTTCGGTCCGACCGAGTTTGTTGATTCGGTCCCACCGAGATTGGAAAACTGTGTGTAATGGTTGGATTTTGTGTGGAGGCTATATATACCCCTCCACCTCCTCTTCATTCGCAGAGAGAGAGCCATCAGAACACATACACAATTCCAACTCATATGTTCTGAGAGAGAACCACCTACTCATGTGTTGAGACCAAGATATTCCATTCCTACCATATGAATCTTGATCTCTAGCCTTCCCCAAGTTGCTTTCCACTCAAATCTTCTTTCCACAAAATCCAAGTCCTATGAGAGAGAGTTGAGTGTTGGGTAGACTATCATTTGAAGCACAAGAGCAAGGAGTTCATCATCAACACACCATTTGTTACTTCTTGGAGAGTGGTGTCTCCTAGATTGGCTAGGTGTTACTTGGGAGCCTCCGACAAGATTGTGGAGTTGAACCAAGGAGTTTGTAAGGGCAAGGATATCGCCTACTTCGTGAAGATCTACCGCTAGTGAGGCAAGTCCTTCGTGGGCGATGGCCATGGTGGGATAGACAAGGTTGCTTCTTCGTGGACCCTTCGTGGGTGGTTGCTTCTTCGTGGACCCTTTGTGGGTGGAGCCCTCCGTGGACTCGCGCAACCATTACCCTTTGTGGGTGGAGCCCTCCGTGGACTCGTGCAACTGTTACCCTTCGTGGGTTGAAGTCTCCATCAACGTGGATGTAGGATAGCACCACCTATCCGAACCACGGGGAAAACATCCGTGTCTCCAATTGCGTTTGAATTCTCCAAACCCTTCCCTTTACATTCTTGCAAATTGCATGCTTTACTTTCCGCTGCCAATATACTCTTTGCATGCTTTCTTGAATTGTGTGATGATTGCTTGACTTGTCCTACAATAGCTAAAATCTGCCAAGAACTAAAATTGGGAAAAGGTTAAGTTTTTATTTGGTCAAGTAGTCTAATCACCCCCCCCCTCTAGACATACTTTCAATCCTACAAGTGGTATCAGAGCTTTGGTCTCCATTTGCTTTGATCTCCATAGCTTTTGGTGGTCATAGCCTTGGTTTCACAACCTAGGAGAGTATGGCGTCTAGCGAGGGAAATTATCACCATAGAGGTCCTTACTTTGATGGTACTAATTTTGCTAGTTGGAAGCATAAAATGAAAATGCATATTCTTGGACATAACCCCGCCATTTGGGCTATTGTGTGTGTTGGTTTGCAAGGTGACTTCTTTGATGGGAAAGAACCAAACCGTGAAGCTACCGCAGATGAGTTGAAGATGTTGCAATACAATGCTCAGGCTTGTGATATTCTCTTCAACGGATTGTGCCCCGAAGAATTCAACAAAATCAGCCGTCTTGAGAATGCAAAGGAAATTTGGGACACTTTGATTGATATGCATGAAGGTACCGACTCCATCAAGGAATCCAAGTTGGATGTGCTTCAAAGTCAACTTGACAAGTTCAAAATGAAGGATGGTGAAGGTGTCACTGAAATGTACTCTAGGCTTGCTCTCATCACAAATGAGGTTGCCGGCTTAGGAAGTGAAGAGATGACCGATAGATTCATCATCAAGAAGATTCTAAGAGCCTTGGATGGAAAATATGATACCGTGTGCACATTGATCCAAATGATGCCCAATTACAAAGATCTCAAGCCAGCGGAGGTGATTGGAAGAATAGTTGCTCATGAGATGTCACTTAAGGATAAAGAGGAACTTCACAACAAATCAAGTGGTGCCTACAAAGCCTCATGTGAAGCCCCTACATCATCAAGTGAGAAACAAAACTTCAATGAAGAATTGAGCTTAATGGTGAAGAACTTCAACAAGTTATACAAGAGTAGAAGCAAAAATAGAAGCTTCAAGTCAAGGTCCTACAATGACAAAAGATCTTCTAGTCGAGAGCGAAACTGCTACAGTTGTGGAAGACCCGAACACTATTCCAATGAGTGTACGGCTCCCTACAAGAGAAGAGAAGATTCTCCAAAAAGAAGAAGCAAAGAATCACCACCAAGAGAGAGAAGGAGTAGAGATGATCGTTATGAACGAAGATACTCACGGAGAAGCAAGGATTCGAAAAGGAAGGAAAAATCATCAAGGAGCTACACAAAACAAAGACATCAAGCTCATGTTGGTGAATGGGTATCCGGCTCCGACTCCGACAGCCACTCCGAGAGAAGTTATCACTCCGACTCCGAAGATACTCAAGATGAAGGTGTTGCCGGTCTAGAACTTTTGTCAACCAACTCCTACGACATATTTGACTCACCAAATGAAGGAATTGGAAGATGCTTCATGGCCAAAGGTCCTAAGGTAACACACCCCGAGTATGTTGATTTCAATAGTAATGAAGATGACTTGTTAGGTGATGATTTGCTTGTTGACAACTCTAGTGATGAATACTATGATGAAACGTCAATTAATCATGCTAAGCAAGATAAAACGAATGACAGTGATAAGGAGAAGATTGAGGCTCTAACTAAAGAACTAAACACTCTTAAGTTAGCTCATGAAACTATCTTCGAAGATCATCGAGAACTTTTAAGAGCTCATGAGAAATTACGCTTTGAAAAGCTCAATCTTGAGCAAGAGCATGAGTTCTTAAAAGCAATCAATGATGATCTCCGCAAGAAAAGTTCTTCTTACATTGCCAAGCGTTTACTCTTATCCACTTACATGCCTCAAGTCAAGTCTAGTAACAAGAACAAGAAAGATTCTTCCTCTAGCAGTAACAATGATCATGCTAAATCCAATATTGTTGCTTCTAGTAGTTCTCTTGATTCCACTAATGATTCTCTTAGCCAAGTTACACTTGAGCAAGAAAATAGCTTATTGAAGGGAATTATAGAGAAAGGAGTGTACAAAAGCCTTGCCAGGAGTAAGCAATTCGAGGAAATTGTGCGCAAGCAAGGAACGCACCGGAAGAATCAAGGTGTTGGTTTTGAACGAAAATTCAATGCCAATGGAGTTGAGTGGGAAGAAGATCAATACCCCAAGACAAAGTTTGTTCCTCAACAAGAGAAGTATGATACTTCTTACAAGGGGACACAAGCTCAAGATGATCTTCCACCACAAGACTACAAGCAAAAAGGCAAGGACAAGCTTCAAGAGGAAATTGATGCATTTGAAGAAGCTCCTAAGACCTTAGTCAAGTGGATTCCCAAGACTACTTCAAGTTCCACTTCATCAAGTACGACTACAACTCCAAGGATTCCCATCAAGATGGTGTGGATCCAAAAGAAGAAGAACTAGAGAGTTCTTGAGGGTGACTCCACCAACATACTTCACTCTTATCATTTTGGCAAGAACAAGTGCAATCAACTTCCACATCTTGCACTAGTTCAAGGAGTCACAAACCCTCTTGTTGGTAAGACAAGGGACAAGGTAACCTAAAAGTTTTCATGGACATCATCTTGTGTGTGCATCACTCTATGTCTATGGATATCCTTGTTTGTTCCTTGTGGGACTAACCCATGTAGGTATTGAAAGTGCAATTCACTCAAATGGATAGCTCCAAGTGATCTACATCAACATTGAGCATCCACATCTTCAACATCTACATGAAGTCATCATCGACAAAACCCGAGGTTAGTTCATCCCTCTAAGGGGGGATATCACATCTAGGGGGAGCTTTACTCTAAGACTTGAGCTAAAGCAACTCTAAAGATGTGAACACAACAATGCTTTATGTAAAAGTGGTAACCCCACTTGAGCTTAAACGATGAGTATGACCTATGATCAAGTGTTCTCACTTGACACCTAAGTGAATATACTCATATATAGATGACCTTGTCATCACAAATTGCTTGATAGATGCTAGAATTGGTTGTGCATGCCTTGTCACATATTTCATTTGCCATCTTATTGTGTGAGCATGCTGGTTGCATATTTTACTCATTCGAGGACATCCACTTGTTGTTTTGATTGTTTGGTTTTATTTCCTTTTGCCAAGTGGATGGAAAAGAATGCCTAAGAACCTCCTCTAGCTATCTATGCTTTTCTCGTCTCAAACTCTATTCATGCTACATCACAAAATTTGATCAAGTCAGATTCGAACCACTCTGTGTGAGGAGCGCTCGGAGTCCCCAATTCGTCATAGACTTAAACTTCCAAAACCTCTTTATGATTCGCGGTCTGACCGATACCCCACTTTCGGTCCTACCGAGATCATTAAGTTGATCTAGGTTTTCGATCTCGGTGCAACCGATTTGAACCATTCGGTCACACCAAGTTGCAACAACTGTATACAGTTTTGCATCTCGGTGCCACCGAGTTGTTCCACTCGGTCACACCGACAGGGTCGGGCTATATATAGTCACGGGCAAAAATTTGGAAATTTCTCCGAACCCCTTCGCCCGCGCGATAGCCTGCTCTGCCAACTTGGTCTCTGGATCGTCTCCTCGCCGCCAGCCGCCTCCAGTCGCTGGTCTCCGTCGCCGCCAACGGAAATTCAACCCCGCCGTTGCCGCCGTAGCGAGTCTTCGCCGAACTAGGGTATGGACTCAATTTTTGTGCTATTCCCCAATACGATTCTTAGCACATTGTGATCATCATGATTCTTGCCATGTTTGTTAAACTTCTATCCAGTCAATGAACTCGTAGATTAGGTTTAATTCGAAAATTTTAGGGTTAGGTTTCCGCCGAAACCATCTCGGACCCACCGAGTTGAAAAACTCGGTCCCACCGATTTGGCTTATGCCATTGCACAAGTGAGACTCGGTCTGACCGAGAATTACTTATCGGTGTGACCGATTTTGGAACTTTGTGAAACCCTAGCAGTCTCGGTGCCACCGAACTATGACTCGGTCTGACCGAGTTCACTAGTTTAGGTGCCAAAACTGCTTTGGTATCACCGAGTTTAGAAATCGGTAGATCCGAGATGCTTTCAGTGGGAAACTAAAACTAAGTTTTTGAATTATTCTTTTGCAAAAATCTCTGCATTTTGTGATGCTTATCCACTCTATTTCATCTATAACCTATTCATAGGGTCAGCAGTCAGAGTTTGCATCATGTCAGACCAAAGTGATAGCCAGAACTTGTCAGAGCAGCAAGTGTAGATGAGTGAGGGCACTAGTCCCTCAAGTTCCTCAGATGATGGCAGCAGGAGCACCCCTAGCAATCTACCTAAAGCTGCCACAAGACAGAGAAAGAAGAGAACCTCAGACTCAGAAGATGAGGATTATGTGGCAGAAGAGGAAGCAACTTCCATGAGAGTTGAGCCAGCACAGGGCATAAAACCAGGGATGAAGATCAAAAGGCCAGCAGGCAGGCAGCCTATGTCAAAGGCCAGAGCTTCAAATGAGAAGCCCACTCCCATTGAGCCAGTTGCTGCTGAAGGCAAGACGAGGAAAGAAAGGGTGAAGAAAACTGTAGCCAGAGTGCTTGGCAAGGCTTCCATCATGGAAGATGAGGAGGAAGAAGAAGAGGTAGCTGCACCAGCACCTAAGGCACCCAAGCTGATGGGTGACGCCATAAGAACAGGGGCAGCTGCTTCCAAGGCCAAGCCAGCTCCAAAGCCAAAGCCAAAGAGGAACACAAGAAGCATCCCAGCTACTGAGAAGAACAAGGCCCCAGTGCCTGAAGCTGCAGAAGAAGAAGAAGAGAATGTTCTTAGAAAGCTCAAGCCCAAGATCCCAGACCACAACGATGCTCATCCTGTGGCTGAGGATATGAAACTCAGGAGAGATTCAGGGCTCCGGAAGTGGAGAGAAGCAGACCCGTATGCTTCAAGGAGAAGGACTACAGTTGACTACGGGTTTCACACCAAGGAGCAGCAAGACTTTTATGAGACAGTGCTGCTAGACAAGAAGCCAATTGTCTGTGATATGAGATGGGTTGATTGGCAATACATCAAGGACAACAAAGAGTACTACCCTGGAGTGCAGGACAGCTTCAAGGCATGTGGAGTAGAGGACTTTATTGGGTAGAAGCTCACAAAGTGGAACGAGGAACTCATCATGCAGTTCTACTCCACAGCCCATTTCTATCCAGATGGCAGGATTGTATGGATGTCAGAGGGTACGAGGTACCAGTCTACAGTTGCTGAATGGGCTCAGCTGATTAATGCCCCAGAAGAGCATGACGATGACTTGGACATTTATGCCAAGAAGAAGATGGACCATAACTCAATGTCAAACATGTACAAGGAGATTCCAAATGAAGCACTTGATACGTTCAAGTTTGGCTCAGTACACTATCTTCTGTCAGGGCTGCCAACCATCAACTGGATTCTTAGGCACACCCTATTGCCCAAGTCTGGAGATCACAAGATGATCAGGGGCCACGCGATCAACTTGCTTCATATCTTTGACGTGCCACAGAAATTCAAAGTCATGAGCCTTATGATTGAAACAATCAAGAGGAAAGCAGCAGACCAAAAGAGGAGCTGTGGATATGCCCCACAGATTCAGGAGCTCATCAACTCTAAGATGGGCACGGGGATATACTTATTGGACAAGGAACACCTGTCCATCCGTCCAGATTTTGAAGATAATCAAGTGGTCATGACTGAGAATGAGCCATCATCTGCCCAAGCACAAGCCAAGAAGGAGAAGGCGAGGAAGGAGAAAGCTGCCAAGATGCCTACTCAAGAGGAGGCATCTGAATATTTCCTGAAAACCAAACAAGAGCAGCTTGGTTACTTGATTGCATCCACCCTGCGGATTGAGCAAGGACTAGCTACCCTAACTCAGAACCAGGCAAGCTTAGAGAGGATCATGGAACAAAAGTTCTATGACTTGGATGTCAAAGTGACAGAGATTCAAACTGAAGTGGAGCAGCTCCAGGATGACATGCAGGAGAGGAGAGGCAAGACTACAACTGATGCCTTTGCCAGAGTGCCACGAGGTCCGAGGTCGTCTACAGTGCCAGTTGCTGACCCTAGAGCCACCACATCTGCACCAGCTACAGCCTCAGTTCCACTAGCTCCAGCGTCCACTTCAGCCTCGACTCCGACCACGTCTACAGAAGGCTTCGTCCTTGGAGTGCTCCGGACTCCACCACCACCTGAAGATCAAGCCTGAGTGTCAACTTAGCACTATGCATTTTCTAGGAACTTTTTGGTAACTTGTTGCCAAAGGGGGAGAAAATGTATAGATCATAGGCTTCGAGAGAGAGTGTTGCTTTTATTCTCTCTTGTTTTATTTTGTGGTTTTTCGAACTTTGTTTGCTTTTGTGTATGTATTTCACTATTCTTGGTGATGAGTGCATGTATTTCATTCTTATCATTTTAAGCGCTCCACCAAGATGTATGTGACATGGAAGAGTAACCCATGACTCTAACTCTTTGTGCATTTGCAGTTCAAAGCAAATTTTAAATATGCACAAATTTAGGGGGAGCTCTTACTTGTCACATACTTCTCAAAGCGACGATATATTTCATGCTTATTATCATTTGTCGAAGCTTTGATCTATATGTTGTCATCAATTACCAAAAAGGGGGAGATTGAAAGTGCAACTATCCCTAGGTGGTTTTGGTAATTCATAACAACATATAGCTCATTGAGCTAATGCTATTCCAAGATGACTATTTCAGGAAACCTCAATGATTGGCATGGCATGGATGTGAAAGTGGAACCCTCAAAATGCTAAGGACAAAGGATTAGCTCAAGCTCAAAAGCTCAAGACTCTTCATTTTATATTTTAGTGATCCAAGATCACATTGAGTCTTTAGGAAAAGCCAATACTATCAAGGAGGGATGAGGTGTTGCTTAATGAGCCTCTTGCTTCATGTGCTTAGTGATATGCTCCAAAACCCTCAACTACTTTCCCATATCCACATATGACCTAAACCCTAAGCCAAACTCGGTCCTACCGATTCTTTCTATCCGGCGCCACCGAGTTTCACTTGTCATAAGCCACTGCCAAACCCTAGCAATTCGGTTCTATCGATAGGGATCTCGGTCTCACCGAGATGGGATTGCAAACTCTCTGTTTCCCTTTCGTAACTTTTCGGTCTCACCGAAAGAGCGAATCGGTCCCACCGAGATTGCAGTGTAAACTCTTTGTTTCCTTTTTGTAACTTTTCGGTCTCACCGAAAGAGCAAATCGGTCCCACCGAGTTTACCTGGCCAACTCTCTGGTTAGCTTATTACCAAACTCGGTCTCACCGAGTTTGTGTAATCGGTCTCATCGAGATTACGTTATGACCAACCCTAACCATATCGGTCCTATCGAGTTGCATGTCAGTCCCACCGAAAATCTCTAACGGTCACTAGGTTTACCTTTTCAGTCCGACCGAGTTTGTTGATTCGGTCCCACCGAGATTGGAAAACTGTGTGTAACGGTTGAATTTTGTGTGGAGGCTATATATACCCCTCCACCTCCTCTTCATTTGCAGAGAGAGAGCCATCAGAACACATACACAATTCCAACTCATATGTTCTGAGAGAGAACCACCTACTCATGTGTTGAGACCAAGATATTCCATTCCTACCATATGAATCTTGATCTCTAGCCTTCCCCAAGTTGCTTTCCACTCAAATCTTCTTTCCACAAAATCCAAGTCCTATGAGAGAGAGTTGAGCGTTGGGGAGACTATCATTTGAAGCACAAGAGCAAGGAGTTCATCATCAACACACCATTTGTTACTTCTTGGAGAGTGGTGTCTCCTAGATTGGCTAGGTGTTACTTGGGAGCCTCCGACAAGATTGTGGAGTTGAACCAAGGAGTTTGTAAGGGCAAGGAGATCGCCTACTTCGTGAAGATCTACCGCTAGTGAGGCAAGTCCTTCGTGGGCGATGGCCATGGTGGGATAGACAAGGTTGCTTCTTCATGGACCCTTCGTGGGTGGTTGCTTCTTCGTGGACCCTTCGTGGGTGGAGCCCTCCGTGGACTCGCGCAACCATTACCCTTTGTGGGTGGAGCCCTCCGTGGACTCGCGCAACCATTACCCTTCGTGGGTGGAGCCTTCCGTGGACTCGCGCAACCGTTACCTTTTGTGGGTTGAAGTCTCCATAAACGTGGATGTAGGATAGCACCACCTATCCGAACCACGGGAAAAACATTCGTGTTTCCAATTGCGTTTGAATTCTCCAAACCCTTCCCTTTACATTCTTGCAAGTTGCATGCTTTACTTTCCGCTGCCAATGTACTCTTTGCATGCTTGCTTGAATTGTGTGATGATTGCTTGACTTGTCCTACAATAGCTAAAATCTGCCAAGAACTAAAATTGGGAAAAGGTTAAGTTTTTATTTGGTCAAGTAGTCTAATCACCCCCCCCCCTCTAGACATACTTTCGATCCTACACGAGGCGCTTTACCCCTAAGGCAATAGCGGCCTTCAAGCCTGCTATTAGGCCTTCTACTCCGCTATGTTGTTGGAGACCTTTTCTCCGTGCTGGAAGCAGAGTTGTATGGCGTAATAGAGTTTGTCCTGGGTAGGGGACACAAGCACTGCGCCAGCTCCCGCACCGTGTCGGGAGAACGCCCCATCAAAGTACATGACCCAGTCGTCCGGTGCTTCACCCCCCGGGGAAAGTGATCGGTCTTCGCCTGCCTCGAGACCCGACGCTTCTGCCCATTCTGCCATGAAATCTGCAAGTGCGGCTCCCTTGATGACTCTGGTTGTACTGAATTCTAGCTGAAATGCCTGTAGCTCAGTGTTCCATTCAGCAACCCTTCCAGCTGAGTTGGGGCTTCTGAGCACTCTTTCCAAGGGGTATGCTGAGACGACTTTGATGGGATGTCCTTGGAAGTAGTGGCGCAACTTGCGTGAGGCCACTAGTAGCGCGAGGAGGAGTTTTTGAGGCATGGGATACCGTGCCCTTGCGTCTCGTAGCACCGTGCTGACGAAGTACACGGATGCTCGACAAGGTTGAGGGTGCCGGCGCAGCTTGCGTCCTCCGGAGGTCGAGGCGTTTCTTGAGACGACGGGGCTCCCCGTGCTTGGTCGCCTGAAGGGGCCTCTCCTGCTCCGGGTACATTCTCCTGTTGCGGTTGTTCCTTTCCAGCCGCGGTTGCGGCCTTCGCGAGGCCCTCCTGGCTCTGCTTTGCTTCAGTTCGGACGGTCGACACGGCCTTGGCACAGTGCTCCTCCCTGACCGCCACCAGGGCTGCGCTAGCGGAGTAGGGGGTGGCCGCATGGTAGAGCACCAGGGGCTCCTGAGGACGCGGAGCTACCATCACTGGTGGACTGGTAAGGTACCTCTTGAGGTCTTGGAATGCCTTGTCGGCCTCTTCAGTCCATTTGAAGGGGCCATTTTTCTTCATCAGCTTGAAGAAGGGCAGCGCTCGTTCCCCCAGCTTGGAGATGAAGCGCCCCAGCGCAGTGACATGCCCGGTGAGCTTCTGCATTTCTCTAAGGGTCCTCGGCGGGCTCATGTCTTCGACTGCCTTGAACTTCTCGGGTTGGCCTCAATGCCCCTGTGGGATACGAGGAAACCCAAGAGCTTGCCCGAGGGGACTCCAAACACACACTTCTCCGGGTTGAGCCGTAGGTCCACTTCGTTGAGGCTTGCAAAGGTTTCTTCCAGGTCCTGTATCAGGGTTCTTGCCTCACGGGACTTCACCACAATGTCATCGACGTAAGCTTCAGCATTCCTCCCGAGCTGCCGGCCTAAGGCGATGTGCATCAGCCGCTGAAAGGTCGCGCCCGCGTTGCGCAGCCCAAACGGCATGCACGCATAGCAGTACACTCCACACGGGGTCAGGAAAGCCATCTTCTCCACGTCCTCTACTGCCATCTTGATCTGGTGATAGCCCGAGAAGGCATCCAGGAAGTACAATAGGTCACACTCTACGGTGGAGTCGACTATCTGGTCGATGCGGGGGAGCGGAAATGGATCCTGCGGACAGGCCTTGTTGAGGTTGGTGAAGTCGACGCACATGCGCTCTTTTCCTCCCTTCTTAGGCACAACGACCGTATTAGCCAACCAATGAGGGTAGCGGACCTCGCGAATAACCCCTGCCGCCTCTAGCTTCCGGGTCTCTTGAACGATGAAAGCATGTTTCTCAGTAGACTGCCGCCTTGCCTTCTGCTTCACGGGGCGCGCATTGGGGCACATGTTGAGGTGATGCTCAATCACTTCCCTTGGGACCCCCGCTAACTGATCTGGTTCCCACGCGAACACCTCCTTGTTCACGTGCAGGAACTTGATCAGGGCCTTCTCCTGCTCGGGCTCGAGGTTGGCCCCTATGGTGAAGGTGGCGCCAGTGGACCCGTCCTCGTCGACTGGTACCTGCTTGGTTTCTGCCTTGTCTTGAGTGAACAACTGTTTCTTTTTAGCCGGTGCAGCCCCCTTGGGCTCAAGGGCGTCGGTGCTAGTGGGCTGCGCCACCGCGGCCACCCTGAAAACAAGATGGAGCACCTGCAGCGCATCCCTTATGTCTCCTGATATGGTGAGGACGCCGCTGCTCCCGGGCATCTTCATGAGGTTGTACGCCGGGTGAGTTGCTGCCATGAACCGAGCCAAGGCCAGATAGTCGAGGATGGCATTGTAGGGGAGGCCAATGGGGGCGATGTCGAAGTCGATCAGCTCCGTGCGGAAGTTGTCGCAGGTGCCGAAGGTCACTAGGAGGCGGATCTGTCCCAAGGAGGTGGTGGAACCGGCTCCGACGCCCGAGAAAGGCCTGCTGGGCTGGAGCCGCTCCAGTGGCACGTGGAGGAGGCTAAAGGCCTCCACCGAGAGCACGTTGAGGCCGACACCACCGTCGATGAGGGTCCTGGTGACGACCACTTGGCAGATGGTGGGGGTGCACAGCATCAGGAGCGCGCCCGAACCAATGGGGTTGAAGGGGTGGTCCTCTGAGTCGAAGGTTAGATCGGCCTCGGGCGCCACCAAGCCCGGGGGGGCTTCTCGGCGCTTGGAGCGGTGCTGATCCGGCGGGCGAACGGCTTGACGTGATGACTCGAGGGTGGTGCCTGGGAGCCACCCAGGAGAGCTGCGACGATGGGCGGCGCTGGTGCGGCGAAACGGGCGAGGAAGAGGTTGCGCAGCTCCTCCTAGGAGGTGACAGAGGCCGTCGGCAGGTAGAGGAGCCACGTGCGCGGGATGCCGGTGAGGGCCATGGGTAACGAGTTGGCCATCACCCGATCGTCGCCCCCGGCTACGAGGACGGCCTCCTCGTACGCCAGCAAGAAATCATCGGGTCCGTCACGCCGTCGTAGCGCGACGGCATCTCGGGCCTGAACTTGCGCGGCCACTGCACCTGTCGCAAGGCGGGGGCCAAGGCCCGGAGCCCCCTGGCCCCCGTGTCGGCATCCGTTGCTAGAGCGGGCGGCACGCTGTCCGCCATGAGGGCGGGATGCAATGTCGGGGGAGAGCGGGTCGTCAGGAGGGAGGACTCCGGCGCACCCCTACCTAGCGCGCCAAATGTCGGATTTCGGGTTCCGGCAGACCCTTGAGGTTCGAACACTGGGGTGCACGCGGAGATCACTCCCCTACCGATCTACGTCCAATATCCTCGTGTGATCTAAGCTGGAAACAATGAACAACACAAGGGACACAAGGTTTATACTGGTTTGGGCCACCGTTGTGGTGTAATACCCTACTCCAGTGTGTGGTGTGGTGGATTGCCTCAGGGGGCTGATGATGAACAATACAAAGGAAGAACAGCCTCGCGAGAGGTGTTCTTGAGCTGGTGCGATGAACTGCTAGGGTGAGTTCAGTCGCCTATCTCTCTCTCCGCTAGGGTTCTACCAGATCTCTCCTCTCCTTTCTACTCTATTTTTAGAGGCCCTAGGCCTCTCCCCAAATAATGAGCGGGAAGGGCGCCAATAATTGGCCATTTCGAAGGGGAACATATAGTACAAGTTATCCTGACCAAAGGTGGTCTTCGGCTGCCAAAAGTACTGGTGATGACACCGTCTTGGGCTCCACGGTGACCTCCGTCCTGCCGCTCTGCTGGTCTTGGTCTCGTTGCACCAGAATGGCAACCTTTGCCCGGTGCCTTGGCCTGTGCTTTCCCCCTTTGCACCAAAGAGGAAACAAGGACACTGCATAGGCCGGCGCCCGCCTGGTCTCGATCGTCATGGCTTGCTTCACGGGCTCTTCGCGAGGTACCCCTGCCTTGATCTCTCCGCCTCCTCGCGAGCTTGCCTGACGAGGCTGCCTCTGAGGAAGCTTCCTATCATCCGCCCCGTGAGGATTGGCCCCTCGCGAGGGTCTTGAGCTTGAGCTGATGAAGATGGGACGTGCTGGGCCCCCACTTGAGCCACGCCGCAGGCCGCAGGCAGGCAAGTCTGGGGACCCCCGTTCCCAGAATGCCGACACCCCGTTTATAAGCTTTGTCGTTCTTTATACATGTTGAAACAAGGCATTGTTAAGATAATGTCTCAGTCAATATGAATGAATCACACTGATGGAGAATTGCTACTCTTCTGCTTTGTTTCCCATTAAGATAAAGTAGATCAGTAGATGCTTTTCCTCTGGGAGTACAGGTCATCAACCGTTATTTCTTAGTAATTGTTTCCCTTATACCTATTGTTGCTTACAGGGATATCAAAATTAAAGCTCGGTTTTATTCCGACTTCAATTTTAGTTGAACTACACAAAAGGAGCCAATGTGTAAGGCAAACTGCTGCATTACTGGGTCTAGTTGGTCGTTCCACTTTGCAAAAAGAAGCAGTCACTGTTTGCGCTACATTATAGAAGGAATGACGGAGAAGCTTTACAGAGTATTATTAGACACCGATGACATGACTAGTCTGCAGAGACCATTGGCAATTTAACAACACGTGGAGTGCCCTGGGCAAAAAGTGCCCAAATAAGTACAAAAGCTATGGCAGGACTCCACGATCATAGGCATTACATATTTTGAATGGGAAAAGCTTGTCAAAGTTTAATCATTGATGTTAGCAAGAAGACGTTAGTTTAATATATTGGAATTGGAAAACCTTGTCAAAATTTGCTCATTGATGTTAGCCAGAAGACATGCATTTGATATTTTTGAGTGGGACGCCCTTGCTGTGAGCAGCGTCGAGTGTTTTTCCCTATTCCTGTGTTTAGTTTAGAAGTAAATAGTTACTCTGCTGAGATATTCCTGTGTTAAGAGTTTGTTCTAAATATTGTCTATGTAATGCCAGGCCTTGTGTTTGATTGCAAAGTTGAGCTTGGAATGTTGTGGCTTGCGGCATCACGAGCTGTTCACCGTGCCTCCTGAGAATAATGCTTCGTATTGTTTTGCATGTCGATCTAATGCCAATGATTTGCTTGTTAAGAAGATCATCCTCTTCTGTTGTTTCCGTGCTCAAGAAGTTCATCATCTGATGTTTCATTCATAGCCTATACGACAAGTCGGGTAGGTTAGACGTGAAACCATATGATCTTCCGACCAACTCATGATATTAGGCCATGATTGGATCGTCGTTTTCCAACCAAAACCGCTTGTAAAACTGACGCTTGTAAATTAAAGCAGATGGTCTCGGGCGAAGGCGCTTGGTTGGTCGATTTCGACTAGTAAAATATCGGAAGTACTTGACACACGATAAAAACGCTGAACGGCACTCGGACGATTGCTAATCCAGCCGTTAGCTGCTGTTTCAGCCTTGCCTATGGATGGCATGATACGCACGTCATGCATGTATCGTCTGGTAATGTCGTCCATATAGCAGTGCTCGTAAAATATGCACTGGTCTCTCAAATTACACGTGTAACCCGCCGGTTTTACTTACATACCTCGGGCCCTCGATTTCATTACGCCTGTATTTTACGCGTTGTTTTCGATGACGAGTAAATTACACTTGTATGTTAATACAGGTTTGAAATAAACCAGAGCTCCCAAGCGCGGCCTTACCGTTTCATGCCGTCTCAGTTTCTCAATGGTGCTCATAGGTGTCCAATGATCCTGGCTTCCTGAATGAGTAGCGGGCGCTGTATCAGACCATCCGTAGGGCCCGCGAGGCCCTCTCCGTTGTCCTTCGAGTTGTTGCACTCGTCGTGGCACCGAGCATTGTTAACATCGTCAACGGACATGAGGATTCAGGAGATGACTTTATTTTGACTGGATGACACTAGGGACCCACTAGGTCCATAGCCGTATGTACGCAAGTGCCTCCTTATTATGTACAACTATTTTTTTGCTTTCTCCTGGTTTCCTGACATCACGGTCCCACACCATTGTCAACCTATGTAGTCAATATAAATGAGAGAATTGCACAATGTGCGGCCGATAGCTAGGACCAAGCAGCTTGAGCAGTATTTGTGTTTTTGAGGCATGAGCACTGCAGAGTTTTTCTTGGCGATGATTTCGTTGTTGTTCAGAGGAGAGCAGGGTATTAACTGGGCGGGTTGTGGCCCGTCTAGCCCAGGCCAGATATCCAGCCCAGATACTAATTTTTTCAAGATGAAAATGGCTAGCCCAGCTATACGTCTTTTTGAGGAATACCCAGGCAAGGTCAACTTGTTATTCTCCGCCCCGCTGGGCTGCAAATCTTTCCTAGGAGGGATGCATTAGGCTTAACAGGAAAATGGGCTTTAAAAATAATAAATGGGATGTAATTATAAAAACTGGGCAGTAACTATAGAAAATACACCAAACACGAGATTAGTTTATAAAATATTATTTATGGATTTTGAAAATCTTAAATTTTCATTGTTGCACGCGCAATGTTTCGTTGGATTTTTACGTAATACAAATTTATATTTAATCTGACTAGAAATTTCGGGATAAAAATATTTCGGAGGCCATCAACATGTGGGAAATTTTATTGAATTCTGTCTTCAATGCTTGGTTGAAATTATTAATCATTGTCCTAGCTACAAAATGGGTTGTACTTTTAACGAACTGTAAATGGGCTATTGTAAATTCCATTAGAATTCCAAAATGGGCTGTACATTCTTACAAAACGCAAATGGGCTATAAGTTCTCTGCCACACACTTGTGGGCCTACTAAGTGATGCGTCCCCTAAAAAAAGTAAGTTGACGCGTATGCAAGGCTTTGCCAACTTATTATAGTCAACACACGGTTCTAGAAGCAGTGGCCGTTGGATGTCTATCCAACAGATGTCGTGCTTCTTCTTCAATCTCGGATATTCTTAGCTTCGGCTGCCCAAAAAATGATTCCTTCCCCTGACATCTAGGGCGCACCGTTTCAGAGGCTGACCTGTGGGCCTACTAAGTTGGAGCGTACCAAGGGCTTTGTCAACTTAGTCAATAATAAACGTTTCTAGCTTCAGTGACCGTACGATGTCCATCCAACGGCCGTAGTGCTTCTTCAACCTTTGGTCTTCTTGGTCCAGCCGCCCAAAGCAGCGCCGGTCGTGCCGCCTGCTCCTGCCTCCCGTGGTCGGCTGTGCTGCCGCGGAGGCCTCACTGCCCCAATACTACTCCCACCGCTGGCTAGGCCATCCCTCCACTCACTCACACCCCTTGTTATTCTGCAGCGACGGCAGCCTCACATCGCAGCCAAACCAGTGAACCCTCATACTCCTCTCCGCGCGGGCTTGCACTGCTGCGTCTTCCCCGGCTCCGCGTCGTCCCCTTCCTAGGCCTCGCCGTCGTCCAGACCACCGCCCTGGTGCTCTCGGCGCGGCATGGTTAACGACAGACTTCCATCAGAAGAGTACTGTACGTGGAGAGGCTGACAGCTGGGTCCAGGCGGCCGCAAGGAAGTGCCTCCTTATTACGCGCAAAATAATTATTCCTCCACCTTACAGCAGGGACCCACCGGACGGGCTACCTTATTTCACGAAAAAACATTTCCCCCCTGACTGCTCGGACCTACCGGACGGGCCAGCGTATTTCGCGAAAAAAATGTTCCCCCCACTGTCAACTCGGACCCACCGGAAGTGCCTCCTTATTACGCACAAAAAATGAATACTCCCCATGCTAGCTGGGACCCACCATGGTGGGAGGCTGACTTGTGGGCCTACTAAGTTGACTAGGACAGGGGCCTTTGTCAACTTTAGTCAATATGAACGATTCTAGCTCCAGTGACCGTACGATGTCCATCCAACAGTCGTAGTGCTTCTTCAACCTCTGGTCTTCTTGCTCCAGCCGCCCAAAGCAGCGCCGGTCGTGCCACATGCTCCTGCCTCCCGTGGTCGGCTGTGCTGCCGCGGAGGCCTCACCGCCCCCTACTATTCCCACCGCTGGCCAGGCCCTGCGGCAACGGCAGCCTCACACCGCAGCCGAACCAGTGAACCCTCGTACTCCTCTCCGCGCGGGCTTCCACTTCCGCGTCTTCCCCGGCTCCCCGTCGTCCCCTTCCTAGGCCTCGCCGTCGTCCACCACCCTGGTGCTCTCGGTGCGGTGTGGTCAACGTGGTCAAGGAACGACTTCCATCGGACGTGGACTGTACGTGGAGAGGCTGACAGCTGGGTCCACGGCCGCAGCAAGGAAGTGCCTCCTTATTACATGCAAAATAATTATTCCTCCACCTGACAGCGGGGACCCACCGGACGGGCCACCGTATTTCGCGAAAAAAACGTTTCCCCCTGACTGTTGGGACCCACCAGCTACACCTTCGCACGCAAGGAAGTGCGTCCTGGCAAAAAAAACGATTCACCCCCCTGGCTGCTGGGACCCACCAGCTACATCTTCGCACACAAGGAAGTGCCGGACAGTCGGGACCCACCTGGTCGAAGCGTACGTAGTGTTGTCATTCTGGTCGCGAACGTGTACGTACATATATACTGGTCGATGTAGAGGCGCGCATGTGTCGTAGTAGAGGCGCGCATGTATCGTACTAGAGGCGTGCACGTGTCGTAGTAGAGGCGCGCACGTAGCATGTACACGTACGTACAGCGGACAGGGTGCAAGAAAGAAAATACGGCCACGTATGTGTACATACGGGCGGGGTCTCGAACGCCTACTCGTGCATACGTACGGCCAGGGCTCGTGTACATGGCTGGGTCGGAACGGAGAAACATCATCGTCCTCGTGTTCATGGGGAGGCAACGGAATGCGTCGTGTTCATCAAGAGGGCTTGGACGGAACAGGCGATGGAAACGAGGCCTGGAGTACCGCAGAACGGAGGAAATGGCCTTGTGTTCGACCGGCCACGTTCGAAACGGGATCCTGTTCATCGGGAGGGGTGTGGCGTACCGCAAAACGGAGGAAACGAACCTCCTACGGTCGAAACGGGGGTCCTGTTGATCGGGAGGGGTGTGGCGTACCGCAAAACGGAGGAAATGGACCTCCTACGGTCGAAACGGGGGTCCTGTTGATCGGGAGGGGTGTGGCGTACCACAGAATGGAGGAAACGGACTTGTGTTGGAGCGCTATGGTCGAAATGGGCGTCCTGTTCATCGGGAGGGGTGTGGCGTACCGCAAAACAGGACTCCACAGGATACTGTTCATCTCCACCGTCGACCTCCTCCAGCCTCCACGGTCTACCGTCGATCTCCTCCAGCCTCCACGGGCTCCTGTTCATCCAGCCTCCAACGCGCGCTACTCCACCAGCTACTGTTCAACCACCCCTCCACCGTCTACTGTTCATCCAGCCCTCCACACCACGGGGTCCTGTTCATCCACCCCTCCACGGGCACCCCTCCACCATCTACTGTTCATCCAGCCCTCCACCACACCATGGGGTCCTGTTCATCCAGAGGCAACGCCGCCGCTCACT
>NC_041386.1:535991517-536005002 GCF_002162155.2 Triticum dicoccoides | reverse complement strand
TTAGCAGCAGTAGCGAAGGAATCGCTCGATCGGGTTCAGTTAACAGCCATCGATTGATCGCTCGGGTTCAGTAACACGTAGCCTGCAGTGCAATCGCTCGGGTTCAGTTAGAGCCCAACGCCTCGCTCGGGTTCAGTTAGAGCCAACGCCTCACACACATGCGCGTACGTGTACGAGAGAAACACGCATCGTTCGGCCCCCGACCTCCCACCGTGACCGGGAACTCCCTGAAATTTACCTCCCCCTCGCTTCTACCACGGTTTTTTCCGTCATGGACGGCCCAAAGAATGTCATGCAGCTGCGTCTCTGGCCCGCCCAGGACGAAAAGCCCATTTTCTGTCATGATTTTTTGTCATAGAAGTAGGAGCCCACCACATCTATGATGATACCGGGTTTTGTCACAAGTATCATCATAGAAGTGTCATATGTATGACAGAAAAAAAATTCGTTCGGCCCAAAATGTCACGGATGTGTCTCTTTTTTGTAGTGTTGATACACCCAAACTAACTAAAGTCGGTTTGGTTGTTTGAAATTTCAAAACTTGGCTTTAATCCTCATCACAGAGGCTACTCGGCAAATTCACCAAGGCGTTCGACCGTCATCGGCCACCAGAACTATTGTTGCGGGACGCCGGGCACCGGCTTCACTTGTGGGATGTGGATCTAGTGTTCAACGCCGACCACCTCATGTAACTTGCACCGATGGTAGTTGCTATTTAGTTTACCCGGGGACGAGCGGGTTAAGTGGTTGCTATGTTACTCATCTTTGGAATTAATGTGCAGTTATTTCGTTGCTGCGAGGGTCTAGTGTTCGACGAGCTCCGCCCCTACGTTCGTTGGTGAGCACAAAGGACATCTCCTCCTCCACCTTCATTTGCTCTATTCCGGTCTTCATGCCAATGAAACTTGCTAGCTATAGGTGTCAATCATCAGTAAGCGTAACCACTATGCGTCTCCCGTCCGAAAGGGTTACATCTATAAATATGCATGTATTTGCATATTTATAATCGTGATTCTTTCAAATTGTCCAACGTTATCCATGGACAGCCCGATTATGTGTAGATTGGCTTTGTTTTCCCATATGCTCTGCTCTGGATCCGATGCAGAATTTCGTCGGTGCCTCCCTGTTGTTCTCCGGGTACACACCCTCTCTCCTTATTGCCGAGACGTGTATCAGGAGAACAACGGGGAGGTGCTACCAAAATTTTGCATCGGATCTGGAGCAGAGCATGGGAAAACGAACCCAATCTACACATACTCGGGTGGGATTAGGACCTATTTTTACCTATTAGCGTGTATGTTGCATGGACGTAGTAAAACTGACAAACTCCATTAACTGATGGATATGGTTTGCTTAATTATGTATATATTTCTTGTGTGCCCAGTAGGAAGTCAATATGAGTGATCGTGCGTGGATGTACACCGGTTACACTAGTCAGAAAGTTTGGACCGAGGAATGGTTAACAAAAACCAAGGGGTTTGTTAGAGCCGCATTTGCAAATGGCCAGGAATTAAACTGGTTCCCCTGTGCCCGTTGCGACAACTATAAAAGGAGGGACGAGCTTGAAATGAGTAAATAAAGACCTGCAGAAGTTTGGTTTTACGCCTGGTTACACGGTCTGGACATTACATGGTGAGTCTGCCCAACGTGCCAGAGCAAAGGTGGTTCGTCGTCGCACCGATGAGCATGGTACCAGGACCGCAGATATGGTGCAAGACTTTGACGATGCTTGGGACTCAGACGAGGAGATGGAGGAATCTGCAAATGTTGGGGAACGTAGTAATTTCAAAAAAATTCCTACGCACACGCAAGATCATGGTGATGCATAGCAACGAGAGGGGAGAGTGTTGTCCACGTACCCTCGTAGACCGAAAGCGGAAGCATTAGCACAACGTGGTTGATGTAGTCATACGTCTTCACGATTCGACCGATCAAGTACCGAACATACGACACCTCCGAGTTCAGCACACGTTCAGCCCGATGACGTCCCTCGACCTCCGATCCAGCCGAGTGTTGAGGGAGAGTTTCGTCAGCACGACGGCGTGGTGACGATGTTGATGTTCTACCGACGCAGGGCTTCGCCTAAGCACCGCTACAGTAATATCGAGGTGGACTATGGTGGAGGGGGGCACCGCACATGGCTAAAAGATCAAACGATCTATTGTTGTGTCTATGGGGTGCCCCCTTCCCCCGTATATAAAGGAGCAAGGGGGTGCAGCCGACCAGGGAGGAGGCGCGCCAGGAGGAGTCCTACTCCCACCGAGAGTAGGACTCCCCCCTTTCCTAGTTGGATTAGGACTTGGGAGGGGGAAAGAGTGGAGGAGAAGAAGGAAGGGGGGGCGCCGCCCCCTCTCCTTGTCCTATTCGAACTGGGGGGGAGGGGCGCACGGCCTAGCCCTAGCCGCCTCTTCTCTCTTCCACCTAGGCCCACTAAGGCCCATTAAGTCCCCGGGAGGTTCCGGTAACCTCCCGGTTCTCCGGTAAAATCCCGATTTCACCCGAAACACTTCTGATATCCAAACATAGGCTTCCAATATATCAATCTTCATGTCTCGACCATTTTGAGACTCCTCGTCATGTCCGTGATCACATCCGGGACTCCGAACAACCTTCGGTACATCAAAACATATAAACTCATAATATAACTATCATCGAAACGTTAAGTGTGCGGACCCTACGGGTTCGAGAACTATGTAGACATGACCGAGACACGTCTCCGGTCAATAACCAACAACGGAACCTGGATGCTCATGTTGGTTCCCACATATTCTATGAAGATCTTTATCGGTCAAACCGCATAACAACATACGTTCTTCCCTTTGTCATCGGTATGTTACTTGCCCGAGATTCGATCATCGGTATCTCAATACCTAGTTCAATCTCGTTACCGGCAAGTCTCTTTACTCGTTCCGTAATACATCATCCCGTCACTAACTCATTAGTTGCAATGCTTGCAAGGCTTAAGTGATGTGCATTACCGAGAGGGCCCAGAGACACCTCTCCGAAATTCAGAGTGACAAATCCTAATCTCAAAATACGCCAACCCAACAAGTACCTTTGGAGACACCTGTAGAGCACCTTTATAATCACCCAGTTACGTTGTGACGTTTGGTAGCACACAAAGTGTTCCTCCGGTAAACGGGAGGTGCATAATCTCATAGTCATAGGAACATGTATAAGTCATGAAGAAAGCAATAGCAGAATACTAAATGATCGGGTGCTAAGCTAACGGAATGGGTCATGTCAATCACATCATTCTCCTAATGATGTGACCCCGTTAATCAAATGACAACTCATGTCTATGGTTAGGAAACATAACCATCTTTGATCAACGAGCTAGTCAAGTAGAGGCATACTAGTGACAATCTGTTTGTCTATGTATTCACACATGTATTATGTTTCCGGTTAATACAATTCTAGCATGAATAATAAACATTTATCATGATATAAGGAAATAAATAATAACTTTATTATTGCCTCTAGGGCATATTTCTTTCAGCAAAGGCCTTCACTGAAATGTTGGAGTCCTCAAAACGTCCTCTCCACGAGCACACTGAGCTTTGTCAGCTGGATGCCATCTCACAAATAATGGCTTTGAAGGCTCAATTCAACTTGGACAGAGAATGCTACGATGCGATGATGACAGTATTCGGGTGATTTCTACCCAAAGTCCATGTGCTACCTCCAAACCTATACCAGTCAGACAAAATCCTCCGTGCTCTTAAGATGCCCTATGAGAAGATACATGCCTGTGAGAAAGGATGTGTCTTATTTAGGCTTCAGTATGAGGACTTGAACTATTGTCCCATTTGCAATTCTTCCAGGTATGTTGTGGTAGACAATGGTATGGGTGAGAAGACGCAGACCAAAATACCCGTTAATGTTCTTCGGTATATGCCAATCGTACCAGGACTTCAACGTCTTTTCATGGTCGAAGAGACAGCCAGACAAATGACATGGCACAAAACGGGCAAAAGAACCGAACTAGATGCAGATGTGAATGTGATGATGGTGCACACATCAGAAGGTGAAGCGTGGAAGCGCTTCGATGCATTACATAAGGAAAAACGGCAGATCCAAGGCATCCTCGAGTCGCCGTCAGCACAGATGGGTTCAGTGTGTTTGGTCAGATCGCAGCCCCATACAGCTGTTGGCCCGGTTTGTCATTCCACTCAATCTCCCCCGGGGCAGATTATGCAAAGAAAGAACATTTTCCTGACGTTGATAATTCCAGGGCCCTACTATCCGGGGAAGAATATGAATGTGTACATGCAGCCGTTAAGGACGAATTGCAAGAAGTTTGGGATAATGGGCTCAAGACATACGACGCCTTTAGCAAAGAGAACTTCATAATGCGTGCCTAGTACATGTACTCGACGCATGACTTGCCGGCGTATGTGCTATTCGTTGGCTGGTGTGTGCATGGAAGGTTCCCGTGCCCCACATGCAAGGGAGCTCTTGAGTTTCATTGGCTGACGGCAGGGCACACGTATAGTTGCTTAGACTTTCATAGACCATTTCTACATCCTCGCCATAAGTTCAGGAAAGACAAGAAGAATTTCATCAAAGGTAGAGTTGTCAAACAGTCTGCACCACCTGCATTGACAGGCCAACAGACCCTAGATCATTTAAACGCTCTCGAGCCAGATCCAGAGCGTCCAGGGTATTTCAAGGGGTATAATAAGGAACATGCCTGGACTCACACATGCTTCTGGGATATGCCTTACTTCAAAAACCTCCTTTTCCCATACAACATCGACGTGATGCACAGTGAAAAGAATATCGCCGAAGCCATTTTGGTACATTGTTCGGTATAGAGGGGAAATCAAAGGATAATACTAAGTCTAGAGTCGATCAAGAGGAGCTATGTGATAGATTGTTACAAAACATGAAAGAACCAAAAGGAAAGGGGAACTGGACGAAACGAAAGGCATGGTCCAATCTTGGAAGGCCAGCTATGAAGGAAATTATTTTGTGGGTGAAAATGCAGTTGATGTTCCTCGATGGGTATGCAGCAAATCTAAAGAGGGGAGCGAGTCTTCAAAAATTGAGAATATTTGGTCTAAAAAGTAATGATTGGCACATATGTATTGAGCGGATAATGCCGGTGATGTTGCGTGGCTTCATCCCTAAGGATGAATGGCTAGTACTGGCAGAGCTGAGCTATTTCTTCTATGTTATTTGTGTGAAAGAACTATCGCCTGGCCTCCTAGAAGAAATGGAACATTTGGCACCGAAGTTGATCTGCAAGTTAGAGATGATCTTTCCGCCAAGCTTCTTTAATCCAATGCAACACTTGATTTTGCATCTCCCGACCGAGGCACGATTGGGGGGGGGCGTGCAAAATCGTTGGTGCTACTCAACTGAGAGGATGCAGAAGACGCTTCGAGCAAAATGTAAAAATAAACGTAGAATAGAAGCATCGATGTCTGAGGCATTCATCACTGAGGAGGCGACAAACTTCGTGACAGCACACTACGAAGCCAAAAATCATCATTTGCATAATCCGAAGCCTCGGTACAATGCCGACGACCCTAAAAAGGGTCAATCCAACCTCAGCCTATTCAAAGGGAATCTCGCACCAGCCAGTGGTTGGAAACCAGTATCATTGGATGTTGAAGAATGGCGGACCATTTCGCTGTATCTCTTCAACAACCTAAGAGAAGTGCGGCCGTACATCGAGTAAGATCTCGGTACATTGTTTCGCAACATCTAATTCCTTTAAATTTCTCTTATTCCTGGATATTTGATGCAGTCAACACATCATCATATTCTCGTATGGAGCGGTGATCCAAAAGGATTCCATCGAAGAGTATGAGCTTCTAGCAAAGCAAGGAGCCGAATATCCCGGTTTCATCTCTTGGTTCAAAAAATGGTAATTTCCATTAGACCCTTTCATTTCTTTGGCTAATTTGCGACTAATGCAACAATCCTTTTGTATTAAACTTATAGGCTAATTCAGAGATTATGGATGCCGAATTCAGATAAGTAGCTAATTGTTTTGACTATAAGGTCCGTTCATTTGACAAATACAACATCAACGGGTATCACTTTCGTACCTATGGCAAAGAGCTATCTATGGCCGACCGAAAGTCTACAAATTGTTGTGTCTCTACTATCGATGAAGGAGGTATCGAGTATTATGGAAGAGTTGAAGCAATTTATGAACTTCAATTCTATGGTGAAAACCCACCAAACGTCGTAGTCTTCAGATGTTATTGGTTCCAGCCGAGGGAGACTAGAAGGACTCATGAACATATAGGGCTAGTCGAAATCAAACAAAGCACCCATTTGGATGTTCCCGATGTCTATATTACGGGTCAACAGGCAACCCAAATGTTCTATCTACCATGGGCCTGTCAAAGTGATCCAAATCTTAGTGGTTGGGATGTCGTTTATGAAGTGCCTCCACGTGTTAGACCACCACCCCCCTATGAAGAGGATTATGAACCTCACATTATCCAAGACACATATGACAAAGGAGAATTCTTCCAAGAAACACGTCTTTCCAAAAAAATGTTTCAAGAACTGCTCTACTCCACCCCAGAACATTGAAGTAGACAACGATAGTGAATCCGACTTCACCCTTGAGCCGGAACAAGAAGAGCCGCAAGAAGAAGTTACTGCTGCAGATGACCTGTCAATGCTTGAACGATTACGTAAAGGTGGCCTTCCACATGATGATGCATTTATTAATGATGATGATGAGCACGTCATTACCGATAGTGATGATGATGATGGATTTATTAATGATGATGATGAGCACGTCATTAACGATAGTGATTATTAGGTATTTTAAATTTTATGTTGTACTTGATTTATATAGTTATTTGTATGATTGTATGATTTATATAGTTGGTATGTATGATTTTCTTACTTTGTATGATTGTTTCTTATACATAGTGCCATGGTCTTGATGTCCGTCCCCGTCGGCCCTCGCACGCTTTATGATTCGGATGTGGTAAATTCTCTTTCATAACTATTTGTTGCATTTCACATTTATGACAATTATGGCCATCAAGTTGACATAGAGATATTTTAATCTAGGAGGTATGTGAACCAGAATTTGAAACCAACCCTCTTGTCGAGAAGTTAAATTTAGTAAAAAAGAAAATGAGTATTTGAAAGAAAAAATTAAAAGAATTGAAGAAAAGAAGATGACATTGGAGTATGTTGCCGATGTCATCGATGATCACAAGATGAAGATGAATGCAATGCGCTTGAAGATGGATGCAATGCGCCTAAGGCTTAAGAAGATTAGAAAATATGCCATTGATAATGAGGCTTGGTATCATTATGTCGTTGGATCAATTGTTACCTTAGTTGCGATCTTCCTCACATTTGTTGTGATGAGGGTAAGTTTTCTGTAGTGTTTTGCTTTACAAATGGACACTTAGCTTATTTTCCTCCTAAATGGCATAATTACCTAAGTTGGATAAAAAATGAGCTATACTTAGCTTATTCAGTTCATTTATGACATACTTAGCATACTTAGGTCAAAAATGTCATGATAATCTTTGTTACCTCCAAAATGATATAGACTTAGCTTATTTTCCTCGAAAATGACATAATAACCTTACTAAGCTCCGAAATGACCTATTTACCTAGCTTAGCTCTAAAATGACCTACACTTAGCATTTTTACCTAGCTTAGCAATAAAATGGCATTTTTACCTACCTTAGTTAGAAGAAGAAGAAGATAAAGAAGGGGAGAGGAGAAAAAGAAAGAGAAGAAAATAATCTTGCTCTTCTTCTTCTTCTTCTAACTAGTCTTCTTCTTCTTCTTCTTCTAACTTTCATCTTTCTGAATTTGCAGATTTGCTTTACATGAGGAAGCTTGGATTCATGGAGTGTACTATTCTTCTGATGCTTCCTTGTTGTTTATGAAAACTTGTTTGGATATGTATGTCTATATGGATATGTTGTTGGAAACTTGTTTCTGGTTATGTCTATATGGATACGTTGGACTTTGTTGAACTATGTTGTTGGATTTGATGAAATATGTTGTTAAACATGTTGTTGAATATGTTGGATATGTATGCATGTATATTTGTGTTTGAAACCATGTCTAATTGGATTTAAATAAAAATAGGGGATATATAGCCTCTTTGCCGTCTGCTAGCAGACGACAAAGAGGACATGTGGCAGTCACCTGTGCAAATTGGGAACACTGGCTGCCTATTTGGTCATTTTGCTGTCTGTTGGCAGACGGCAAAGTGACCAGCTATGTCGTCTGCCAGCAGACGGCAAAGATTCAAACCTCTTTGCCATCGGCTGGGGGATGGCATAGCTGGACATGTGGCAGCTTCTCGGTGCTGGCTGAGCTGAGCTCTTTGCCGTCCGTCAGCGGACGGCAAAGAGCGCCGTTAACCCCCTAAAGGCTCTCACGCCACCGCACTGCTGTCCGTTCTCTTTGCCGTTTGCTGGCCTCGGATGGCGGACGGCACAATCCTTTGCCGTCCGTTTCTAGGAAGCGGACTGTGATGCCCGGGTAATCATGCTACAGTAACCCTCTAGTAATGATGCCTTGTCACCATTGTTACTGTTGTTAATCTCGCGTTAGTTCGAAACCGGTTCGAATTCAAAATTCAAAATCAGGGCAAACAATAAAAGTTTTCAAATATTAAAACTAAAATGTTCGGAGTGAGCCAAATAATGCATAAGTAAGTATGGTGGAGAAACCACACTTTTATAAACGTGTAAAATACTCTAAAATGTTTTAACCAGTAGCAAAAACATTTAGTTGAATGCCTCTTACAATAATTAAAATATTAAACTATTTTATTTTGTTGCCCAAACTTATGTGGCAGTAGCTATTTACTAACACTAAATTAGGGACTACTTTTATAGTTTATAAAACTAAAGTAAAAGAGGAACTAAAATAAAATAGAAAACAGTAAAAGAATAAAAAAACAAAACAAAAACAAAAAATAGAAAGAACTCCCGCTTGGCCCAACTGGGCCATGGCCCAGCCAGGCCGACCCAACTCCCTCCCCCCGGCCCAACTGCACCTACAACCCACCCCACTCCCCCGGTGACCTAGATCGGTCCACCTACTCCCCCCCACTCCCACGTCGCTCGCCCCCACTCCCCCTCTGCCTCCCCTCGCTCTGGATCGGGCGCAGGTGCCTCGTCGCCGACGCCGCCCGGCGCTATCCCGCCGTCGCCCGCTTCCTCAACCCTTCCTCCTACGTGGATGCGGTCGGGGGCAATCGACGCCCCCGGCGCCCTGAGCCCGCGATGACGCCGGACCCCGTCGCGGGTTCCCGCTGCCTCGACGCCGCCCGGCATCACCCCGCCGTCGCCGAACCACTCCGGTGCCTCCCCGAGCCCGCCACGCACCCCTACCGGCTCGCTGTGAGCCCTGCTCCCCTCTCCCCTCGCTCTTCTGTGTGGATCCCCCGTTGTTGCACCGTCCCCGTGTTCGGTCGCCGCGCCGGAGCTCTCCGCGAGCTCGCGCCCGCCTGCAACTGCGACCGCTCCTGCTCGCAGTACCATCGCTACTCCCTTCCCCTGCGGCCGTCGCTCGCGGCCGAGGCCGCCGCCTCTGCCCGCTGCTCCACCTCGCCCGCTGGCCGCCTCTGCCCACCGGGGTCCTCGCTTCTGCCCGCCTATGTAGCGTCCCGTCCACGCCCGCGCGACACGCCTGCACGCGCCGCGCGCTATTCCTCCTCTTGCCGCCCGCGCAACTGCGCCTTGGCCGCCCCCGGTTGCTGGCTCTACACCAGCAGCGCCACCCTCCGCCGGCGTCGCTCGCTGTCGACCACCTGCAGCGCCCCTCCTGCCTGCGGCCGCTCACATCGCCGTCGTCCGCTTCCTCCTACCGGGCGGGCGCCCACAATCACTGCGCCCGCGCCCGCACGCCCCCGCGCTCGATAGCCCGGTGCCCACTAAGGCCCCCTGGGCCTATGAGAACGGGGCCCACGCCCAAAACAATTAAAAAAAATGAATAAATGAATAAAAATATATAGCAAAATAAATAGTAATTAAAATAATTAATTAATTAATTAAGTTAATTAATCTTGTTTACTTAATCTAATTAACTAGTTAGTTTAACTAAACCCTAATTAGATTAAACAGTAAATGACGAACGGGACCTACACGTCAGTTGACTAGTCAACTATGCTGACGTCAGCATGCACTGTTTTAGACAATGTTGAATTTAAATAATTAAATAAATCCTAAAAATGATTTGAATCTTTTATAATTAATATAAAATAAACCGTAGCTCGGATGGAAAAACTTTGTACATGAAAGTTGCTCAGAACGATGAGACGAATCTAGATACGCAGCCCATTCATCCGCCACACATCCGTAGCATAGCAAACACACAACTTTCCCCCTCCGGTTCGTTTGTCCGAAAACGTGAAACATCGGGGATAATTTTCCGGATGTTTTCCCCCTTCACCGGTACCACCTCGTACCGCGTTAGGGCACACCTAGCATCACGCTTTGTCAGGTCATGCATCGTCATGCATTTGTTTGCATTATATTTATTGTTTCTTCCCCCTCTTCTCTCGCTAGACACCGAGATCGACGCCGCTGCTACCCAGTTCGACTACGGTGTTGACGACCCCTCTCTCTTGCCAGAGCAACCAGGCAAGCCCCCCCCCCCCTTTGATCACCAGATATCGCCTACTCTCCTTTATACTGCTTGCATTAGAGTAGTGTAGCATGTTACCGCTTTCCGTTAATCCTATTCTGATGCATAGCATGTCATTGTTGCTACAACTGTTGATACCTTACCTGCAATCCTAAATGCTTAGTATAGGATGCTAGATTATCATCAGTGGCCCTACACTCTTGTCCGTCTGCCATGCTATACTACTGGGCCATGATCACTTCGGGAGGTGATCACGGGCATATGCTATATACTTTATACTGTTACATTACTTATGATACTGTTTGGAGTTGGGGGCTGAAGGGGCAGGTGGCTCCATCCAGGTAGTGGTGGGCCTGGGTTCCCGACGGCCCCCGACTGTTACTTTGTGGCAGAGCGACAGGGCAGGTTGAGACCACCTAGGAGAGAGGTGGGCCTGGCCCTAGTCGGCGTTCGCGGATACTTAACACGTTTAACGAGATCTTGATATTTGATCTGAGTCTGGCTACTGACCTATATGCACTAACCATCTACGCGGGGACAGTTATGGGCACTCGACATCGTGGTATCAGCCGAAGCCTTCGTGACGTCAGCGACTGAGCGGCGCGCGCTGGATTGGAACGTAAGCCTGCTCTTGTATTAAGGGGGCTAGTTCTGCTTCCGGCCGCCCTCGCCACGTGCAGGTGTGCAATGGGCGATGGGCCCAGACCCCTGCGCCATAGGATTTAGACCGGCGTGCTGACCTCTCTGTTGTGCCTAGGTAGGGCTGCGACGTGTTGATCTTCCGAAGCCGGGAATGACCCAGGAAAGTGTGTCCGGCCAAATGGGATCGAGCGTGTTGGGTTATGTGGTGCACCCCTGCAGGGAAGTTGATCTATTCGAATAGCCGTGTCCCTCGGTAAAAGGACAACCCGGAGTTGTACCTTGACCTTATGACAACTAGAACCGGACATGCATGTTAAGTGCAACAGGGTTAGCATCCACTAAAAATAGCAAATGGGCAACATCTCTAGTGATATCCTGAGTCATGTATTGTAAGTTTGTTGCTGGTATTGGTGAAATTGAGCTGGACACGGTAATACTTGAACATCACACAGTGTGTAGTACTGAAATAAACAAGGCACAGACATGCTTAATACATCAACCGTACAAATCATCGCTGTTGCAAGTAGTATTGGTAAGATTTAGCTGGTTAGAATTTACTTGTTAAGTCCTGGGGGGTAGTCGCTGGGGCACTTCATCTGGGCCAGAGCCTGCACCATGTCGGCGGCGGCGGTGGCAGAGGCGAGTTGTTCCTCTGGGTCAACACGCATAGAGGCCATTGCGCCATGGACCGCCATCAGCTCCTAGCGGGGGGGATTTGGAGGCATGAGGATGTTTCGCAGGCGCCATTTAAGCAATCAGGACGGGGACGTGATAGAGATCGGTAGGTTACCTGACTGGATCCGAGCAGAATGTAGATGTGGTTGAAGCTGTGGTTGCGGCAGCGGCGGTTTGAGATGCCGGTAGGGGAGGCACGAGGGAGGGCGGGGGGAGATACTGAGGGGAAGGGGATGTGGTTGGAGGAATAAATTCTGAAATCACGTGAGGGAGTCCTGGATTAGGGGGTCCTCGGACAGCCGGACTATATACTTTGGTCGGACTGTTGGACTATGAAGATACAAGATTGAAGACTTCGTCCCGTGTCCGGATGGGACTCTCCTTGGCGTGGAAGGCAAGCTTGGCAATGCGGATATGTAGATCTTCTCCCTTGTAACCGACTCTGTGTAACCCTAGTCCCCTCCGGTGTCTATATAAACCAGAGGGTTTTAGTCCGTAGGATGACAACAATGACAATCATAGGCTAGCTCCTAGGGTTTAGCCTCTACGATCTCGTGGTAGATCAACTCTTGTAATACTCATATCATCAAGATCAATCAAGCAGGAAGTAGGGTATTACCTCCATCGAGAGGGCGCGAACCTGGGTAAACATTGTGTCCCCCGCCTCCTGTTACCATTAGCCTTAGACGCACAGTTCGGGACCCCCTACCTGAGATCCGCCGGTTTTGACACCAATATTGGTGCTTTCATTGAGAGTTCCACTGTGCCGTCACGGTAAGGCTTGATGGCTCCTTCGATCATCGGTAACGATGAGGTCCAGGGTGAGGTTTTTCTTCCCGGACAAATCTTCGTATTCGGCGGCTTCGCACTGCAGGCCAACTCGCTTGGCCATCTGGAGCAGATTGATAGCTACGCCCCTGGCCATTAGGTTAGGTTTGGAAGCTTGAACTACATGGCCGACATCCGCGGAGACTTGATCTTCGACGGATTCGAGCCCATGTCAGGTGCGCCGCGCAGTCACGACGAGCGCGACTTAGTTCCACCGTCAGACGGTGTTCGGAGATCACACTTGCAGCTACTCCGGCTCTCAATCTGGAGCAGATCGTGCCATCCGAGGATGGGTGGATAGACTCCACCACGGAGGCCGCACACTCAGCGGCGATAGAGCCGAATACTGATTTCACCTCCTATGAGACCTGTGTCACCGGACCCCTGGATTCGTCCCCGGCCACAGGCTCCGAACCGCTCGAGTCCGCGCCTATCGAATCTGATTGGGCACCGATCATGGAGTTCACCTCCACGGATATCTTTCAGCACTCTCCCTTGGGCGACGTTCTAAATTCATTAAGGTCTCTCTCTTTGTCAGGAGACCCTTGGCCGAACTATGTCCGGCTTGAGTGGGAAGTGGACGATGAAGAAATTCGTTCCCCACCCACCACCCACTTAATAGCCACTGTCGACGACTTAATGGACATGCTTGATTTCGGCTCCGAAGACATCGACGGTACGGACGACGATGCAGGAGAAGAACTGGAACCACCGCCCACAGGGCGCTGGACAGCCACC
>NC_041386.1:535958833-535991178 GCF_002162155.2 Triticum dicoccoides | reverse complement strand
ATATATATGGTGGACACCCCCAAAGAAAGCGATGGCGATAAGGCAACGAAGGATAATCCCCTCGAGAAACAATCCAAGCACCGGCGTCATCAGCGCCGCTCTAAGCCCCGCCATAGCAAAAGCAGTGATACCGGCACAAGAGACAATAACGTTGCAGATAGTGCCGAAGACGAAGACAATCCTCCCCAGCCAGGCTTCGAGCGGGAGGACGGGCAAGCTAGCCCTCAGGAACAGGCGACAGACGGAGAATCAGAGGATGACAATTACATGCCCCTCTCCGAAGACGAGGTGAGCCTCGGTGATGAAGGATTAATCGTACCTAAGGATCCCGTTGAGCAGGAGCACTTCAAGTGCTGGCTTATAGCCACAGCAAAAAGCCTGAAGAAAAAGTAGCAGCAGCTTCAAGCTGATCAAGATCTGCTAGCGGACAGATGGACCGAGGTCCTGGCAGCCGAGGAATATGAACTCGGGCGCCCAACCAAAAGTTACCCAAAGCGCAGGTTGCTACCCCAACTCGAGGAGGAAGCACTAAAGCCCGCACTACCAGCGTATGATGCGGCTGACCGGCCACCTCGTGCCCTAGAGAAAGCGATGTATCAGCCCGAAGTCCAGCCCGCACCCCTTCGCCAGTCAACCAAGGCAGGACCTGTGAGACGTATTGGAACAAAGCAGGACATATAAGATCAATCTACATATCACGGGGGCGCGCCCTAACGCGTGACGACGACCGTCACGCCGGATACACTAAAAGCACATCCGGCCGGGCCGAATACAGCAGACCAGACTCGTATGAACTGCGTCGCGATATAGCCCGGCACAAAGGCGCCGCACACCCCCTATGCTTCACCGACGAAGTAATGGATCACGAATTCCCAAAAGGGTTTAAACCCGTGAACATCGAATCATACGATGGTACAATAGACCCCGCGGTATGGATTGAGGATTTCCTCCTCCACATTCACATGGCCCGCGGTGATGATCTACATGCCATCAAGTACCTCCCACTAAAACTCAAAGGGTCAGCTCGGCATTGGCTGAATAGCTTGCCGGCAAACTCCATCGGCAGTTGGGAGAACTTGGAGGACACATTCCTTGACAGTTTCCTGTTGGGGAACGTAGCAGAAATTCAAAATTTTCCTACGTTTCACCAAGATCTATCTATGGAGAAACTAGCAACGAGGGGAAGGAGAGTGCATCTACATACCCTTGTAGATCGCTATGCGGAAGCGTTCAAGAGAACGGGGTTGAAGGAGTCGTACTCGTCGTGATCCAAATCACCGGAGATCCTAGTGCCGAACGGACGGCACCTCCGTGTTCAACACACGTACAGCCCGGTGGCGTCTCCTACGCCTTGATCCAGCAAGGGGAGAAGGAGAGGTTGGGGAAGACTCCATCCAGCAGCAGCACAACGGCGTGGTGGTGGTGGAGGAGCGTGGTACTCCAGCAGGGCTTCGCCAAGCATCGCAAGAGACGAGGAGGGAGAGGGGTAGGGATGCGCCAGGGAGAGATCAAATCGTGTGTGTTGCAGCCCCCTAACCTCAAGTATATATAGGGGAAGGGGAGGGGCTGCGCCCCCATCTAGGGTTCCCTCCCTAGGGGGGCGGCAGTCCCCAAAACCCATCCAGGGTGCAGCCAAGGGGGGAGAGAGGGGGGCGCACCTAGGGTGGGCCTTAAGGCCCATCTGGACCTAGGGTTTGCCCCCTCCCACTCTTCCTGCGCCTTGGGCCTTGGTGGGGGGGTGCACTAGCCCACCTGGGGCTGGTCCCCTGCCACACTTGGCCCACACACCTTCTAGGGCTGGTGGCCCCACTTGGTGGACCCCCGGACCCCTCCGGTGGTCCCGGTACACTACCGGTAAAACCTGAAACTTTTCCGGTGACCAAAACAGGACTTCCCATATATAAATCTTTACCTCCGGACCATTCCGGAACTCCTCGTGACGTCCGGGATCTCATCCGGGACTCCGAACAACATTCGGTAACCACATATATCTATTCCTTATAACCCTAGCGTAAACCTGGGCATGGGCAGCCCGGCCCGATGACCCGGCCCGAGCCCGGCCCGAAAAACCCGGGCCGGGCTTGACATTCGGGCCGGGCTCGGGCTTTGTTTTGCAGCCCGAAAGATAGTTCGGGCCGGGCTCGGGCTTCACTTTTCCTATATTTCGGGCCGGGCTTTCGGGCTTCGGGCCGGGCTTGCACGTGCACGTACTAGAAAATAGCATTCGGGCTGGGCTTTCGGGCTTCGGGCTTGACTTTGGGCCGGGCTCGGGCTTGAAAATATGGAGTATTTCGGGCTTCGGGCCGGGCTCGGGCTTGAGAAATGAAGGTAGGGCTTTTACAAGCCCGGCCCGAAACCCGGCCCGGCCCGACGTTTGCCCAGGTTTACCCTAGCGTCATCGAACCTTAAGTGTGTAGACCCTACGGGTTCGGGAACCATGCAGACATGACCGAGACATTCTCCGGTCAATAATCAACAGCGGGATTTGGATACCCATGTTGGTTCCTACATGTTCCACGATGATCTCATCGGATGAACCATGATGTCGAGGATTCGATCAATCCCGTATACAATTCCCTTTGTCTAGCGGTACGATACTTGCCCGAGATTCGATCGTCGGTATCCCGATGTCACATCCCTAGCTTCTGGTGCTGTCTGGTGTGTGCATCATGTTTAAATTCAAATGAAATTTGAATTGAGGAATTTTCAAAAAAAGCCTCAGAAACCTCTAAAAATAACCAACAATTAAATCTTGTCAAATGTGTCCAAGAAAATGTTCCTGTTATTCCATGGAAATATTGGTAAGAGGTAAAATTTAAACCAATATTTTTGGAGTCACAGAGATAATTATTTTGGCCATTTGAATTAATCCAATAACTATTTGCTTTGGATTTATATTTAAATATATATTAAATATGACTCCAATAATTCTGGAGGTTTGTGAGTGGCTTTGTATATATTTTAGCAAGCCACATAAAAATCTACAGAATTTATTTAAATGATTTAGTTGCTAAACTAAATCAAAACAAACTACAGAAAATAGAAAAAAATAAAAAGAACAGAGCCTACCTGGCGCCTACCTGTCCAGCCCAGCCGGCCCAGTTCCTCCCGCTGGCCCAGCCCACCGCCGCCCCCCTCCCCTGTCGTCTTCCTCCTTGCCAGGAGGACGGACACCGCGACACCGCCGCGCGCGCCACCTCCACCCTGCTCGGCCACCTCCTGCTTCCTCCCTGGCCTCCCCAGCGACGCCCCGGACGACGCCACGCGCCTCCCCGACCCCCTCTCACTTCTCCCTCGCTCTCTGGATCTCCCTCCCCTCTCTGCTCCCTTCCCGAGCGGAGCCCATCGCCGCCGACGCCGTTTACCGGGGCCACAGCCACCCCCTCGCTCCCACTATGCGTCCCTGAGCTCCGCCCTGACCCCGTGGAGCTACCCACCGACGCACGCGATCAGAGGAGGCCGCAATCGACCGGAGCGTCGTCGTCTTTATCTCTAGTGCCCGGAGATCGCCGCCGTCAATTCGCCGGTGCAGAAGCCTCCCCGAGCCCGCCGAGCTTCTCTTCCGACCCCATGTGAGCTCCTGCACCTTCCCTTATGCTCGCCCCCCCCCCTCTGTTTCTCTCCGCTAGCTCGATTCCGCCGGAGCCGAGAGCTCATCGCCGCCGGCCATGATGCCTCCGTCGTTTTAGCCACCACAGCTCGTGCCTGAGTGTGTCAACGCGTTCGGTGCCCTCCCAGGAGCACGCAGATCCCACCAGCTCCTCCTCCCGAGCACCCTAACGCCGAGCCCAAACTAACCCGAGCTCCGGCCGCCGCTGCCGAGCTCGCCGCCGTCAGCCCCGGCCGCCCCGCGACCTTCCGCTGCCTCCGCTGGATGCGCAGGAGCACGAGCTACCTCCTGGTGCTCTCAGCGCACACAGCCGCTGCCCCTAGCGCCACTCCGGTGAGCCACCGCCGCTCTGGGTCGTCGCCGTCGGCTAACCGTAGATGCATCCGACGTGGGCGTCATTAGCGGCTAATGGCGCCACTAATCGAACCCACACCCACTGACACCGGGCCCCACACACTAAACTAACCCCTGGCTATTTTAGTTTAACAAAACTAACTCTCTGTTAGTACAGAGCCAATGACATGTGGGTCCCAGTGTCAGGTTTGACCTGGACCCGGTCTGTTGACCTGCTGAGGTCAGCATGACGCAATGATGACGCAGATAATCATTTTCTAAAATAATTCAGAAATTCCAGAAAATGCCTAAAACTTCAATAAATCATAGAAAATTAACCGTAACTCCAAATTAAGTAATTTATATATGAAAAATTATCAGAAAAATTCAAGGAATCCATCTGTACCATTTTCATGCATGTTAGAACAACTTATAGCTGCTGTTTAGCACAAATCAATTAAAGGGCATTTATTTAATCACATATGGAGTTTGAATTTGAATTTTATATTCAAACCAACTTCATTTAATCTGCTGCCAGTTGCATTAGCCCAAAACACATTCATTTTGCCATGTCATGATCATGCATCATATTGTGCATTGCATTGATTGTGTTTCCTTCTGTGTTGCCGGTATTTGTCCCCTCTCGATAGACGTGATACCGATGATGTGATCGTTGACACTGATGAAGACTCAATGTTATCTTCAGAAGTGCCAGGCAAGCAAAACCCCCTTGTTCATTCCGATACAATCCTACTCTCTCGCTCCTGCTCTCTTTTACTGCATTAGGACAACAACGATTCATTTGTTACTTGCTGCGGTAGCTGAACCCCTTTATCCTTTGCATGACCTGTCATTCCACAGTAAATAGATGAAACCCACTAGTATGAGTAGGAATTGTTTGAGCCCTGTTGTGCCTACTCATTCATGCTTGTTTGTCATGCCTGCTACTGCTTAGAGTTGAGTCAGGTCTGATTCATCGGGGATGAATCAGAGGTGTGTGAACATGTCCTACTGTGTGTGAGCTAAGTGTGTGAACACGATTTGGTAAAGGTAGCGGTGAGAGGCCATGTAGGAGTACATGGTGGGTTGTCTCATTGCAGCCGTCCTCAGGAACTGAGTTCTGTGTTTGTGATCCATGATTCAGTTACTACCATACATTGGGCCCTGAAATATGACCCCGCTCGACTTCTTATTCACCCTTGTCCTCTGTCCAGGAGTTGCAAGTAGTTTCTGGTGTTTGTAGCTTGCTGGAGGCCGTGGACAGCGCTGACCGTAGGGGTGGGCTGTGATGCGGTAGGCACGTGGCCGGGTGTACCGGATGCCCGTTTGGTATCTCGGGAACCCTGTTCACATCGTTTGGGGCTGTGAGCGAAACTCCGGCCGGATCTCCTCATGGATGGAACCCGAATAGGCGATAAACCTGGACTAGAGACTTGAGTGTTTAGGTAGGTCGTGGTCTACACCCACGTCGGCTTTCGCTTGAAGTCTGCCGAGCACATGTCGTGTGCAGACGCTAAGTGGTGGAAACATGTATGAAGAAGTACACCCCTGCAGGGTTAACATCATCTATTCGAATAGCCGTGTCCGCGGAAAAGGACTTCTGGGTTGCTTATATCAGTTCATAGACAAGTGAAAGTGGATACTTTAAAATGCGCAAGATAAGCGTGAGTGCTATGGATGGCGTTCTCGTAGGGAGACGGGAGCGGATCCATAGTGGTGTATTGATATGGTGAATATGTGGACTCGTGTGCGCCACCTCAAAAGAGTCGCTTGCAGTCGTAGTTTAGGATAGCCACCGAGTCAAAGCTGGCTTGCTGCAGTTAAACCCCACCATCCCTTTGTTGAAAATGATGCATATGTAGATAGTTCTGATGTAAGTCTTGCTGGGTACATTTGTACTCACGTTTGCCTATTTTATGTTTTTGCAGAGAGACTTCAGTCTCACTAGTATTTCCGCGTGGTCTTCGACGTTTAGCTTGTTACCTCAGCTACGATCTTGTGCCCTCGGCAGTATCTGGCAGATAGTCAGGCTTCTCAGCCTTTTTCATTTATAGCGGTCTGTACTCAGACATGATAGTTTTCGCTTGTGCTTTGACTTGTATACTCTGAATGTTGGGTCATGAGACCTATGTTTGTAATATCTCGCTCCTCGGAGCCTAATGAATAAATACTTGATTTGTAGAGTCATGTTGTGATGCCATGTTGTATTTGCACATATCGAGCATATTGTGTGTATGTTATTGAAATGCTTGGTATGTGTGGGATCTGACCATCTAGTTGTTTATCTTTAGTAGCCTCTCTTACCGGGAAATGTCTCCTAGTGTTTCCACTGAGCCATGGTAGCTTGCTACTGCTCCGGAACACTTAGGCTGGCCGGCATGTGTCCTTCTTCGTTCCTGTGTCTGTCCCTTCGGGGAAATGTCACGCGATGAATACCGGATCCTGTTAGCCCGCTACAACCCGGTTCACCGGAGTCCTGCTAGCCCAGTGCTACAGCCTGGATTCACTCGCTGATGACCGACACGTTCGATGCTGGGTCATGGATGCCTGTCCCTGTAAGTCTGTGCCGCTTTGGGTTTACGACTAGCCATGTCAGCCCGGGCTCCTTATCATATGGATGCTAGCGACACTGTCATATACGTGTGCCAAAAGGCGCAAACGGTCCCGGGCAAAGGTAAGGCGACACCCGTGGGAATACCGTGCGTGAGGCCGCAAAGTGATATGAGGTGTTACATGCTAGATCGATGTGGCATTGAGTCGGGGTCCTGACAGCGTTGGTATCAGAGCTTGACTGCCTGTAGGATTACCAAGCCAAACTGGTCGAAGTTGAGTCTAGAAATTCTTTAGTTATATAAGGGAATTGATTGTGGGATGGAACGTAAGGCTCTTTTTACTCCTTATACCTCATGCCCTTCTGATCTGAGTCATCTTATCTTTCCTGCGGGGATTAAGAACTAGGCTATCTCTTCTTTCTATTAGGATCACGTGTTACTAATCAGTAGACTTATAAGATTGTTGGATTTAAGTCTCAGTTCAGCTCCTACTACTTCCGTATGTTAATTGTTGATCTCGGAACCTTGATATTGTGCTTCTAAGTGGTTATACCACCATTTTTGTGAATGTCTCAAATCTTTTCTGAGCATTTACAGCCGTTATGCTGTCCGAGTCATCCCAGGTTTCTAAGTAGTCTGATGCATTTGCAAAATCCTTTTCCTCTGGTTTTGATGCTCCTTTATGCCAGCTCAATCACACTAATTGTTGAGTTGAGGTATTCTATTGCCTTGACATTATGTTGGAGTTACTATTATGGCCCTAGGTGTTTAGGGAGTCACCTAGTAATCTAGCAATGTTTTGTGATCCCAGTGTGATGATTCTGGCTTTTATTCTCGAAAGCATCCCGTGATGCCATTTAGTAGTAGGTATTCTACTCCTGGGTTTTGAACCCGAGATTCACCCTACTTACTTCATGTCGATAGTGTTTGCTAGTTCCTTTAGGATATTAGTAACTTTGCGATAGTCCTCGAAGTTCGTGGTATTTCCTTCTTCCAAATACTATGAACTATTTATGGCAGAAGTTCCTCGTTGAACTGAAATATCACAACAGGATTATTCTTGAGGAGTTCTCCATTCATAAATCGTGACTCTGCCAGTTCTACCTTTCTGCATGGGTTATCCGGAAGAAATATGTTGAACTTGGTTCGACATACTAATCTATGCATCCACAACTCAGAAAGTTATATGTTCCTTTGAGTTGTTCTCTTTAGTTGCATTCTGACCCTCGTCTATCAATTGATAGTCAAGAGTATGCGTGCGTTCGTTCATCGATGCCTATGACTCTTGTGGTCTGTCAAGCCATTCTATTCCGGAATGACTAGGAGAAACAAACTCCAGTACCTCTTCCATATCTAGGATTGGGTCAAAGTAGTTGTATTCCGCAGATCAAATGCCAATCCAGCTTTTGGTTCTGCTCTACCTTGGAGTATTACATATTTTATATCGAGATTTTTATAGGAATTGCACACCATCCCATGAACTCTTGGTACAGTGACACTTCTTGCCATCACTGTTCATTCCTCGGCCATCGTGTTGATGCAACCGGAATACCGACAAATGAATTGTGATGTGTGAAATCAATACTGCTAGCAACTCTGTTGCTTGGTAGTTAAAGGATAATAATTTCATTCTTAGTATGTTGGTTTTCGAATCATCCTTCTAAGACTGATCGTGCTACCTAGTCCTTATTTCGGTGCACCCTTCGATTGATGAGTTAGGATCTTGTCAAGTCCTCACTCATTTGATCATATCGTCTTGCCCTCAAAAGCAAGATTGTTCTCGAGCTTAGTAACATACCGGTGGTTCGTGACTTTCCAAATATCTTCTTGGAGGTGTTACCGGGTTGTCACCTGACCGCTATGTTGAGTTCGTGATCAAGTTGGTTTCTTGTGAACCACCTTCTCTCCAAGAATCGGTGTTAGATATCCCTGAGCTAGTTGGTTAAGCTAAACGACAACTTGGAGGGTTGGAAGATAAAAGCTTGCCTGACTTAGTTCGTTCCAAAGGGATATTCTTGTGTAGTGTGTGTTGAAGAAAGATGATATCTTCATCGATTGGTCCTTGTGATCAGTTGCTGGACCTATTGTCTTATCAATCCTTTGATTTGAGTGTGGGCTATCGTCAAATCAAGTCGGAACCAACGATGTTCGTAATGTTGTCTTACTCGTGGTTGATCCCTCTAGCATACACCATTATATCCTTTGGGTCTGACCAATGCTATCACCGTGTTCACTTAACTATGGAATTCCTTTTAAAAGGAAACCTAGATGAATTGTTGTTGAGCCCATTGACAACATCCTTGTCTTCTCCATAATTTTGCTGAACATTAAGCTAGTGTTGGAAACTTTTGAAAGCATTTGTTCATGCTAGCTCATGAAGCATATGTTTGGATGAAGGTAGTGACTTCCTTTAATTCATGTGCATCTGATGCAAGTTGCCGCCGTGGATTCGAGAAAGTCAATGTTGCTTTCTTTGGAATCATTCCAAATCAGTCATGCACACGTGCGAAGAATGCTGTGGTTTGAAGACTTGCAACCTTCAATCTATATGTATCCCTAGCACACCAAGCCACTGATTGATTTGTTCAAGGAGAAGGAGTTCCTTCATAAGAGCTAATCTGGACTTATGAAAGAACTTCGATACCCTCGTTGATGGTTCCCCCTCCTGAACTCGGTAGTGTTTTATTATAAGACTACCACGTGGTCATGCTTGTCTGGGACAACGTGTTCACATGTTTGTAGCAGAACCAGCTCATGTTTTGGAGCTTGCTATCGTAGTTCATCTCCCGAGAATCCCGCAACGTCATCTCGTCGATTTGTGTTGCAAACTTTCATTTTTCTTCCTAAGACTCGATGAGCCTGGAATATCCTAACACCAACCAGAGCTGAATCTCAGGCAGATATGATGGTTGGAACATTTCCCTAAGAACTATAATATTGGTCTCTCGATAACCGGTAAGGTGGATGTCGTGGCCAACACACCCATCCGGTAGACCTATTATTATAGTATCTTGTTTGAGGAAGTTGGCCACCCCCCCCCCATAGGGATTTCGTAGGGTTTACCCCCTAGTTGCCCCTATGGATTTTTGTGTTCCCGAAGTCCGACCTTTTACTTGATGTTTTAGATATCAAACCATATCTATGAATGGGTTATACTAGCACATCAAGGAGAACATTAGAAGCGGAGTGCTAAATGTCTCTCGGTCGATCATCCAGATTTTATTTGCTTGGCCTCGCTAAGGTGAAATCTGAGAAAGTGTTATCCTCCTTCGCATCTGCATCGTCCATCGCTATTTATCATGGTAGTATGTTGTGTTGTCAGCACCCTTGACGCGGTTGTTGATAAAACCTTGATGATTATGGAAATGCTCAAGTTCTTGAGAGCACGCACAAGCACTACGTGTTATCATCATCTCTAACTGGGATTCCTCTCAGTTTCCTCGGCAAATGCTATGACCTTTCCAAACAGTGAATTCACTCTCTTTTGTTGGGTTCTTCCCCAGTTACCAGAATCATTCCCAGCATTTGCATTTTGTTCCTAGCTTGCACCGCCAATGTGCCATTCTACCATGGGTCTCTTCCATTTCCGGTGATAAGCAAAATCATCCATTACGTTGTCTTCAACAAGGTAATCCACATCATCCAAGTCCAAGTATGCCATTCTACCGACCCCGCCAATCGATTGCTGTGATTTGCCTTAGGCTGATATAGAGAGTCTCAATGATCTCTATATCAAAGGTAATTCTTTTTGCCACTTAAGATAATAATCTACGAATCACCCTTCTCCAGGATGTTTCGTTATGGTATCATGGCAATTCAACTCCTCGCTACGTTGACAACCGATCACCACATTCTTAATTCTAGAGTTGTTGTCCACCTAGTGAACCTTCGTCATCCGTTTCTTCCACCCCTCTTGATGTGTATCTCGTGTCTCAACCCGAGAGATGGTCCTATGTCTCATTCCGTGAGTTGTTCGACCTTCGAGAAGAACCATTCTTTTAGGATCTTTCCTTTCCTCTCGTTGTCATGATAGTTGGAGTTCTCAGAGCAAGACATCAAGACAATGATGGCGAATGAATCAACGTTCAACTGAAGTGCACCCTGGATCGTGAAGATTATACTAGTTGCGTTTCCCCTTCACCTTACCCTACGCTTGAATCTCGAGACGAGATTCTTGTTTAGTGGGGGTGAGTTGTCACATCCCTAGCTTCTGGTGCTGTCTGGTGTGTGCATCATGTTTAAATTCAAATGAAATTTGAATTGAGGAATTTTCAAAAAAAGCCTCAGAAACCTCTAAAAATAACCAACAATTAAATCTTCTCAAATGTGTCCAAGAAAATGTTCCTGTTATTCCATGGAAATATTGGTAAGAGGTAAAATTTAAACCAATATTTTTGGAGTCACAGAGATAATTATTTTGGCCATTTGAATTAATCCAATAACTATTTGCTTTGGATTTATATTTAAATATATATTAAATATGACTCCAATAATTCTGGAGGTTTGTGAGTGGCTTTGTATATATTTTAGCAAGCCACATAAAAATCTACAGAATTTATTTAAATGATTTAGTTGCTAAACTAAATCAAAACAAACTACAGAAAATAGAAAAAAATAAAAAGAACAGAGCCTACCTGGCGCCTACCTGTCCAGCCCAGCCGGCCCAGTTCCTCCCGCTGGCCCAGCCCACCGCCGCCCCCCTCCCCTGTCGTCTTCCTCCTTGCCAGGAGGACGGACACCGCGACACCGCCGCGCGCGCCACCTCCACCCTGCTCGGCCACCTCCTGCTTCCTCCCTGGCCTCCCCAGCGACGCCCCGGACGACGCCACGCGCCTCCCCGACCCCCTCTCACTTCTCCCTCGCTCTCTGGATCTCCCTCCCCTCTCTGCTCCCTTCCCGAGCGGAGCCCATCGCCGCCGACGCCGTTTACCGGGGCCACAGCCACCCCCTCGCTCCCACTATGCGTCCCTGAGCTCCGCCCTGACCCCGTGGAGCTACACACGCGACGCACGCGACCAGAGGAGGCCGCAGTCGACCGGAGCACCGTCGTCTTCATCTCCGGTGCCCGGAGATCGCCGTCGTCAATTCGCCGTTGCAGAGGCTTCCCCGAGCCCACCGAGCTTCTCTCCCGACCCCTCGTGAGCCCCTGTCCATTTCCCCTCTCTCCCCGTGCCCGTCCGTGCCTTCTAACCGCCCCGACTGTCGGAGCCGACCGTTCCTCGCCGCCGGCGATGACGCAGACGGGGCTAGAGCCACCGTAGCTAACCCCCGAGCACGACAACGTGCTCAGCACCCTTCCAGGAGCCGAGCGCGCCCACCCGTGCGACCTGCCATGCCCTCTAGCGCCAACCCCGACCTCGCCGTGCTCCGGTCGCCGCCGCGGGCCCCGTTCCGGTGAGCTCGGGCCACCTCAGCCCCTCCCGTTTGCATAGATGGATGCGGGCGACTCCCAGCTACGCGTAGAGCCCCTCAGTCGCCGATTTGGTCGTCGAAGGAGCGTTTCCGACGCCCTCCGCCGTTGCTGGCGTCGCCGGCGACAAGCCGCGGGTCAACTCCGGCGGGTTTGACCCGGGGTTTGACCCCCTGACATGTGGGCCCAAGCGCCTGCTTAGTTAGTGCTAGGTTAGTTAGTATTAATTAATTTAGTTAATTAGGTGAGCCACTGACATGCGGGCCCCGCCCGGCTAACTAAGTTAGTTAGGGCTAACTAACTTGGTTAGTTGACTGGGTCACTGACCAGTGGACCCCACTGGTCAGGTTTGACCTGGTCGACGCCTTTGACTTGCTGACGTCATGCCGACGTCATGATGACGCAATAATTCCTTTCTGGAATTTAAATAATCTTAAATGATTTAATAATTCCAGAAAATAGCTAAAACTTCAATAAATCATAGAAAATTAACCGTAACTCCAAATTAAATAATTTATATATGAAAAATTATCAGAAAAATTCAAGGAATCCATCTGTACCATTTTCATGCATGTTAGAACAACTTATAGCTGCTGTTTAGCACAAATCAATTAAATGGCATTTGAATAATCACATATGGAGTTTGAATTTGAATCTTGTATTCAAACCAACTTCATTTAATCTGTTGCTAGTTGCATTAGCCCAAAACACATTCATTTTGCCATGTCATGATCATGCATCATATTGTGCATTGCATTGATTGTGTTTCCTTCTGTGTTGCCGGTATTTGTCCCCTCTCGATAGACGTGATACCGATGATGTGATCGTTGACACTGATGAAGACTCAATGTTATCTTCAGAAGTGCCAGGCAAGCAAAACCCCCTTGTTCATTCCGATACAATCCTACTCTCTCGCTCCTGCTCTCTTTTACTGCATTAGGACAACAACGATTCATTTGTTACTTGCTGCGGTAGCTGAACCCCTTTATCCTTTGCATGACCTGTCATTCCACAGTAAATAGATGAAACCCACTAGTATGAGTAGGAATTGTTTGAGCCCTGTTGTGCCTACTCATTCATGCTTGTTTGTCATGCCTGCTACTGCTTAGAGTTGAGTCAGGTCTGATTCATCGGGGATGAATCAGAGGTGTGTGAACATGTCCTACTGTGTGTGAGCTAAGTGTGTGAACACGATTTGGTAAAGGTAGTGGTGAGAGGCCATGTAGGAGTACATGGTGGGTTGTCTCATTGCAGCCGTCCTCAGGAACTGAGTTCTGTGTTTGTGATCCATGATTCAATTACTACCATACATTGGGCCCTAAAATATGACCCCGCTCGACTTCTTATTCACCCTTGTCCTCTGTCCAGGAGTTGCAAGTAGTTTCTGGTGTTTGTAGCTTGCTGGAGGCCGTGGACAGCGCTGACCGTAGGGGTGGGCTGTGATGCGGTAGGCACGTGGCCGGGTGTACCGGATGCCCGTTTGGTATCTCGGGAACCCTGTTCACATCGTTTGGGGCTGTGAGCGAAACTCCGGCCGGATCTCCTCATGGATGGAACCCGAATAGGCGATAAACCTGGACTAGAGACTTGAGTGTTTAGGTAGGTCGTGGTCTACACCCACGTCGGCTTTCGCTTGAAGTCTGCCGAGCACATGTCGTGTGCAGACGCTAAGTGGTGGAAACATGTATGAAGAAGTACACCCCTGCAGGGTTAACATCATCTATTCGAATAGCCGTGTCCGCGGAAAAGGACTTCTGGGTTGCTTATATCAGTTCATAGACAAGTGAAAGTGGATACTTTAAAATGCGCAAGATAAGCGTGAGTGCTATGGATGGCGTTCTCGTAGGGAGACGGGAGCGGATCCATAGTGGTGTATTGATATGGTGAATATGTGGACTCGTGTGCGCCACCTCAAAAGAGTCGCTTGCAGTCGTAGTTTAGGATAGCCACCGAGTCAAAGCTGGCTTGCTGCAGTTAAACCCCACCATCCCTTTGTTGAAAATGATGCATATGTAGATAGTTCTGATGTAAGTCTTGCTGGGTACATTTGTACTCACGTTTGCCTATTTTATGTTTTTGCAGAGAGACTTCAGTCTCACTAGTATTTCCGCGTGGTCTTCGACGTTTAGCTTGTTACCTCAGCTACGATCTTGTGCCCTCGGCAGTATCTGGCAGATAGTCAGGCTTCTCAGCCTTTTTCATTTATAGCGGTCTGTACTCAGACATGATAGTTTCCGCTTGTGCTTTGACTTGTATACTCTGAATGTTGGGTCATGAGACCTATGTTTGTAATATCTCGCTCCTCGGAGCTTAATGAATAAATACTTGATTTGTAGAGTCATGTTGTGATGCCATGTTGTATTTGCACATATCGAGCATATTGTGTGTATGTTATTGAAATGCTTGGTATGTGTGGGATCTGACCATCTAGTTGTTTATCTTTAGTAGCCTCTCTTACCGGGAAATGTCTCCTAGTGTTTCCACTGAGCCATGGTAGCTTGCTACTGCTCCGGAACACTTAGGCTGGCCGGCATGTGTCCTTCTTCGTTCCTGTGTCTGTCCCTTCGGGGAAATGTCACGCGATGAATACCGGAATCCTGTTAGCCCGCTACAGCCCGGTTCACCGGAGTCCTGCTAGCCCAGTGCTACAGCCTGGATTCACTCGCTGATGACCGACACGTTCGATGCTGGGTCATGGATGCCTGTCCCTGTAAGTCTGTGCCGCTTTGGGTTTACGACTAGCCATGTCAGCCCGGGCTCCTTATCATATGGATGCTAGCGACACTGTCATATACGTGTGCCAAAAGGCGCAAACGGTCCCGGGCAAAGGTAAGGCGACACCCGTGGGAATACCGTGCGTGAGGCCGCAAAGTGATATGAGGTGTTACATGCTAGATCGATGTGGCATTGAGTCGGGGTCCTGACAGCGTTGGTATCAGAGCTTGACTGCCTGTAGGATTACCAAGCCAAACTGGTCGAAGTTGAGTCTAGAAATGCTTTAGTTATATAAGGGAATTGATTGTGGGATGGAACGTAAGGCTCTTTTTACTCCTTATACCTTATGCCCCTCTGATCTGAGTCATCTTATCTTTCCTGCGGGGATTAAGAACTAGGCTATCTCTTCTTTCTATTAGGATCACGTGTTACTAATCAGTAGACTTATAAGATTGTTGGATTTAAGTCTCAGTTCAGTTCCTACTACTTCCGTATGTTAATTGTTGATCTCGGAACCTTGATATTGTGCTTCTGAGTGGTTATGCCACCATTTTTGTGATTGTCTCAAATCTTTTTGAGCAATTATAGCCGTTATGCTGTCCGAGTCATCCCAGGTTTCTAAATAGTCCGATGCATTTGCAAATCCCTTCCTTCTGTTTCCGATGTTCCCATGAGCCAGATTAACCACACTAATCGGTGTGTTGAGGTAATTATTGCCTCGACATATATGTTGGAATTATTATTATGACCCTAAGTGCTTAGGGGATCATCTAGTGGTCTAGCCATGATTTGTGTCCTAGTGTGAAGATTCTGGCCTTTATTCTCGGAAGCATCCCGTGATGCTACTTAGTAGTAGGTATTCTACTCCTGGGTTCTGAACCCGAGATTCACTCTACCTACTTCATGTGGATAGTAATTGCTAGTGCCTTTAGGATATTAGTAACCTTTGCGATAGTCCTTGAAGTCCGTGGTATCTTCTTCTTCCAAATACCATGAACTACTTATGGCAGATGTTTATTGGATCAAAAAAAATCACAATTAGAGTACTCTTGAGGAGTTCTCCATTCATAAAACGTGACTCTGCCAGCTCTACCTTTCTGCATGGGTTATCCGGAAGAAATATGTTGAACTTGGTTCGACATACTAATCTATGCATCCACAACTCAGAAAGTTATATGTTCCTTTGAGTTGTTCTCTTTAGTTGCATTCTGACCCTCGTCTATCAATTGATAGTCAAGAGTATGCGTGCGTTCGTTCATCGATGCCTATGACTCTTGTGGTCTGTCAAGCCATTCTATTCCGGAATGACTAGGAGAAACAAACTCCAGTACCTCTTCCATATCTAGGATTGGGTCAAAGTAGTTGTATTCCGCAGATCAAATGCCAATCCAGCTTTTGGTTCTGCTCTACCTTGGAGTATTACATATTTTATATCGAGATTGTTATAGGAATTGCACACCATCCCATGAACTCTTGGTACAGTGATACTTCTTGCCATCACTGTTCATTCCTCGGCCCTCGTGTTGATGCAACCGGAATACCGACAAATGAATTGTGATGTGTGAAATCAATACTGCTAGCAACTCTGTTGCTTGGTAGTTAAAGGATAATAATTTCATTCTTAGTATGTTGGTTTTCGAATCATCCTTCTAAGACTGATCGTGCTACCTAGTCCTTATTTCGGTGCACCCTTCGATTGATGAGTTAGGATCTTGTCAAGTCCTCAATCATTTGATCATATCGTCTTGCCCTCAAAAGCAAGATTGTTCTCGAGCTTAGTAACATACCGGTGGTTCGTGACTTTCCAAATATCTTCTTGGAGGTGTTACCGGGTTGTCACCTGACCGCTATGTTGAGTCTCGATTCGTGCCAACCCAACAGACACTTTCGGAGATACCCTTAGTGCACCTTTATAGCCACCCAGTTACGTTGTGACATTTGGCACACCCAAAGTATTCCTACGGTATCCGGGAGTTGCACAATCTCATGGTCTGAGGAAATGATACTTGACATTAGAAAAGCTTTAGCATGCGAACTACACGATCTTATGCTATGCTTAGGATTGGGTCTTGTCCATCACATCATTCTCCTAATGATGTGATCCCATCATCAACGACATCCAATGTCCATGGTCAGGAAACCGTAACCATCTATTGATCAACGAGCTAGTCAACTAGAGGCTTACTAGGGACATGGTGTTGTCTATGTATCCACACATGTATCTGAGTTTCCTATCAATACAATTCTAGCATGGATAATAAACGATTATCATGAACAAGGAAATATAATAATAATCAATTTATTATTGCCTCTAGGGCATATTTCCAACAGTCTCCCACTTGCACTAGAGTCAATAATCTAGTTCACATCACCATGTGATTAACACTCACAGGTTACATCGCCATGTGACCAACATCCAAAGAGTTTACTAGTGTCACTAAACTAGTTCACATCATCATGTGATTAAGACTCAATGAGTTCTGGGTTTGATCATGTTTTGCTGTGAGAGAGGTTTTAGTCAACGGGTCTGCAACATTCAGATCCGTATGTACTTTGCAAATCTCTAGGTCATATTATAAATGCTGCTTCCACGCTCCACTTGGAGCTATTCTAAATGGTTGCTCCACTATACGTATCCGGTTTGCTACTCAGAGTCATTCGGATAGGTGTTAAAGCTTGCATCGATGTAACCCTTTACGCCGAACTCTTTATCACCTCCATAATCGAGAAACATGTCCTTATTACTCCAAGGACAATTTTGACCGCTATCTAGTGATCCACTCCTGGATCACCTTTGTACCCTCTTGCCAGACATGTGGCAAGGCACACATCAGGTGCGGTACTCAGCATGGCATACCGTATAGAGCCTATGACAAAAGCATAGGGGACAACATTCGTCCTTTCTCTTTCTTCTGCCGTGGTCGAGCTTTAAGTCTTAACTTCATACCTTACAACTCAGGCAAGAACTCCTTCTTTGACTGATCCATCTTGAACACCTTCAAGATCATGTCAAGGTATGTGCTCATTTGAAAGTACCATTAAGCGTTTTGATCTATCCTTATAGATCTTGATGCTCAACGTTCAAGTAGCTTAATCCAGGCTTTCCATTGAAAAACACTTTTCAAATAACTCTGCATGCTTTCTAGAAATTCTACATCATTTCCGATCAACAACATGTTAACAACGCATACTCATCGGAAATTCTATAGTGCTCCCACTCACTTCTTTGGAAATACAAGTTTCTCATAAACTTTGTATACACCCAAAATCTTTGATCATCTCATCAAAGCATACATTCCAACTCCGAGATGCTTACTCCAGTCCTTAGAAGGATTGCTGGAGCTTTGCATACTTATTAGCATCTTTCAGGATTGACAAAACCTTCCGGTTGTACAACCTTTCCTCAAGAAAATCGTCGAGGAAACAATGTTTTGACATCCTATCTGCAAGATTTCATAAATAATGCTAATATAATTCCAACAGACTCTTAGCATCGCCACGAGTGAGAAAGTCTCGTCGTAGTCAACTCCTTGAACTTATCGAAAAACATCTTAACGACAAGTCGAGCTTTCTTGATGGTGATACTTACCATCATTGTCCGTCTTCCTTTTAAAATCCATCTGTACTTAACAGCCTTACGACCATCGAGCCGTTCTGCCAAAGTATACACCTTGTTTTCATACATGGATCCTCTCTCGGATTTTATGGCCTCGAGCCATTTATCGGAATCCGGGCCCACCATCGCTTCTCCATAGCTCGTAGGTTCATTGTTGTCTAGCAACATGACTTCCAAGACAGGATTACGTACCACTCTGAAGTAGTACGCATCCTTGTCATCCCACGAGGTTTGGTAGTGACTTGATCTGAAGTTTCATGATCACTATCATAAGCTTCCACTTCAATTGGTGTAGGTGCCACAGGAACAAATCTTTGTGCCCTGCTATACACTAGTTGAAGTGACGGTTCAATAACCTCATCAAGTCTCCACCATCCTCCCACTCAATTCCTTCGAGAGAAACTTTTCCTCGAGAAAGGACCCGATTCTAGAAACAATCCCTTATTGCTTTCGGATCTGAGACAGGAGGTATACCCAACTGTTTTGGGTGTCCTATGAAGATGCATTTATCCGCTTTGGGTTCGAGCTTATCAGCCTGAAACTTTTTCACATAAGCGTCGCAGCCCCAAACTTTTAAGAAATGACAGCTTAGGTTTCTCTAAACCATAGTTCATACGGTGTCATCTCATCGGAGTTACGTGGTGCCCTATTTAAAGTAAATGTGGTTGTCTCTAATGCCTAACCCATAAACTATCATGGTAATTCGATAAGAGACATCATGGTATGCATCATATCCAATAGGGTGCAGTTATGATGTTCGGACACACCATCACACTATGGTGTTCCAGGCTGTATTAGTTGTGAAACAATTTCCACAATGTCTTAATTCTGTGCCAAACTCGTAATTCAGATATTCATCTCTATGATCATATCATAGATCTTTTATCCTCTTGTCACGACGATCTTTCAACTTCACCCTGAAATTACTTGAACCTTTCAATAATTCAGACTCATGATTCATCAAGTAAATATACTCAACATCTACTCAAATCATCTGTGAAGTAAGAACATAACGATGTCCACTACATGCCTCAGCACTCATTGGACTGCACACATCAAAATGTATTACTTCCAACAAGTTGCTTTCTAGTTCCATTTTACTAAAAACGAGGCTTTCAGTCATCTTGCCCGGTATGATTTGCATGTCTCAAGTGATTCAAAAATCAAGTGAGTCCAAACGGTCCATTTGCATGGAGTTTCTTCATGCATATACATCAATAGACATGGTTTGCATGTCTCAAACTTTTCAAAAACGAGTGAGCCCAAAGATCCATCAACATGGAGCTTCTTCATGCGTTTTATACCGATATGACTTACGTGGCAGTGCCACAAGTAGGTGGTACTATCATTACTATCTTATATCTTTTGGCATGAACATGTGTATCACTACGATCGAGATTCAATAAACCATTCATTTTAGGTGCAAGACCATTGAAGGTATTATTCAAATAAACAGAGTAACCATTATTCTCCTTAAATGAATAACCGTATTGCGATAGACATAATCCAATCATGTCTATGCTCAACGCAAACACCAATCTTGATGGTAGAGGGAGCGTATGATATTTGATCAACCTTGGAAATACTTCCAACACATATCGTCATCTCACCTTTTAGCTAGTCTCCGTTTATTCCGTAGCTTTTATTTTGAGTTACTAACACTTAGTAACCGAACCGGTATCTAATACCCTGGTGCTACTAGGAGTACTAGTAAAGTACACATTAACACAATGTATATCCAATATATTTCTACCGACCTTGCCAGCCTTCTAATCTACCAAGTATCTAGGGTAATTCTGCTCCAGTGGCTGTTTCCCTTATTATAGAAGCACTCAGTCTCGGGTTTGGGTTCAACCTTGGGTTTCTCCACTAGAGCAGCAGCTGAATTGCCGTTTCATGAAGTATCCCTTCTTGCCCTTGCCCTTCTTGAAACTAGTGGTTTCACTAACCATCAACAATTGATGCTCCTTCTTTATTTCTACTTTTGTGGTGTCAAACATCGCGAATATCTCAAGGATCATCATATATGTCCCTGATATATTATAGTTCATCATGAAGCTCTAGCAGCTTGGTGGTAATGACTTCGGAGAAATATCACTATCTCATCTGGAAGATCAACTCCCACTCGATTCAAAATGATTGTTGTACTCAGACAATCTGAGCACTAGCTCAACAATTGAGCTTTTCTCCCTTAGTTTGCAGGCTAAGAAAATCGTCGGAGGTCTTATACCTCTTAATGTGGGCACGAGCCTGAAATCCCAATTTCAGCCCTCGAAACATCTCATATGTTTCGCGACGTTTCAAAAACGTCTTCGGTGCCTCAATTCTAAACTGTTTAACTGAACTATCACGTAGTTATCAAAATGTGTATGTCAGATGTTCGCAACATCCACAGACGACGTTCGAGGTTCAGCCACTGAGCGGTGCATTAAGGACATAAGCCTTGTATGAAGCAATGAGGACAATCCTCAGTTTACGGACCTAGTCCGCATAATTGCTACTATCAACTTTCAACTAAATTTTCTCTAGGAACATATCTAAACAGTGGAACTAAAGCGTGAGCTTACGACATAATTTGCAAAGATCTTTTTGACTATGTTCAGGATAATTAAGTTCATCTTATGAACTCCCACTCAGATAGACATCCCTCTAGTCATGTAAGTGATTACATGATCCGAGTCAACTAGGCCGTGTCCGATCATCACGTGAGACGGACTAGTCAACATCGGTGAACATCTTCATGTTGATCGTATCTACCATACGACTCATGCTCGACCTTTCGGTCTCTTGTGTTCCGAGGCCATGTCTGTACATGCTAGGCTCGTCAAGTCAACCTAAGTTTTTGGCATGTGTAAATCTGTCTTACACCCGTTGTATGTGAACGTTAGAATCTATCACACCCGATCATCACGTGGTCCTTCGAAACAACGAACTGTTGCAACGGTGCACAGTTAGGGGGAACACTTTCTTGAAATTATTATGAGGGATCATCTTATTTACTACCGTCGTTCTAAGTAAACAAGATGCAAAAACATGATAAACATCACATGCAATCAAATAATAGTGACATGATATGGCCAATATCATATAGCTCCTTTGATCTCCATCTTGGGGCTCCATGATCATCTTGTCACCGGCATGACACTATGATCTCCATCATCATGATCTCCATCATCGTGTCTCCATGAAGTTGCTCGCCAACTATTACTTCTACTACTATGGCTATCGGTTAGCAATAAAGTAAAGTAATTACATGGCGTTGTTCAATGACACGCAGGTCATACAATAAATAAAGACAACTCCTATGGCTCCTGCCGGTTGTCATACTCACCGACATGCAAGTCGTGATTCCTATTACAAGAACATGATTAATATCATACATCACATATATCATTCATCACATTCTACTTGGCCATATCACATCACATAGCATACCCTGCAAAAACAAGTTAGACGTCCTCTAATTGTTGTTTGCATGTTTTACGTGGCTGCTATGGGTTTCTAGCAAGAACGTTTCTTACCTACGCAAAAACCACAACGGGATATGCCAATTGCTATTTACCCTTCATAAGGACCCTTTTCATCGAATCCAATCCGACTAAAGTGGGAGAGACAGACACCCGCTAGCCACCTTATGCAACTAGTGCATGTCAGTCGGTGGAACCAGTCTCACGTAAGAGTACGTGTAAGGTCGGTCCGGGCCGCTTCATCCCACAATGCCGCCGAATCAAGATTGGACTAGTAACGGTAAGCATATTGAACAAAATCAACGCCCACAACTACTTTGTGTTCTACTCGTGCATAGAAACTACGCAATAGACCTAGCTCATGATGCCACGGTTGGGGAACGTAGCAGAAATTCAAAATTTTCCTACGTGTCACCAAGATCTATCTATGGAGAAACTAGCAACGAGGGGAAGGAGAGTGCATCTACATACCCTTGTAGATCGCTATGCGGAAGCGTTCAAGAGAACGGGGTTGAAGGAGTCGTACTCGTCGTGATCCAAATCACCGGAGATCCTAGTGCCGAACGGACGGCACCTCCGTGTTCAACACACGTACAGCTCGGTGACGTCTCCTACGCCTTGATCCAGCAAGGGGAGAAGGAGAGGTTGGGGAAGACTCCATCCAGCAGCAGCACAACGGCGTGGTGGTGGTGGAGGAGCGTGGTACTCCAGCAGGGCTTCGCCAAGCATCACAAGAGACAAGGAGGGAGAGGGGTAGGGCTGCGCTAGGGAGAGATCAAATCGTGTGTGTTGCAGCCCCCTAACCTCAAGTATATATAGGGGAAGGGGAGGGGCTGCGCCCCCATCTAGGGTTCCCTTCCTAGGGGGGCGGCAGCCCCCAAAACCCATCCAGGGTGCGGCCAAGGGGGGAAAGAGGGGGGCGCACCTAGGGTGGGCCTTAAGGCCCATCTGGACCTAGGGTTTGCCCCCTCGCACTCTCCCTGCGCCTTGGGCCTTGGTGGGGGCGCACCAGCCCACCTGGGGCTGGTCCCCTCCCACACTTGGCCCACGCAACCTTCTAGGGCTGGTGGCCCCACTTGGTGGACCCCCGGACCCCTCCGGTGGTCCCGGTACACTACCGGTAAAATCCGAAACTTTTCCGGTGACCAAAACAGGACTTCCCATATATAAATATTTACCTCCGGACCATTCCGGAACTCCTCATGACGTCCGGGATCTCATCTGGGACTCCGAACAACATTCGGTAACCACGTATATCTATTCCTTATAACCCTAGCGTCATCGAACCTTAAGTGTGTAGACCCTACGGGTTCGGGAACCATGCAGACATGACCGAGACGTTCTCTGGTCAATAATCAACAGTGGGATCTGGATACCCATGTTGGTTCCTACATGTTCCACGATGATCTCATCGGATGAACCACGATGTCGAGGATTCAATCAATCCCGTATACAATTCCCTTTGTCTAGCGGTACGATACTTGCCCGAGATTCGATCATCGGTATCCCGATACCTTGTTCAATCTCGTTACTGGCAAGTCTCTTTACTCATTCCGTAACACATCATCCCGTGATCAACTCCTTGGTCATATTGTGCACATTATGATGATGTCCTACCGAGTGGGCCCAGAGATACCTCTCCGTTTACACGGAGTGACAAATCCCAGTCTCGATTCGTGCCAACCCAACAGACACTTTCGGAGATACCGGTAGTGCACCTTTATAGCCACCCAGTTACGTTGTGACATTTGGCACACCCAAAGTATTCCTACGGTATCTAGGAGTTGCACAATCTCATGGTCTGAGGAAATGATACTTGACATTAGAAAAGCTTTAGCATGCGAACTACACGATCTTGTGCTATGCTTAGGATTGCGTCTTGTCCATCACATCATTCTCCTAATGATGTGATCCCGTCATCAACGACATCCAATGTCCATGGTCAGGAAACCGTAACCATCTATTGATCAACGAGCTAGTCAACTAGAGGCTTACTAGGGACATGGTGTTGTCTATGTATCCACACATGTATCTGAGTTTCCTATCAATACAATTCTAGCATGGATAATAAACGATTATCATGAACAAGGAAATATAATAATAATCAATTTATTATTACCTCTAGGGCATATTTCCAACATTTCCAAGGCACTTATGTGCGACCACCGGATGCTGATGACTTAAGTCACATAACCCAACAGCCCGGGGAGTCAGCCAGGAAATTCTAGACTCGGTTCCTGACTAAAAAGAACCAAATTGTCGATTGTCCAGATGCCGAGGCCTTAGCGGCATTTAAGCATAACATCCGCGATGAGTGGCTCGCCCGACACCTTGACCAAGAAAAGCCGAAGTCCATGGCAGCCCTCACGACACTCATGACCCGCTTTTGTGCGGGCGAGGACAGCTGGCTGGCTTGCAGCAACAACACATCAAGAAATTCCGGTAACTCGGATGCCAGAGATAGCAACGGCAAGCCACGTCGCAACAGACACAAGCGCCGCAATAACGGCGACAACGCTGAAGACACGGCAGTCAATGTCGGATTTAGGGGCACCAACTCCAGTCAGCGGAAAAAGCCGTTCAAAAGAAGCAATCTGGGCCCGTCCAGTTTGGACCACATACTCGATCGCTCGTGTCAAATTCACGGCACCCCCGATAAACCAGCCAACCATACCAACAGAGAATGTTGGGTGTTCAAACAAGCCGGCAAGTTAAACGCCGAAAACAAGGAAAAGGGGCTGCATAGCAACGACGAAGAGGAGCCCTGTCCGCCGAACACATGAGTACAAAAGAAATTTCCTCCCCAAGTGAAAACGGTGAACATGATATAGGCAACCCATATTCCCAAGCGGGAACGGAAGCGTGCACTAAGGGATGTCTATGCGATGGAGCCAGTCGCCCCAAAATTCAACCCATGGTCTTCTTGTCCGATCACTTTCGATCGAAGGGACCACCCTACCAGCATCCGTCATGGCGGTTCTGCCGCATTGGTCCTTGACCCCATCATTGACGGATTCCACCTCACTCGAGTCCTTATGGACGGTGGCAGCAGCCTGAACCTGCTCTATCAGGACACAGTGCACAAAATGGGTATCGACCCCTCGAGGATCAAACCCACTAAGACCACCTTTAAAGGCGTCATACCAGGAGTAGAGGCATGCTGCACTGGCTCAATCACACTGGAAGTGGTCTTCGGATCTCCGGACAACTTCCGAAGCGAAGAGTTAATCTTCGATATCGCCCCCTTCCACAGTGGCTATCATGCACTGTTTGGACGAACCTCATTTGCTAGATTCAATGCGGTACCGCATTATGCATACCTGAAGCTCAAAATGCCAGGACCTCGCGGGGTGATAACAGTTAACGGAAACACAGAGCGCTCGCTCCGAACGGAGGAGCACATTGCGGCCCTACCAGCGGAAGTACAAAGCAGCCTTTTAAGGCAAACCGCCAATTCAGCGATGAAGCCCCCGGACACCTTCAAGCGAGTCCGGAGTAACCTGCGGCAGGATCCCCTGGCACGCCCAGAGCTCGCCTAGCAATTCAGCCTCCGTCCTAGCCCCAGTTAAGCGACGAAATTTGTTCCGCGCATACATAATTACGCACTAAAAATACCATGGGCATAGGCGGAGGCACGGCTACGGCACGACCCACAGTGCGGCTCAACCGCCTTAGGGCCCGTATATCTTTACCTTTTTCTTTCTTTCAGGACCCTATTCTCTGAAAGCCCTTCACGATAGTCTGATTACCGGACCCATCAAGGGAAGGAAACACCAAGGAAGCAAGAAACTCTGACGCACAAGGGAATCCCCAGGTGGTCTATGATAACGATCGCTATACCTGTTTTACATACCCACACGCAGCTCGCCCTTGGATAGGACATGTCAAATAGTCCTATTTTTTGCTTATCGCACTACTTGTACACATATGCTTTGACGTATCATTTAAATAATAATATACAGCATTAGCTTATTATTACATTTCTTCATCTTTTTTCCTTGTCTGTCACTACTAGGAAAAGGCATGCTAGTGGCGCATCGATTTTGCCTTCTAATGGCGCACTACTGGTGCGCCACTAGCATCACGCCATTAGAATTAAATTCTAATGGCGCACCACTGGTGCGCCATTAGTATCTGGTGTTCTAATGGCGCACCACGTAGTGCGCCATTAGTATAGCCTGCAGTGCGCCATTAGAATGCCTCCCAGGGGGCCATATGTACCCATGTGCTTTGGCATTCTAATGGCGCACCAGTAGGTAATGCGCCATTAGTGTGATTATCACAGTGCGCCATTAGTGTCTTGTGTGGTGCGCCATTAGTATGAATATTAGGTTTTATTTTTTTACTTTCCTGATTTTTGCACAAGTCACAAAATATATTATTGGATAGAATATAGACAGCAGCACACAACAACAGCAGATTCATCGAATACAATAGAAGATTAGTCTCCGAATACAATTCATCATATTAGTCTCCGAATTCAAAACACCGAACAAAGATAGAACACTACAAGTCTCGAGACCGCGAGTAGCAAGTTTGTCTTCACATTACAAGTCGATATCGATCATCTAAACTACCATCACATAGAAGAGAGCTGCGGTCATCACGATGAGCATCATCGCGATGAAACTGGTCTTCATCCGGTTCCTCCAACGCTCCCTCCTCTCTCCCGCTAGATAGCAGGCGTATCTAGATTCCGCCTCCGCCCTAGTGGTGTACCCTTTGTAACTGTTACCACTGAAACGGTGAACCTGTCTCCGACACTCCTCCCAGTCGTCGTAGACTCCGGGAACCTTACCCTTGTACACGACATACGACGGCATCTCTATGCACAAGCCAAACAACAGACAATACATAAGCAATATATAAGTATGCAACAAAAGGATCGGAAGAGAAAAGCAAGACATTAATAGCACGATTCATGGTCCTACTAATAAATAGCATCGATTACATCTAAGTTGAACGACTGTCCAAACCAAAGAGACATACAATTCATTAAAGTTTAATTACAACATGAGCCAATCAATGTTTCAGAACTACACATAGCATCACTACTTTCGACTCGACTCATGGGGCCGGAGCGTGGATGAAGCCGCCGTCTGTCGTGATGGTCATGAAATCACGGGCATTGTTAGCCTGCATTTGTAGCGTTGTGTCTATCTCACAGTTGGACGGTTGATTTCTGAGGTAGAACTGCCCCGAGGTATGAAGGACATCTTGATGGATGATTTCCGCCAAGTCCGACTGGATGCGAAAGAATTCTTGTCTGATGTCCGCGTCCTGGATTGCCGACAAGCTCGCGGCCCTATCTTTGAGATTATCTGGTAGCAGAAGGTGATGATGGTCCCGTACGATCGCCCGCATGTGATGGAGGGCGTAGTAGGCATCCTTTGAACGCCAGGCGGCTGCTTGACGCAGGAGAACGTCGTATTGTGGCCGAACACGTGCCTGCCGTACCTACGAACTGGCCTGGTTAAGGTGCCTCCAGATTTGGCGTAGCCGGGGAGAACATCATCAAGAACTTTCTTGATATTTGTGTAGTCCATCTTGGAGTCACGGTTTGGGTCCAAATACGTGGCCATGGAATATTTCGGGCTTAAGAGGATGAGTGTGCAATGTGTGTCACTGCACAGAACACAGAATGTTAGAAAAAACACGATCGAAATCTAAGAAATCATATGTTACGGGGCGGTTGAGGGGACGACTTACTCGGGAAAGTAAGGCACGAGGAAGTTATCCTTATCTGGGTTTGCCAGAATGACGCCTTCGAGGTGTGAACTCGCGACTTGGCGGTCCCCAGCGCTGCCCAAGAGCTTGGCACGCATGTAGAAGGGGTCGACTATCACGATGTCCGGGGTCTTGGCTCTAATGATCCGCAACTCCATACTCAGCGAAAACAGCCGAACGAAGGTGTAGTGCAGCGGATGAAGGTTAAATATAGCAAAGATGTCATCAAACCGCAGGACGATCGTACCCCCGATGTCGCCATCCACAAAGCCCTTTCCCTCTGGCACCTTGGCCACGAAAACCGGGTATGCCACATCAGTCTCTCTGAGACGCCGCTTCTCCAAAGAAAGAACACTGTCGTGCAGACTCCGCATAGCACCGGTTGCAGCATTGAGCATATTTGTCGGTAGCATCGCCCTACCCGCCACATGCACCCTCCTCGAGATACCCTTAGGTGAAGGTGGCCCGTCCTGAGCACGGATCGTACTCGGTGCCGGCTGGCTCGCACCCTTGTTACTCTTTCTTTTCCGTCCCTTCTTCTTCTGTTGTAATGGGACCGAGTTCTGCTCATAGACCGCCTTCTTGAGTGTGTTGGGGCTGATAATATTTGGCACCTCGGCTATCTGAGGCTCGGTGAAGTCGGCAGCTGGAGGCGTCTCCTGAGAACTGAACGCCAGACGACGCCTGTTGCAACTGGGTTTCTCCACCGTACCAGCTAGACCGCGGTCGTCTTGGTTGGGTTCTTGAGAAAGAGGCCCGCAGAATTCGTCATCGTACCCATGTTCGACAAAGTACTTATTGACATTGCTAAATGTACGGCCGTCGTCGTTGTCGTTGTTGTCGTCGTCCAGATCTTGTGCCATATGCATGTTCGGATCCTGTGCCATAGGGATGTCCGGCATGTCCGGTAGCGTTGCGGCGGTCTTGCCATGGCTTGGCACCGGCATGACTGGTGGTGTTGTCTTTGGGGTGGTGTCCCCCGCCCCCAAACGAATCTGGCTCTTCGGCCAAAGCAGGGGCCAGCTTAGGCAGGCGCTGAGGGTCATCAGATCATCTTCGTCGGCCCCGGCGGGTTGAATCGGGGGTAACAACTCATCACAGCCTGGCAGCACCCGAACCAGTTGAAACCTATACACGGTGGGTGGCATCGGTTTACCATGGAACACGGGGTTGCCCGGTTGAACGATTTTGCCCTTGGCGACATCGACCAACTCGTCGTTCACGAAGTGCAGGAGAGTGCACGAAACGTCGGCGGCGCCCTGCGAAAACATGTAGGGCGTCAGGGATGCCCAGTCAAAGGCAAGGAGATGAAGTCCTCGGCCGAGAGGCTTAATTAGTTACCGTGATGATGGCGTCGAGCTCGGCTAATGTCGAGGCACCGCCAACGGCGGGCGTGCAACTGACGGAGGGGCCGCTTGCTGGCGAGGTGCCGGCCGGCGTACACCCGGGTGCATTAAGCTCCAATGCCGGCCGTGCCGGCATCGGAGACACCAATACCGCCGCCGCCGGAGACACCAATGGCGCCGCCTGCGCGTTGTGCGAGTTGCTGGCCGTGAAGCTAGGAATCAGGGGTGGCCCCTGTTGGCCACCCGCAATCCACGTCGTTATCCCATGAATCAAGGTAGGCATAATGCCGGTGAGCGTCGATCCCAGTTGTTGTTGCACTTGCTCTTGGACAATCTCCGGAATCCGCGCCACTTGTGCCTTGAGTGCTTCAACCTCGCGCGACTGGCTTTCCGAGCTGGTCTTTTTCTCCTTTCGCCCACCAAGGGTATAGTATGACGACCATTTTGTGGACAAGCCTTTACCGGCCACACGACCAGCTGACGATGGCTTAGTGAGCTTGTCCTTGTTTTTCATTACGTTCAACGCCCTATTTAGAGTGCTGTCCCAAGCAGGGGTGCTCTGAGACGACCCCGCGCTACTGCTTTCAGTCTCCTTCGCCAGAACAAGCTCAAGCGCCCTGGTCTTCGGATCCGTGGTAAGCTCCTTTGTTATCGGGTCCTCCTTGTACCGGGCCCTGACATAGTTCCTGGTCTGCTTGTCACTACTGTATTTCTCGAAGCGGGGCGGTAGGCCTTGCTCGGCACGCTCCGCGTCCTCCTTGTCCCATATAGGCTCCGCCACTCTGTAACCGCCGGGACCGAGTTTGTGTTCCCCTAAGTTCAACTCCCGCATTTCTTTCCCCCACTGACTTGATTCGGAGGTTGCACTGCTCTCGCACTTGATCTTGAACTCCTTGTAGCCCTCTTCGCTGATCGCAGGATTTTTCGCCTTGATCTTCTCATAACTATCACCTTTCTCAATCATTCTCTTCATCGCGCTTCTCCAAGTAGACAGGGCCTTGCTCATCCTCGTGAGGGCGGCACTGTTCACTTTATTCCCTGAGAGGCGTGTGTTTTCAAATTCAGCGGGGAACTTGTATCGTTCGTGCAGCTTCATGAAGAGGAGGTTGCACAAATTCCCTTGGTCCTTATTCCTAAGGTTCTCGGTGTTGATCGAGACGGTGCTCCCGAGAATGCACCCGAGCTGAACCGAGTACCCCTTGACTATATGTTTGGGCTCCGTTGGATGCCCATCGGAGTCCACTTGAGTAAATTCCTCCTTGACGGTGCGGAGCGCGTTCGGGCGTCGGTCCTTCCGTTGCTTCTTCGGTTGGTTGCCATATGTGCCTGCGCCGCCATCATCAGTGGTGGCATCCTCGGCGGCACCATCAGTGGTGTCATCCCCAACGCCACTAGGGGTTGTGTAGTCAGGATCGGTGTCTTCCGCGGCGTCCTCATAGCGGTGAGGTTGTTCCTCCATCTCCTGGGACAGCTCCCAGAATTGCTTGCCGCGCGAACCGCCGACCTCATCGTTGTGGGCCATGTTTCACTCTAAATAGGAAAAAAGTTTGGTCAAAAAGTTGGTTATTGTCAAGGAACAAGATCATGGTCTCATCATTTAGGGTTTGTCAACACCGAGGCATCCTAAAAGCTAAGCTTTTATCATTTAGGGTTTGTCGACGTCGAGGCACCCTAAAGGCCTAAGCGTACATCATTTAGGTTCTCATCGACATCGAGGCACCCTATAGAAGCCAAGGTTTCATCATTTAGGGTTTGTCGACGTCGAGGCACCCTAAATGATAAGTTAACTTTTCATCATTTAGGGTGTATCGATGCCGAGGCACCCTAGGTTGGGCCTAATCACTTGGCACTAATCACTTGGCTCTATTGCCACCTATGCAGCAAGAATGGCGGGGCAGTTGATCCTACTTAACTAAGTACTAAGATACCCCGGCCCATGCATTAGTCGCAAGTACCCCATATGTCCTATTTTTAGCAAAGTCATGCTAAAATTCACGGAAAATTTCAGCATGACCTTTGCTGAAAATAGGACATATGGAGTACCCAAATTCACCGGAACGGAAGTTAATCGACATTCCGGCAAACTCAAGGGCCTCTCGGGGTACATCAGCAGCATCACAAGTTGACAAAATTCCCAAGTAGTACAGCAGCAGCATCACAAGTAGTACCAATGAACGTATAGTCCAGCACATTCTGAATTTGTTTGTCAAAGTGTTAGTAAGCATCACCCCCACAATGTGCATCCCTTGATTCCCTTCTCACCAGCAAACCACACTAATGCTCTAACTAGTGTACATAATTCATTCACCATGATCACATTTTCTTTTCTTTATACATAAGCCTTTCACTATAACTGTCTGATCCTAGCAAACACATGCATGACACATAACCACTCCCACAAAACCTGCATAAGTGCAATAACTGAAAAAGCTGAAGTTCTCAATATGAAGAATCACACAACACAGCACCTACATTATGATGATACATTTGGATCTTCATAGGAGCATACAACAATGCAGGCAAAAAGAAGGAACTTAATTATGATGATACATTATCAACTACAGACCTGAATGCATGCAATTCGGCCTTTCCCAAGCAGTGACGGTAACTGAAAGTATAACAACTAAAAACGCTTCTCTACTGTATGTGTCCAATAGTGCACCATCATAACAGAACTTGGAAAACTTTTCCCAAGGAATGAGAGAAACTGAAAGTAGCAAGTAAAAACTCTGCTCATCATAACAGAGCTTGGAAAATTTATAGGTCAGATTACACAAAAGTACTGATGCAAGCAGTACAATACACAAAACTTGCAAACTTACAAGCACTACTGCAACTTAATTAAGCTACTGGAGTAAGTGAATCAACTGCACTTAATTAAGCTACTGGAGTAAGTAACTCCATGGAGTACTCACTGGAGTACGGCTAAATTTTCACGAGTACTTCTCTAGCATAAGCAACTGCTGACAACTTTCATACTCCAATGAGCAGTGGATACACAATTCATAGTTTGTACAACACAATTCATGCTTACTATTAAGTGGCAGTTCTTCATACATACTCCTATATTATACAGTAGCAAGCATCACATGTTTTAGATGGTTTTCTAGCAAGTATTTTCCAGAAAAGTGGATTGGTGGCACACAATTGCTACACTCAGTCGATCTACCTAGCATTATCAGCATGGATACCATTGAGACATGAACAGAAACTGGGGTACCTGCGCTGTCCTGCGATGGTTGAGGAGTTGGATCCGGCAGCGAAGCCCAAGGGGGGTCATCGGAATGGCGCCTGCGGCAGCGCCAGAGACAAGGAACTGGGGAAGGGAAGGGAAATCCGGTGAGACGACAGCAGGGAGCGAACGGAAGGAGAGGAAAGGCGGATCCTTTAGTACCTACTCATCCGGGTCCTCGCTCGCCGCGGTCGAAGGAGAGCAGGGGTCGGTGGCGGAGGACGGCAGGGGCAGGCGGGGTCGGTGCGTTGGGGCCGTGCTCGCCGGCTGCTGCAGGGGCCGGAGGAGGCCCTCGCTCGTCCGAGGGAGGAGGAGAGGAAAGGGGCGGGCGGCGCGC
>NC_041386.1:535924578-535958411 GCF_002162155.2 Triticum dicoccoides | reverse complement strand
TGGAGTCCCGCGGGGGTCGGGGCGGCGGCGTCGGGGCAGCGCAAGACCACAGCGGCGGCGGCGTCGCCGACGGCGTGCAGGCGCGGCGGTCGGAGGGGGCGGCGGCGTACGGTTGGGGTCGAGTGGGGGATCTGGCGAGGGAGGGAGGAAGGCCATAGTGCGAGGGGAATAGGTGGGGTGGGGGAGGGTTCTAATGGCACACCTCCCCCTAGTGCGCCATAAGTACGACGATTCTAATGGCGCACCTCCCCCTGGTGCGCCATTAGAATTTTGTTTTAGTTACTAGCCCGACTGGTCAGGTTATATCCCACCTAACCCTATCTCCATCAGAACACGCCCACTAGCCCGACTAGTCAGCACGCAGCACACACAGTAGGAGGTCCTGGGTTTGATTCCCAGGCTCCCCAATTTTTGTTTTTATGCATTTAAAATGTTGTTTGATATTTATTTGTGTTTAAATATGTTCAAACTTGTTTAAATCATAATAGTAATATTTTTTTATAAAACAGTAATAATTTTTTAAAAAATATCATCAAATTTGTTATTTGAAAATATTTATGAATATGAAAAAATATCATCAAATTTATTATTTGAAAATATCATGAGTTCATGGGTCGGCGGCGGCGGCCGGTGGAGAGGGGGAGGGTGCGGTGGGTCGTCGGCGGCGGTGGAGTAGGGGAGGGTGCGGGGGGTCGGCGGCGGCGGCCGGTGGAGCGGGGGGTGCTCGGCGGCGAGGGGGACCGGATATAAAAAAATAAAAAAAATAAAAAAAATAAAAAAGCTATATATTCTAATGGTGCATCGTGGCACAGTGCGCCATTACTAGTTTAAACTAGTAATGGCGCACTGTGCCATGGTGCGCCATTAGTAGTTTTGCAAAAAAAGAATAAAAAAACAACAGTAGTGGCGCATTGTGTGGCCGGTGCGCCATTACTAGTTAGCACTAGTAATGGCGCACCGTGCCATGATGCGCCATTAGTATGTTTGGAAAAAAATTGTTACTAGTGGTGCACCATGTGCCAGGTGCGCCATTAGTGTCTTCCACACTAATGGCGCATCAGCACATGGTGCGCCACTGCTATATAGTAGTGGCGCACCACATGACAGGTGCACCATTAGTGCCCATTCCATCTATAGCCCTTTTCCTAGTAGTGTGTTTATTTACGACAAATTGCACCCGTACATTCTGGTACGTTCAATATGCCAGCGGCTTCAGTGTACCCCATAACACGGCACGAAAAGTCCGAACACTTTCAACAGTGCGGCACCCCGAACTTATAGCATTATATGCATCAGCTCTGAATCATGTCTTGGGTCAATAGTTGGGTTTGCCCGGCTCCTATGTTTTGGTACCTTACGTTCCGCTATATCGGCTAAGGTAGCATTGGAAGAACAACTGCGATTATGTCCCGGTTCTTCCGGACGAGCACCTCAGTAGAGAAAGCCGAAAACTGACTGTCATGATGCGGTGAGAGCTGGTCGCTGTTCGAGAGGTCTCAAATCCTTAAAGATTTTTTCCACTTCGGGCGAGGAGTCGGCCTTGTCCGATTTAGGCATACATAGCGCCCCAAGTTCGGCCTTCCGAATACTAGGGGCTTCGCCAAAATTTAAAATTGTAGACTTCTATGGCTAAGTGAGAGTGATAAAGCTTTATAGTCCGATTGCCTGGTTCGTTGTGCTGAACACCTCCTTCGAAGGACCCAAAACTGGGATAAAGAGTGATCAGGTTTATCCCGAACACCTCAGTACTAGCTACATGGGGGCAGAAGCCGACGACTAGCCAACTCTCAGATTTTATAAACATCCGCACAGAAGGTAATATTTTAAATCAACACAACGTTATATAGCGCACATGAACTTGTTTTCATATTACAGGATCACATGAGTACATTCATTCAAATATTACATCCTTAGCACATTCCTCCGCCACAAGGCGGGCACCCTTCAGGACACTGTCATAATACATTTCGGGGTGGTGATGCTCCTTGCCCTCCGGTGGCCCCTCCTTCACCAGCTTTTCGGCATCCATCTTCGCCCAGTGCACTTTTGCACGAGCAAAGGCCCTGCGCGCACCCTCAATGCATACGGACCGCTTTATGACTTAAAACTGTGGGCGGGCATTCACAAGCCGCCTTACCAGACCGAAGTAGCTGCCAGGCAGGGGCTCGCCAGGCCACATCTGGACTATGAGGCCCTTCATGGCCTGTTCGACTGTGTTGTGAAGCTCGACCAGTTGCTTCAACTGGTCGCTCAAGGGCACTGGATGTTCGGTCCCAGTATACTGAGACCAGAACAACTTCTCCGTCGAGCTCCCTTCCTCGGCCCGGTAGAACTCCGCGGCATCCGACACACTGCTGGGTAGATCTGCGAACGCTCCTGGAAAGCTCTGAACTCGGGTAAGTAAAAGGAAAGTTTCCTTCACATGCTTGCTTCGCATAATGAATGCCTTACCCGCCGCTATCTTCTTGACCGCCTGAATCTCCTGGAGGCCCTTGTGGGCTTCGGCCTTGGCATTTTGTGCGTTCTCGAGGGCCTCGCAAGCTCGGACCCTTGCGTCTTAGAGTCACGCTCCAGGGACTCGTATTTCTTGACGAAATCCCGGAGCTCTTGCTGAACCTCGCCGACGCGGGCCTCTTGCCTCTCGCGGTTGGTGCGCTCCATGGCCACTTTGACTTCGGCCTCGGACAGCGCCTTCTTCAGGGCCGCCACTTCGGCCGTGGCCCCTAGCAAATTCATGACGATCCTATAATCTACAAACCACTTTCTCTTTATCAATATAAAAACGGGGTATCACTTACCTTTGTTCTCTTCGAGCCACCTCTTGGTAAGGTCGGGCTCTTCCTCGGACCGCTGAAGGTCCCGCTTCAGCCCAGCCACCTCCGCAGTACGAGCGGCAACGGCTAGCAGCGAAGCCTGCTTATTCACATAGACATATTCTGATTACACTACTGCGATTGTTATTTGATCCTCTGTTCGGCCTTTCTTTCCGAACACCAAACAGAGCATCAGGGGCTACTGTCTATACTATGACAATCTCTCATAATTTGATTATTTACCTCAAAGCCTGTTAGGAGGCTGGCACATGCTTTGGTCAATCCGCTTTTGGCGGACCGAACCTTCTCGACCACCGCACTCATAATGGCGCGATGCTCTTCGTCAATGGAAGCTCCTTGAAGCGCTTCCAAAAAGTTGTCCGATGCCTCTAGGTGGACAGAGGTCATCGGCACAGACGGCTCGCCCCCTTAGCGAGGGGTCGCCTGTTAGAATCTGGAACCACTGAAGGTTCCGGCGCAGTATCCGGCCGGGGGCCAAGCTTGTGGCGGCCCCCGTCATCAGAACCCGTGGGAGTCCTACCCCCACGCGCCCGGCGTCTGGGATGTCGCCTTGGGGCGCCTCCAGGATTATCTCCCCTTGGGCCGGTATCCTTTGAGACAACACCCCGGTGTTGTCCGTGGGCCGGGGGGAGGTGGCCGTCGGGAGCGAATCGCTGTTCATCACCGACAGGCCCAAAGACCCATCCGAAGAGGATACGTCGATGTGGGCTTTGGACGAACTGCACGATCATGTTCGACGTGGTATAAGAAGCAATAAAGCAAAAATACCAGAACTATTATAATATCCGGATACTTACGACTTCGCCAGGGGCTTGTCCCTGGGCAACCACTCATCGTCGTTGTAGGCGGCTATTCTGGAGTGGTCCGGAGGGAGGGTCCTTCCCTTCTTGGACCCTTCGGCCTCCCCAGTTGGGGCGGCCTTCCTTTTCTTTTCTCCCCCGGGGGGGGGGGGGGGGGGAGAGCTTTCCTCTTCCTCCTCCTCGTCTTCGGGGGAAGAGCACGTCTCAGTGTGTTCGGATGATGAGTCCGATACAACCTTGCGCCGGAGACCCTTCCGGGTCCCCGTGGCCTTCTTCTTGGCATTCTTCTTTGGCGCCCCATAGGGCGCCGGAACCAGCATTTCCATTAAGAGAGTCGTTGCTGGATCTTCGGGCAGTGGAGCCGGACAGTCCATCTGCTCCGCCGTCGCTACCCATTCCTGTTAAAACAGTGTGGAGGCTCAGATCCCTCGCACAATTATACGGGGAAAAGAAACATCTTTTGAGATATAAAGAGCTTACCGGATTGGCAGGGCGCTTTGCACTGAGTCCACGATCCTCGGTAAGGGAAGGAGGTACCCCGGCGCCCTTGAACATCACCTTCCAGACGTCTTGGTGCGTCGTGTCGAACACCTCTCGCAACGTTTGGTGCTCGGCCGGGTCAAACTCCCACATATTGAATGCCCACCTTTGACACGGAAGTATCCGGCGAAAGAGCATGACCTGGACCACATTGACAAGCTTGATCTTCTTGCTTATCATATTTTTGACACAGTTCTGGAGTCCGGTCAGCTCCACCGACGAACCCCAGGACAGGCCCTTCTCTTTCCAGGAGGTGAGCCGCATGGGGATACCGGATCGAAATTCGGGGGCCGCCACCCAGTTGGTGTCACGCGGCTCGGTGATGTAGAACCACCCGGATTGCCACCCCTTCACAGTCTCCACATAGGAGCCTTCGAGCCAACTGACGTTGGGCATCCTGCCCACCATGGCGCCTCCGCACTCCGCTTGCTGGCCAACCACCACCATCGGTTTCACGTTGAAGGTCTTCAGCCATAGGCCGAAGTGGGGCCTGATGCGGAGAAATGCCTCGCACACAACGATAAACGCCGAGATGTTGAGGATGAAATTGGGGGCCAGATCATGGAAGTCCAACCCGTAGTAGAACATGAGCCCGCGGACAAATGGGTGAAGAGGAAATCCCAGTCCGCGGACGAAGTGGGGGAGGAACACAACCCTCTCATGGGGTTCGGGAGTAGGGATGATCTGGCCTGCATCTGGGAGCCGGTGCGCAATATCTGTGGCCAGGTATCCGGCTTCCCGGAGCTTCGTGATGTCCTCTTCCATAACGGAGGAGACCATCCACTTGCCTCCCGCTTCGGACATGTTTGGAATGACTTTGCGGAGAAGACGAGAACTTGGGCACTAGAGCTCGAGTGCGTGAGGATGGATGGGCAGGGGAAGAAGAAGGCGTGGGTAAAAAAAGAGGAATCCTTATCCCTTTATAAAGGCGGTAGAAACTGTGCGCCTCCCCAGTTGCCTGGTAAACTCGCTTATTCCCCAAGCGCCGTGATTGATGGCACGGTTGGGTTACCCACACCCGTATTGATGAGAATCTCGCAATAAGGGGGACACGATCTCTGCTTTGACAAGACGTGCCAATAAAACCGCCTCACAATATGTGTAGTAGCTGGTTGAGAAAAACGGTCAGAATAATGACCGGGCCATGGCATGATGTCACGCTATGAAAAGTTGTCAGCAGATTAGATTCGTGGAATATTGTACTCTCTACGGTGGTATGTGGAATTTGTTTTGCAGAGCCAGACATGATCCTTGTGTTCAAAATCTTCTATGGAGTATTCGGAGGAGGAACCCGCCTTGCAATGCCGAAGACAATCTGCGTGCCGGACTCATCGTCATTGAAGCCTGGTTCAGGGGCTACTGAGGGAGTCCTGGATTAGGGGGTCCTCGGACAGCCGGACTGTATACTTTGGCCGGAATATTGGACTATGAAGATAAAAGATTGAAGACTTCGTCCCGTGTCCAGATGGGACTCTCCTTGGCGTGGAAGGCAAGCTTGGCAATGCGGATATGTAGATCTCCTCCCTTGTAACCGACTCTGTGTAACTCTAGTCCCCTCCGGTGTCTATATAAATCGGAGGGTTTTAGTCCGTAGGATAACAACAATGATAATCATAGGCTAGCTCCTAGGGTTTAGCCTCTATGATCTAATGGTAGATCAACTCTTGTAATACTCATATCATCAAGATCAATCAAGCAGGAAGTAGGGTATTACCTCCATCGAGAGGGCCCGAACCTGGGTAAACATTGTGTCCCCCGCCTCCTATTACCATTAGCCTTAGACGCACAGTTCGGGGCCCCCTACCCGAGATTCGCCGGTTTTGACACCGACATCGCGCGCCTAATGAAAATTTCGGTGTGAAACTTGAAACTTGGGCGAGGGAAACACACAACACAGACGAAACGCGTAAAATACTCGTGTGCGAGAAAAAAGAAAGTTGGTAGATCTTGTCCAAAAAAATGTACACGTGTACTTGATTTTTTGGTCAATGGTACGCCTGGTTTATTAGGAAATATCGCACAAGTAACTGACTTATGGGTCATTAACGCAAAAAACACAGATGGGTACGGCATAGAAACCATGTGTTTTGTGATCTTCTAATGATTAACGCAAAAAAATGCACACGGGCACACATGCTAATCAACGCTCAAAGCCCTCAAAGGATGCTCTTACCGACATTGTATGTTAATACTACAAACTTAAAGTACTACTGGTAATTTTCTCTAATACTACAAACTTAAACTACTTCTCACATGCTGCCATCAGGGCATGCTGACTAGACGCCGGCGTTCTCCTTCCCGGCCTTGTAGGCGGCAGCTGATACGTCTCCAACGTATCTATAATTTTTTATTGCTCCATGCTATATTATCTACTGTTTTGGACTATATTAGGCTTTATTTTCCACTTTTATATTACTTTTGGGACTAACCTATTAACCGGAGGCCCAGCCCAGAATTGCTGTTTTTTTTGCCTATTTTAGTGTTTCGAAGAAACGGAATATCAAACGGAGTCCAAACGGAATGAAATCTTCGGGAACGCGATTTTCTCACCGAACATGATCCAGGAGACTTGGACCCCCCGTCAAGAAAGCCCGGAGGTGGCCACGAGGGTGGGGGGCGCGCCCTCCCCCTAGGGCATGCCCCCTGCCTCGTGGGCCCCTCGTTGCTCCACCGACGTACTCCTTCCTCCTATATATACATACGTACTCCCGAACGATCAGATATGGAGCCAAAAACCAAATTCCACCGCCGCAACTTTCTGTATCCACGAGATCCCATCTTGGGGCCTGTTCCGGAGGTCCGCCGGAAGGGGAATCCACCATGGAGGGCTTCTACATCATCATAGCCTCTCCGACGAAGTGTGAGTAGTTTACCTCAGACCTTCGGGTCCATAGTTAGTAGCTAGATGGCTTCTTCTCTCTTTTTGGATCTCAATACAATGTTCTCCCCCTCTCTCGTGGAGATCTATTTGATGTAATCTTATTTTTGCGGTGTGTTTGTTGAGATCGATGAATTGTGGGTTTAAGATCAAGATTATCTATGAGCAATATTTGAATCTTCTCTGAATTCTTTTATGTATGATTGGTTATCTTTGCAAGTCTCTTCGAATTATCCATTTGGTTTGGCCAACTAGATTGGTAGTTCTTGCAATGGGAGAAGTGCTTAGCTTTGGGTTCAATCTTGCGGTGTCCTTTCCCAGTGACAGAAGGGGCAGCAAGGCACGTATTGTATTGTTGCCATCGAGGATAACAAGATGGGTTTTTATCATATTGCATCAATTTATCCCTCTACATCATGTCATCTTGCTTAAGGCGTTACTCTGTTTCTTTAACTTAATACTCTAGATGCATGTTAGATAGCGGTCGATGAGTGGAGTAATAGTAGTAGATGCAGGCATGAGTCGGTCTACTTGTCTCGGACGTGATGCCTATATACATGATCATACCTAGATACTCTCATAACTATGCTCAATTCTGTCAATTGCTCAACAGTAATTTGTTCACCCGCCGTAAAATACTTATGCTCTTGAGAGAAGCCACTAGTGAAATATATGGCCCCCGGGTCTATTCTCTATCATATTAATCTTCTATCACTTTATTATTGCTTTGCTTTTTACTTTGCTTTTTATTTTACTTTGCATCTCTATACCAAAAATACCAAAAATATTATCTATCATCTCTATCAGATCTCACTCTCGTAAGTGACCGTGAAGGGATTGACAACCCCTAATCGCGTTGGTTGCGTTGAGCTATTTGTTTTGTGTAGGTACGAGGGACTCGCGCGTAGCCTCCTACTGGATTGATACCTTGGTTCTCAAAAACTGAGGGAAATACTTACGCTACTCTGCTGCATTATCCTATCCTCTTTAGGGAAATCCAACGCAAGCTCAAGAGGTAGTAGCAGCCCACCGTGCTTCGATCTCTGCCAAGCTCTCCTCACCATGGTGTGTGGCCTCTTTTTTCTTGTGGCGGCGGGACTCTCTTTTCTTGACTGCTTTCTACCTTTTCTGCTCCTTCTGTGCGGCTTTGGCCGCCTCTAGATCCACCACCCATTCGGCCATGGCAGCCTCAAAGTCCGCCCATGTAATTGTCTGGCCGCCGGCGGCGATGAACTCGGCGCGGCAAGATGCCATCGCTTCCTTACCATGTGTGCGGTCGCGGGTGGCGAGGAATGCGGCGCGGCAGGATGCCATCGCTTCCTTACCAGTTACTGTGCGCCGCGGTGCCATGGACGACGCATGGAGAGAGCTCTGGGACGGAGGGGCCGGGCAACCGTACAGTGCGGTGGTATTCAAGAGCTCAACCACAAACGACAACAGAAATTTGGCTTCCCTTACAATTTTGCTCGTTCATTATCGCACACGGTTCATCTCTGTCGCTTCCGGAAACAGTGTGCGATGAGCCTATTGTGTGTTGCGTTCTGATTGGCCGGAACCCCAGCCACGCGGATCGCGCATGTGAACCGTTGGATGCGCCGCGATCAAACGGCAATCCACGTCCCTCACATCACACCCGTGCACCTGTAGCTGGATTGGATTTATAAGCGCTAAATGCCTAGAAAATGCACATGATCCCCTAAATATGGTAAATGAGCCCGGAAAAATGCCAAATTTGAACACGGTGATTTGCAGGGTGTATGTTCGTCGTAGAAAAAACTCCAGGGCAAAGAACGAAGAAAATTTGAATTCCCCTTCAACCTTGGGGTTTTTCCGTCTCGAAAACATGGAACTTCCTCGGTGATGGTTCGATTTATGAAGGGCGTGCATGACGACATAAGCCAAACCTTCTCAATTTTTTACCAGGGCATGGTGAGGTCATACCATGGCACCATGCCAGGCGTCATGTTTTTTAAGCATTTATTTCATTTTTCCTATAGTTGAAAACCCAACAAACAAACATTTGTGGTTGACTGTTGCCACACATTTCATCAAAATATCTGTCCATTCCTTGTAAAAGGCATGAGAATTTACTAAATGGCATGAGCATGGTTTTCTAGGCCATTCTTGTGGACCCTTTCATGCATCAATTGTTTGAACTTGAATTATGTGCATTAATGCCTAGGAAATGCACATAATCCCCTAAATATGGCAAATGAACCCGGAAAAGTGCCAAATTTGAACACGGTGATTTGCAGGTTGTATGTTCATCGTAGAAAAAAACTCGTGGACAAAGGACAAAGGAAATTTGGACCCCCCCTTCAATCTTGGTGATTTCCCCCTTGATACCATGAAACTTCCTCGATGATGGTTTGATTTATGAAAGGCACGCATCACGACATAAGGAAAACATTCTCCAACTTTTACCAGGGCATGGTGAGGCCATACCATGGCACCACGCCAGGCGTCATATTTTCCAACCATGTGTTTCATTTTTTGTATAGTTGTTAACCGAGTAAACGACGCGTTTATGGTTGACTATTGCCACACATTTCTTGAAATATCTGCCCATTCCTTGTAAAAGGCATGAGAATGTGCTAAATAACACGAGCATGGTTTTCCAGACCATTCTTGTGCACCTCTTCATGCACCGATTGTTTGAATTTGAATTATGTCCCTTAATGCCTAGAAAATGCACATAATCCCTTAAATATGTTAAATGAGCCCGGAAAAATGTCAAATTTGAACACGTTGCATTTGAGGCGGTATGTTGATCATTGGAAAAAAACTGAATGACAAACTAGGACGGAAATTAGGATTCCCCTTCAACCTTGGGGATTTTCCGTCTCGAAAGCATGGAACTTCCTCGGCGATGGTTAGATTTATGAAGGGCGTGCATGACGACATAAGCCAAACCTTCTCAAATTTTTACCAGGGCATGGTGAGGTCATACCATGGCACCATGCCAGGCGTCATGTTTTTAAGCATTTATTTCATTTTTTCTATAGTTGAAAACCCAACAAACAAATATTTGTGGTTGACTATTGCCACACATTTCAACAAAATACCTATCCATTATTCCTTGTGAAAGGCATGGGAATTTACTAAATGGCACGAGCATGGTTTTCTAGGCCGTTCTTGTGGACCCTTTCATGCATCGATTGTTTGAACTTCAATTATGTGCATTAATGCCTAGGAAATGCACATAATCCCCTAAATATGGCAAATGAACCCGGAAAAGTGCCAAATTTGAACACGGTGATTTGTAGGTTGTATGCTCAACATAGAAAAAACTCGTGGACAAAGGACAAAGGAAATTTGGATCCCCCTTCAATCTTGGTGATTTCCCCCTCGAAACCATGAAACTTCCTCGGATGATGGTTCATTTTATGAAAGGCATGCATCACGACATAAGGAAAACATTCTCCAATTTTTACCAGGGCATGGTGAGGCCATACCATGGCACCACACCAGGCGTCATGTTTTCCAACCATGTGTTTCATTTTTTGTATAGTTGTTAATCGAGTAAACGACGCATTTATGGTTGACTATTGCCACACATTTCCTTGAAATATCTGCCATTCCTTGTAAAAGGCATGAGAATCTACTAAATAACACGAGCATGGTTTTCCAAACCGTTCTTGTGCACCTTTTCATGCACCGATTGTTCGAATTTGAATTATGTCCATTTAATGCCTAGAAAATGCACATAATCCCCTAAATATGGTAAATGAGCTCGAAAAAATGTCAAATTTGAACACATTGCATTTGAAGCGGTATGTTGATCGTTGGAAAAAAATGAATGACAAACTAGGACAGAAATTTGGGTTCCCCTTCAATGTTGGTGATTTCCCTCTCGAAAGCATTGAACTTCCTCGGTGATGGTTCGATTTATGAAGGGCGTGCATGACGACATAAGACAAACCTTCTCAAATTTTTACTAGGGCATGGTGAGGTCATACCATGGCACCATGCCAAGCGTCATGTTTTTAAGCATTTATTTCATTTTTTTCTATAGTTGAAAACCCAACAAACAAACATTTGTGGTTGACTATTGCCACACATTTCAACGAAATATCTATCCATTATTCCTTGTGAAAGGCATGGGAATTTACTAAATGGCACGAGCATGGTTTTCCAGGCCGTTCTTGTGGACCCTTTCATGCATCGATTGTTTGAACTTGAATTATGCGCATTAATGCCTAGGAAATGCACATAATCCCCTAAATATGGCAAATGAACCCGGAAAAGTGCCAAATTTGAACACAGTGATTTGTAGGTTGTATGTTCATCATAGAAAAAACTCGTGGACAAAGGACAAAGGAAATTTAGATCCCCCTTCAATCTTGGTGATTTTCGCCTCGAAACCATGAAACTTCCTCGGATGATGGTTCATTTTATGAAAGGCGCACATGACGACATTTTTACCAGGGCACGGTGAGGTCATACCATGGCACCACACCAGGCGTCGTGTTTTTCCATGCATGTATTTCATTTTTGTATAGTTGTTAACCCAGTAAACGACGCGTTTATGGTTGACTATTGCCACACATTTCCTTGAAATATCTGCCCATTCCTTGGAAAAGGCATGAGAATGTACTAAATAGCACGAGCATGGTTTTCCAGACCGTTCTTGTGCACCTTTTCATGCACCGATTGTTCGAATTTGAATTATGTGCATAATTAATGCCTAGAAAATGTAAATATGGTAAATGAGTTCGGAAAAATGTCAAATTTGTACATGTTTCATTTGAGGTGGTATGTTGTTCATTGGAAAAAAACTGAATGACAAACTAGGACAGAAATTTGGATTCCCCTTCAATCTTGGTGATTTCCCTCTCGAAAGCATTGAACTTCCTCGGTGATGGTTCGATTTATGAAGGGCATGCATGACGACATAAATCAAACCTTCTCAGCTTTTAACCATGGCATGTTGAGGCCATACCATGGCACCATGTTAGTTGTCATGTTTTTCAAGCACATATTTCATAGTTCTATAGTTGATAACCCAGTAAATGACGCGTTTGTGGTTGACTATTGCCACACATTCTGACGGGGAAATGACACCTATGGGATCACAAGAATCCCTACTACAGTTGGCGGGCGCGGGGTTGAGAGAAGAGCGGATCTAACAGAGAGCATGCGGTTCGTTTACCCAGGTTCGGGCCGCGAGGATGCGTAAAACCCTAGTCCTGCTTTGGTGGATGTATTGAGAGTTCTTGAGCTAGCTACGGGGTGTAACGAGCTCCAAAAAAGCCGAATCCCCCTCCTGGTCGCCTCGGGCCTCCTTTTATAGGAAAAAGGGGTCGCCATAGTGGCACATAGGAGGTGGAAAGATCTACAGTGTTGCGCGGTTATCCCTCGTATTACAGGACAAGATGCATTTAATGCATCGCTTAGGTGTCCCCTTGCTATATCGGGGGCGGGAACGGAGCCCATCCCGTCTGTTGCCGCCTCGCCTGGCTTCGACACGCGCCCTAGCCAGCGGTGCGGGTGGCGCCATGTAGGCAGGCAGGCAGCTGAGGTGGCGCGGTGGTAGGGCCTTCACGAAGATTTGCATGCCACCACGCAGGTGCATGCTGAGTTGGCGTAGAGGCCGAACATCGCCACGCAGGTGCGTCCCAGCTGGTCGGGCTAGCAGCTTCTTGGGGACGGTCGGTGGGATCTTGTTTGGCGTGGGCCTAGCGGTGGCCCCGTTGACGCCCTCGGCAAGGGCCTTGCCGGGGCCCCGGCAAGGGTCTTGCCATGGCGTTGCCGTTGTCCCCGGCAAGGCGCCTGCCGGGGGCCTCGTGGGTCTCCTTGGCTACAATCCCGCCAAGGATCGTCGTCTTTTGGTCCTCATTCGGTCTTGTATGTTTATGATCTTGACGAAGATCTGCATGCCACCGAGGAGGTGTCTCCCGAGCCCTTGCCTCAATGTAGTCAACCATGTTTAGAGGTTGTGGGCTCAAGGGTGACTCGCTCTGTAGGTGTGGGGCGAGCTGCCTTGGCAAGGGTTTTGCCGGGGCTGCTAAAGCTGCCCCCGGCAAGGGTCTTGTCGGGGGAGCCCGCTTCGTCCCTCTGCTCCTTGTGGTTTTGGCCTTGGTGTTGTATTTGGCCATTTTGCGCTCTGGTCTTACTTTTGCTCACCTCCCTTGCTCTGCTTGGTGCGACCGTGGGCGCGGCTCTGACTGCCCGTGCACAGGTATAGGGGTACAAAAGTGCACCCCTCTTTTTGTACGCCGACAGGAGCCCCCGGGCCTGGGCCACACATAAGCGCGACGTGTTTGTTGGGCTAGGCCCAGAACGGTGCGCGGGCAGGCAGGGCGGTTTTTACCGCGGTAAAACTTTTCGCGCGTTGTGCCCCCCACATCCCGCGTGCGTGGCGCGGCATGGAGGGGTGTGTGTGACGTGGGCGGCATGCGTGGGGTGATTCCTGCATGCATGCGTCACATCGGAGTAAAGAGGCGGCTCGCGTCTTCCCCATAAAAAGAGGAAGGTGCGGCCCATTTACTGGGATGGCTCGGGTCACGAGCTTCAGTGCGTCCGTTCCCCATGATCACGGGGTGGGGAACGGTCGCTTCACCCGTCTCCTCAGTTCAGCTAGCTCGCCATGTGTTCTCCATGCAGGTGGCAAGTAGTGGGGTGGGAAACCGGGCCGTCGCTGATTGGAGCGGCGGGTCGGTCTGGATTCCCCGTGCCCCTGGTGACTGGATTGGTTGAGCGGGGCGGCCGAGCCCCCGACTCTGCCTCTTTATAAAGAGGGGATGGGAGCGGCACTCCACATCCTTCCATCATCCATCTTCTTCTTCTTCTCTGCTTCTTTCTTCCTCTTGCCATGACAAGAGGAGGCGCGGGCCCTTCGACGGTGGCGAGGGTCGCAGCTCGCCAGCGTGCCCCTCCTCCTCCCGAACCTGAGGCGGCGAAGCCGGCCATGAGAGGAAGAGGGAGGGGGCGTGGTCGAGGTCGCCGCGGTGGTCGGGGGAGAGGAGGACAAGGCAGAGCGGTGGCCGTGCTTCCGCTCCTCCTGCGATGGAGGGTCATGTTGGGGACCAGCCCCGCGAGTTCTTCATCAGGCTGCGCCGACCACCGCGCTGCCGTCTTCGTTTCCCCACCCCCTTTGCTGAGGAGATGGAGCTCGATCCGCCCCGGACCCTCAGATTGCATATGAGGGGCTGCGGGACCGGCGGTACACGGGTCGTCATCGACTTCCCCGCTCCGTGTGTGATGTATCTTCATCGGGGATGGAAAACGTTCGCTCGTATCCATAGCCTGACGGTGGGGCTCGTCCTCTATTTCAAGTTAATGGAGGGCAGCGTGCTCTCCATCAAGATCTTTGTAGATCTTGGAACTCGCCTAAAGTGCTGCGTGGAGAGCTCCTCCGACGATGAAGATTCCTCCTCAAGCGAGAGTGACGAGGAGGACAGCGACAGCGACGACGAGGGTAGTAGGCGGCAGGATGACGGGTCCGACTAGGTGTCGGTCCCGCCGTCCTGGGGCGGCGTTGGCAGCAGCAGCATCTGCACCGAGCCCCTTGAACTTCTCGGGGTCGCCTCCTTGGGCGGCTGGCGTAGGAGGCGCGGGGAAGGCGAAGAAGGCGGATGGCGGTCCGTCAACTCGGAGTACGCGGGCACCGATGCCTTCGTCGCGTATTGTTGGTCCTGCCGGCTCGTCTTCCAGCTCTTCCTCGTCATCATCATCACCAGCCTCTCGTCGGGGTGGCCGCTGGGATGTTCTCCTGGTGCCTTATGCTGCTCGTACCTCGCCTAGGCGCTCCTTTCGCCCTTTTGCCATCTTGCTCTGCCTCCTGAGGAGAGGGGTAAGAAAGGGATTACGGGCACCTTATCTTTTTTTAGTTTGTAAGCCTTCAGGCCTTAGTAGAATTTAAAGCTTGTAACCCCCCTTGCTCATGTTTTTCATTCTGTATGAACTGTACCTGTATGGGATGTTTTTAAATGAAAAGGGGTGTTTGCCGGGTTCTTTGTGCATGAGCAAGGCCCACGCCAAGGAACGAGTCCTTGTTATTTTTAAGATAAACATCATCGCCCGGCAACAGGCCTTATCGTCCCTCATTAGTTCGGTCGACCATTCGCACGCTTTCGGTGGAGACATGGGCGAAGTAGAGTTAGGCCCCTCATTCGTTACCCTTCTACCGCAGCTACGACCACATCCCGACCCAGGGGTTTATTCTTGGGCACAGGAAAGAGGGGAGCACGGTATTCTGGAAATAAACGAGGTTTCATACATCCCAATTCATACAGAAATACATGGCAGGAGATGAATGACTTATCTGAGTTTGCAGCCCCCGGCAATCTTGGCTTGCCGGGGTTGGATCTTTGTGTCTTCAGCCCAGGCAACTTGGGTTTGCCGAGGTCGGAGCGCCGATCTGTCCCCCCCCCTCTTTTCTTGAGTGGCTTAGTAGATGTGTCCACGTGCCCTGTGAATCAAAGAGGACAGAAAGACGCATACTCGACCTCTAGACCAGGGGTTAGTCGCCGCTAAGTACTATCAACCCTAATCGAGGAGGAGACTCAACCTAGCATGCATGCTATAACTTAGGGCGCTAGCGCTTCATTTATTTATGCTCAGGGTCTGCAGCTGGCTTTGTACAAAGGGTTACATGCCTTGCCGTCAAGGCTTGTACAAAATGTGGCTTGCGGGGGGCCCGGCAAGCCGCGCCTTATGGGTAAAACTTGCGAAGATGCTCGATGTTCCAGGAATTGCTCAGCGGAACAACATCTTCAGTCTCCAGGCGGACTGCGCCGGGCCTGGTGACTCGTATTACCTGATAAGGGCCTTCCCACTTTGGCGTCAACTTGTTGGTATTCTTGGCCGATTGAACGCGCCGAAGAACAAGGTCGCCTTCCTCAAAGCTTCAGGCATGAACCTTGCGGCTATGGTAGCGGCGCAAGGCTTGCTGGTAGCGAGCTGCTCTTACAGCTGCTCGAAAACGGTCTTCCTCGAGGAGCGTTGCGTCCTCTTGCCGCAATTGCTCTTGCTCAAGCTCGTCGTAAGCAAGCACTCGAGGTGACCCATACATGAGTTCCGTGGGGGGAACTGCTTCTACCCCGTATACCAGGGCAAAGGGTGTCTCGCCGGTGGCTCGATTTGGCGTCGTCTTGATCGACCAAAGAACCATCGGCAATTCATCAATCCAATGCCTTCCACTCTTGTGCAGCCTATCAAAGGTCTTCGTTCCTAGGCCTCGCAGCACTTCAGCATTTGCCCTCTCAGCTTGGCCATTGCTTCGTGGGTGAGCAACGGAAGAGAAACAAACCTTGCTGCCGCGGTCTTGGATATATTGCATGAAGGTGTGACTTGTGAACTGTGTGCCGTTGTCGGTGATGACTCTGTTGGGCACACCGAAACGGCATACAAGTCCCTTGAAGAACTTGACGGCTGACTGGGCTGTCACCTTTCTCACTGACTCCACCTTCGGCCACTTTGTGAACTTGTCGATTGCAACATACAAGTACTCAAAGCCCCCGACAGCGCGGGGGAAGGGGCCCAGTATGTCGAGCCCCCAGATCGAAAATGGCCAGGAGAGAGGAATGGTTTGAAGGGCTTGAGCTGGTTGATGAAGCTTCTTCGAATGAAACTGACATGCTTCACACTTGGTTACTAGTCTCGTCGCATCCTGGAGGGCAGTGGGCCAGAAGAAACCTTGTCGGAACGCTTTGCCGGCAAGGGCCCTTGACCCTATGTGGGATCCACATATGCCTCCATGTATTTCTGCCAACAGCCCCAGTCCTTCCTCCCGGGGGATACACTTCAATTTCACACCGTTCGGTCTTTTCCTGTATAGGACGTCATCGACGAACTAATACATAGCAGACCGACGGGCTACTTTCTCCGCTTCTTCCCGCTCCTCAGGAAGTTCCCCTGTTTGGAGGAATCGGACGGTATGCTGCGCCTGTGCCGGAGCCTGAGGCTCAACGGTGAGGACTAAAGGCATTTCTTCTACCATAGGGGCGGCCGTCTCTACGGCAAGAGCTTGATGCTCCGCCGGAGCCAGCCGTCCTATGGCCGTTTCAGCGTCTCCGACAATATCCTTGTCGGTGGCTCCGGGGAGCTCGGCGGGAAAGTACTTGCCGGGCCCTGATTTCCTTCTCTTACTCTGCTCTGTTGATGGTTCAACGGATGGTTGAGTCAACCGAAGCACAAAGGTACCTGGTTCCATAGGTAGCTTGAGGGCAGCGTGTTTTGACAGGTAGTCGGCAATGTCGTTCTCCGCTCGGGGAACGTGCTCCGCCTGTATACCGTCAAAATGCTCTTCCAGCTTCCTCACTTTATCTACGTAGGCCTTCATCAACGGGCTCTGATAATCCTTGTTGACTTGTTTGACGACAAGCTGTGAGTCGCCCCTGACGATGAGTTTCTTGATTTCAAGGTCCGCCACGATCCTGAGACCGGCGAGCAGCCCCTCATACTCGGCAGTATTGTTCGTCGATGTCTCCCTGGGGAAGTGCATTTGGACCACGTACTTGAGGTGCTCTCCGGTGGGTGCGACAAGCAGTATGCCAGCCCCGACGCCTTGTAGCGAGAAGGCCCCATCAAAGTACATGATCCAGTCGCAACTTGCCTCCTTGCCGGGGAGAGCGGTCTCCTGAACTTCTTCATCAGGCGTCGTGGTCCATTCTGCAATGAACTCCGCCAGGACTCTGCTTTGAATTGTCGAAGTACTCTCAAACTTGAGGCCAAAGCTAGACAGCTCCAGTGCCTACTCTACAATCCTTCCAGTTGTGTCTGGATTATGCAGTATCCGTTGCAAAGGGAGGCAAGTGACGACAGTGATTTCGTGTGCCTGGAAGTAATGGCGCAGCTTCCTCGAGGCCATAAGGAGGCCGAAGAGCAGTTTCTGCACACCGGAGTACCTAGATCTAGCCCCCTGCAAGAGGGAGCTAACAAAGTAGACCGGGTGCTGCATCATCTTCTTCTTTCGCAACACTTCAACTGGCTGTGTCGTTTCTGCACCAATGGCATCAGGCTCTGTCGTCGCTATCACTTCGGCATCAACTTCTCTCTGCGCTACTAGTGCGGCGCTGACCACTTGGTTCGCTGCCGCTAAGTACAGCAGCAACGGTTCTTGTGGCTTAGGCGCAACTAGTATTGGCGTGGAGGAGAGGTATTTCTTCAAATCTTGCAGCGCTGCTTCAGCCTCTGGGGTCCACTCCATTGGGTCCGCCTTTTTCAAAATCTTGAAAAAGGGGAGGGCGTGCTTGGCGGACTAGGAGATGAATCTGCTCCTGGCGGCAACGCAGCCAGCAAGCCGACGCACATCCTTGACCCGCTTGGGCGCCTCAATCTGCTTGATAGCCCTGATCTTGTCTGGATTTGCCTCGATCCCACGCTGCGACACAAAGAACCCGAGAAGCTTGCCGGACGGGACGCCAAAGACGCACTTCTCAGGGTTTAACTTGACGTTGATCTTGTGCAGGTTTGCAAATGTATCTTCCAAATCCGGTATGAGGGTCGTCCTGTCCTTGGTTTTGACCACTATATCATCCATATAGGCCTCCATATTTCTATGGAGCTGGGGTTCAAAACCAATTTGGACTGCCCTAGCAAATGTTGAGCCAGCACTCTTCAACCCGAAAGGCATCCGTATGAAACAATACGTACCACATGGGGTGATGAATGTTGTCTTCTCTTCGTCTTCTCTTGTCATCAAGATCTGGTGGTAACTGGAGTAGGCGTCGAGGAATGACAGCAAATCACACCCAGCCATGGAGTCAACAATCTGGTCAATGCGTGGCAATGGGAAGGGGTCCTTGGGACAAGCCTTATTGATATCTGTGTAATCAATACACAGTCTGCACTTCCCGTTTGCCTTGCGCACTACCACTGGATTGGCCAGCCACGTTGGATGGAGCACTCCTCTCACCAAACCTGCCGCTTCCAGTTTCCGGATTTCCTCCATGATGAACTCTTGACGCTCCAAACTTGCTTCTTGACCTTCTGCTTGACGGGTCGCGCATGAGGGCAGACAGCAAGGTGGTGCTCAATAACTTCCCTGGGAACGCCGGGGGTGTCGAATGCTTGCCATGCAAACACGTCGACATTCGCCCGTGGGAAGGTGACGAGCGCGCCTTCCTATTGGTTGTCGAGGGTGGAGCTCATAGTGAAAACCCCTCCCATGCCATCCTCCTTGACGGATATCTTCTTGGTCTCCGGCGGCGTGGCCCTGGACTTCTTGCTCTTGCCGGTGGAGCTCTCTGGCACGTCCTCGACGGGAGCACTACACTCCGAAGAGGTGCGCTTGCCGGAGTGGGTGCTAGAGGTCTCACCAGTCTTCTTCTTCCCTCCTGGAGCTTCAGTGGCAGGAGCAAGTTCCTTGGCGGCAGCGGCTGCTGCAACTGCTTCCTGGTAGAGTTGGTCGGCGCAAATCAGCGCATCTTTCTTGTCAGAAGGGACGGTGATGACCATCACAGGCCCCGGCATCTTCAATGTGTTGTAGGCGTAGTGTGATGCTGCCATGAACTTGGCCAGCGCTGGGCGGCCAAGGATCCCGTTGTAAGGAAAGGGGATCTTGGCAACATCAAACACGATCCTCTCCGTCCTATAGTTCAGATCACTCCTGAATGTCACAGGCAGCGTGACCTTCCCTTTTGGTTGGCTCCTTCCCGAGTTGATCCCCTGAAACGTGCCCGTTTCTTCGAGGTCTCCGTCGGGAATTTGCAGCTTCCTGATCACGGTAGGCGAGATTAAGCTCAGACCGGCCCCGCCGTCAACTAGCATCTTTGTCACCTTGAGGTTGCGTATTGTTGGTGAAACCAACAACGGCAAGCACCCGATCACAGTTGTGCGATCAGGGTGATCCTCAGTGTCAAAGATGATAGGCGTGCTGGACCACTTCAGCGACTTTTGGGCATCAAACGACAGCTCTGCTGTTGTAATCTCACGCGCCCACTGTTTGAGCTGGCGGTGAGAAGTATGCAGTGAGGTGCCGCCATCGACGCACATGGCCTCTGTAGCTTTCTAGAACTCTTGGTCACCGGACTCGTCATCCTCTTTGTGATCATCGTCTTCTTGTTTCTTGTCACGGCCCCGGGCGGGCCTCTCTTGCTGTTTATCCTTACCGCAGCGGCCTGCTTGGCCGTCACACTTCTTGCCGGATCCCTCGGCACCATCCTGGCCCTTCTCCTTGTCCCGCCTTTCATATTCATCTTTTTGCTTCTCGGTAACCAGCTCAACCTGTTGGCAGTTCTGGAGGTCATGGCCTTTGGTGCGATGGATCTTGCAGTATTGCTTGTTGGAGTTCCCTGGCTTCTCGGCAGCCGCCAAGGCCCAGCAGGCGACGCATCGGGCAATCTCCTTGCCGGGGTCGTCCGCCTTGGTTTTCTTGGCGGTGTCGGCGTCATCAGATCCCTCGACGGCAAGCACAGTTTTACCCTTACGCTTCCTGTTATGGCGCCGGCTTTTCTTCACCGGGGCGGCAGTATCTTCGTCTGAAGAGTCGGTTTCCACGCCGGCATCTTCGCCGGGGTACTTCCTTCCCTCTTCAGCCCGGGCTCATCTGTCAGCCAGAACGTAGAGTTCCACCACATCCTTCACCTTGTTCATCGCCAGCTCTTCGCACATTTTGCAGTTGCGTATGTTCTGATGGAACGCACTGATGATGGCGGCAGGATGAACATCTGGGATATTGTATTGTACCCGGCTGAATTTCTGTATATACTTGCGCAGAGTCTCACCTTCTTTCTGGGGGATGACATGCAAATCGCTTGCTTGGCCATGAGCTTGGTGACCTCCCATAAAGGCGCCAACAAACTGATGGCACAAATCCGACCAAGAAGAAATAGAATCTACTGGCAAGGGCATCAACCATGACATGGCGTTGAGCTTAAGGGCCAACGGAAAGTAATTCGCAAGCACCTTGTCGTCGTGGGCTCCGGCAGCTTGCATCGTAATGGTGTAGATGCTGAGGAACTCCGACGGATGGGTCTTGCCGTTGTATTTCTCGCCAACGTCAGGCTTGAAGGTGCGGTGAGTGGGCCACTGGAACTGTCACAGCTCACGGGTAAAAGCCGGGCAGCCTACCTCGTAAGGTAAACCTCCAGGGCTTACCGACGCCGGGTGGTTCTCAGCAGGCCCTGCTCGCCTGTCTGACTAGTGGCGTGCTTCGCGCCGGCGCTCGATGGTGGTTCGAGCGTCTTCATGGGTTCGCTCCCGAAGGACTGGCGTTGGTCGCAGCGGGTCCGTGGGTCGGATGACGTTATGGAAATGTCGTCATACGCGTCGTTGCGACGGGTCGACGTCCGCGGCAATTAGCGAGGAGGAGGAGAGTGTACCGTGGCCGCGGCGCCACCAGTCCTCCCGCCACTAGCGTGTGGTGTTCCACTGGAGCGTCGACCCGAGGGGCCCGCTGGCCTTGGTTCGTCTTTGTTGGCGATGGCAACAAGGCTCCGGATGGTGGCCCTCCATTCGTCAAGCTTCCTCGCAGCAGGAGGGAAGTCGAGGAGCAACTGCACGCGCTAGGGCCTCTATTGGCGTCGGCGGTGGCGAAACCTGCGCGGACCGTGACGTGCTTCGACTCCTAACCACGTTAGAAGGAGCTCTATCACGGGCCGCGGTTGCATTCCGTCTTCGCCAGTGCCTCGGCGAGCATGTAGGTCTTCTGCATCCCGTGAGTGACGTTCGGGACTCTTCCCGCGGCGGCGCCCGGGATCTTCGGCGTGATGATGCCATTCGTCACGCGTAGCCTGAGAGGAGCGCGCCGTGGGCACTGGCGTGAAAGTCTTCGAGGCCGCCGCATCGCCTTCAGGCGGTGTGACGACGCCTTTGGAGGGCCCTATGCCGCCTGCGGAGGGCCTGGCTCCATCTTTGGATTTGGCAACGTGCGGCTCATTGCCAGGCACACGAACGTCGTCGCCTTCCAGACTCCGGCCGCTAGGGCGGTGTTGGTGCTCGCGGGCCGCGCCCTGATACGTCTCCAACGTATCTATAATTTTTTATTCCTCCATGCTATATTATCTACTGTTTTGGACTATATTGGGCTTTATTTTTCAGTTTTATATTATTTTTGGGACTAACCTATTAACCGGAGGCCCAACCCAGAATTGATGTTTATTGCCTATTTCAGTGTTTCGAATAAACAGAATATCAAACGGAGTCCAAACAGAAAAATCCTTTTTGGAACGTGATTTTCTCACCGGATAAGACCCAGGAGACTTGGACCCTACGCCAAGGCATCGAAGAGGCGGTCACGAGGGTGGGGGCGCCCCCCCTAGGGCGTGCCCCCTGCCTCATGGGCCCCTCGAAGCTCCACCGACGTACTTCTTCCTCCTATATATACCCACGTACCCCCAAACGAACAGATACGGAGCCAAAACCCTAATTCCACCGCCGCAACTTTCTGTATCCACGAGATCCCATCTTGGGGCCTGTTCTGGAGCTCCGCCGGAGAGGGCCGTCATCACGGAGGGCTTCTACATCATCATAGCCTCTCCGATGAAGTGTGAGTAGTTTGCCTCAGACCTTCGGGTCCATAGTTATTAGCTAGATGGCTTATTCTCTCTTTTTGGATCTCAATACAATGTTCTCCCCCTCTCTTATGGAGATCTATTCGATGTAATCTTCTTCTTTTGTGGTGTGTTTGTTGAGACCGATGAATTGTGGGTTTATGATCAAGTCTATCTATGAATAATATTTGAATCCTCTCTGAATTCTTTTATGTATGATTGGTTATCTTTGCAAGTCTCTTCGAATTATCCGTTTTGTTTGGCCAACTAGATTGGTAGTTCTTGCCATGGGAGAAGTGCTTAGCTTTGGGTTCGATCTTGCGGTGTCCTTTCCCAGTGACAGAAGGGGCAGCAAGGCACATATCATATCGTTGCCATCGAGGATAACAAGATGGGGTTTATTTCATATTGCATGAATTTATCTCTCTACATCATGTCATCTTGCTTAAAGCGTTACTCTGTTTTTAACTTAATACTCTAGATGCATGTTGGATAGCGGTCGATGAGTGGAGTAATAGTAGTAGATGCAGAATCGTTTCGATCTACTTGTCACGGACGTGATGCCTATATACATGATCATGCCTAGATATTCTCATAACTATGCTCAATTCTGTCAATTGCTCAACAGTAATTTGTTCACCCACCATAGAATACTTATGCTCTCGAGAGAAGCCACTAGTGAAACATATGGCCCCCGGGTCTATTCTCATCATATCAATCTCCATCACTTTAATGTTGCTTTGCTTTTTTACTTTGTCTTTTACTTTTCACTTTGCATCTCTATACCAAAAATACCAAAAATATTATCTATTGGATCTCACTTTCGTAAGTGACCATGAAGGGATTGACAACCCCTAATCGCGTTGGTTGCGTTGAGCTCTTTATGTTGTGTAGGTACGAGGGACTTGCGCGTGGCCTCCTACTGGATTGATACCTTGGTTCTCAAAAACTGAGGGAAATACTTACGCTACTCTGCTGCATCACCCTTTCCTCTTCGGGGAAATCCAACACAAGCTCAAGAGGTAGCAAGAAGAATTTCTGGCGCCGTTGCCGGGGAGGCTTACGTGAAGTCAAGTCAAGAGTTGACTCCCGTCAACGAGCCATTTCTTGTGCCGTTGCTGGGGAGTCTACGCAAAAAGTCAACATACCAAGTACCCATCACAATCCCTATCTCCTGCATTACATTAGTTGCCATTTGCCTCCCATTTTCCTCTCCCCCACTTCACCCTTGCCGTTTTATTCGCCCTCTCTTTCTCCTTCTCCTTCTCCTTCTCCTTCTCCCTCTCCGTTTGCCTTTTTCTCGCTTGCCTTTTGTTTGCTCATGTGTTGGATTGCTTGCTTGTCGCGATGGCTCAAGATACCACAAAATTGTGTGACTTCACCAATACCAATAATAATGATTTCCTTAGCACTCCGATTGCTCCTCTTGCCAATACTGAATCTTGTGAAATCAATACTACTTTGTTGAATCTTGTTATGAAAGATCAATTCGCCGGCCTTCCTAGTGAAGATGTCGCTACTCATCTGAATAGCTTCGTTGATTTATGTGATATGCAAAAGAAAAAAGATGTCATTAATGATGTCGTTAAATTGAAGCTATTTCCTTTTTCGCTTAGAGATCGTGCTAAAGCTTCGTTTTCGTCTTTGCCTAAAAATAGTATTGATTCTTGGAACAAGTGCAAAGATGCTTTTATCTCTAAGTATTTTCCTCCCACTAAAATCATCTCTCTTAGAAACGACATTATGAACTTTAAGCAACTTGATCATGAACATGTCGCACAAGCTTGGGAGAGAATGAAATTAATGATACGTAATTGTCCTACTCATGGTTTGAACTTGTGGATGATTATACAAAAAATTTATGCTGGATTAAATTTTGCTTCTAGAAATCTTTTAGATTCGGCCGCGGGAGGCACTTTTATGGAAATCACTTTAGGAGATGCTACTAAACTCCTAGATAATATTATGGTTAATTATTCTCAATGGCACACTGAAAGATCTTCTAATAAAAACGTGCATGCGATAGAAGAAATTAATGTTTTGAGTGGAAAGATGGATGAACTTATGAAATTATTTGCTACTAAGAGTGTTTCTTCTGATCCTAATGATATGCCTTTGTCTACTTTGATTGAGAATAATAATGAATCTATGGATGTGAATTTTGTTGGTAGGAATAATTTTGGTAACAACGCGTATAGAGGGAATTTTAATCCTAGGCCATATCCTAGTAATCCTTCTAATAATTATGGAAATTCCTACAACAACTCTTATGGAAATTATAATAAGATGCCCTCTGAATTTGAGGATAGTGTTAAAGAGTTTATGAATTCACAAAAGAATTTTAATGCTTTGCTTGAAGAGAAATTGCTTAAAGTTGATGATTTGGCTAGAAACGTAGATAGAATTTCTCTTGAGGTTGATTCTTTAAAGCTTAGATCTATTCCTCCTAAGCATGATATCAACGAGTCTCTCAAAGCTATGAGAATCTCCATTGATGAGTGCAAGGAAAAAACTGCTAGGATGCGTCCTTCCAAAGATGCCTTTATTAAAGCGTGTTCTTCCAATTCCTATGAAAATCAAGATGAAGATCTAAAAGTTATTGATGTGTCCCCTATCAAATCTTTGTTTTGTAATATGAATCTTGATGAAACTGAATATGATCTTCCTTTACCTAGAAGGTGTTCTAAAAATTCGGAGTATTTAGATCTTTATGATGAAATTGATGAAAGTGGGATCGAAAGAAATAAAAATCTTGATGTTGCTAAACCCACTATATTAGATTTCAAGGAATTTAATTATGAAAGTTGCTCTTTGATTGATTGTATTTCCTTGTTGCAATCCGTGCTAAATTCTCCGTATGCTTATAGTCAATAGAAAGCCTTTACCGGACATATTGTTGATGCCTTGATGCAATCTTATGAAGAAAAGCTTGAGTTGAAAGTTTCTATCCCTAGAAAACTCTATGATGAGTGGGAACCAACTATTAAAATTAAAATTAAAGATCATGAGTTTTATGCTTTGTGTGATTTGGTGCTAGTGTCTCCACTATCCCCAAAACTTTGTGTGATTTGCTAGATTTCCGCGATTTTGATGATTGCTCTCTGAACTTGCATCTTGCGGATTCTACTATTAAGAAACCTATGGGAAGTATTAATGATGTTCTTATTGTTGCAAATAGGAATTATGTGCCCGTAGATTTCATTGTTCTTGATATAGATTGCAATCCTTCTTGCCCTATTATTCTTGGTAGACCTTTCCTTAGAACGGTTGGTGCGATTATTGATATGAAGGAAGGGAATATTAGATTCCAATTTCCATTAAAAAGGGCATGGAACACTTTCCAAGAAAGAAAATAAAATTACCATATGAAACTATCATGAGAGCCACTTATGGATTACCTTCCAAAGATGGCAATTCCTAGATCTATCCTCGTTTTTATGCCTAGCTAGGGGCGTTAAACGATAACGCTTGTTGGGAGGCAGCCCAATTTTATTTTTAGTTTTTTTGTTTTTTCTTCTGTTAGGGAATAAATAACCCATCTACCTTCTGTTTGGATGTGGTTTTGTGTTTTAATTAGTGTTTGTGCCAAGCTAGACCTATTGGATCTTCTTGGATGATAGTTATTTGATCTTGCTGTAATTTCCAGAAACTTTGCGTTCAGTGCCTGAATTATTAAAAATCATCAGAACGTGATAAAATATTGATTCCAATTTCTGCTGATCAATAAACAAATTGTATAGGTCCTCTAATTTTGGTAGAATTTTTTGGGTTCCAGAAGTTTGTGTTAGTTACAGATTACTACAGACTGTTCTGTTTTTGACAAATTCTGTTTTTCGTGTGTTGTTTGCTTATTTTGATGAATCTATGGTTAGTAAAATATGTTAGGATCCATAGAGAAGTTGGAATACAGTAGGTTTAACACCAATATAAATAAAGAATGAGTTCATTACAGTACTTTGAAGTGGTCTTTTGTTTTCTTTCTCTAACGGAGCTCACGAGATTTCTGTTGAGTTTTGTGTTGTGAAGTTTTCAAGTTTTGGGTGAATTCTTTTGATGGATTATGGAACAAGGAGTGGCAAGAGCCTAAGCTTGGGGATGCCCATGGTGATGAAGCCATGTACCTAGGGTAGGGGCACGGACCTGTCCAAAAAGCACTACCCTAGGACATCCCTAGAAGAAGTCACCTTTCAATCGACTTGCAGGTATCCCACTCGACGGGTTCAAGACACTCGACCAAGAAGCTATCACTCGACCATGAAGCCAACCACTCGACCGCCAGGAGACCTAAAGTCACTCCACAGGCAAACGGTCGGCTATCAAGTGGTCTTTATGGCCATTATAGCACTTTATTAGGGGCGTTACCAGTAACGCCCAACCTTAAATGTACCTTAAACCCTGCATTACTGAGGGCAGGAGGGGGCCGGCGAACTCTATATAAGCCACCCCCCTCCTCAGTATGAAGGGTTTGCACCCCTGTTATTCACACGCCAATAATCCAGTCGACCGCCTTCGGGCACCAAGACGTAGGGTTGTTACTTCCTCCGTGAAGGGCCTGAACTCGTACATCTTGGTGTGTTTACAACTTCCCAATAGCTGAGATCTAGCCTCTCCATACATACCCCCCTACATCACTGTCAGAGTTAGAACCACGATAGTTAGTGCCCACCTTGGGGCCGGAATCTTAGCACCTGATTGGAGAAGTTGCGATTTTTCCGATCCCTTTGATCATGGTTTCGTGCGGAGTTTTGGTCGAGGGCCGCGAGATCCGCCTCGGCGCGCTCACGTTCATCGCCGACGACTCCGCCTGGCTTCAGGAGGCGCCACTCGACATCGACGCGCTCCCCGTCCGCGGTGCGACGCATTTCCGCGCATGCATTCATGGCGTCCTCCTGCGGCAGCCGTCGACCCAGTATTGTTCGGCCCCCGTATCGTCTCCCCGCTCTGTCTCCCACCGGCGCAAGCGCTCCGGTCGGTCGAGACTTCAGAGGTGGGTGAGGCATGCCGTGGCTCCCAGTCGGCCGCCCCGCAACTCGCAGCAATCGAGCCCGACGAATCCCTCTGCGGCCTGTTCGACTGGCTCCGCGGAGACCGCATCCGAGTGCGACAGCAGCGACCCAGCGGCTGAGATCCTGGCGGTCGATGGAACGCACAGTCCTCCCGGTTTCCCTCGCGCTGATGGAGGCGCGGGTGGGGGCGACCCGTCGCATCCCCACGATGAGTATCTCCCCGAACCTCTCATGTCATTACAGCGAGAGGAGCTTCGCCACCGGAACACGGACGCACTCCGCACTCCTATCGTCGGAGAGTCCCCCGAGGCCCGGGCCTTGGAGGATGCGCGCTTGGCTAATTTGGTCGAGCGCACTCGACTGGAGAATCTCCAGCGAGCACTCGACGAGCAAGCGTGTCAGCGGGCTCCCGAGTCTAGTCGACGCCAGCTCTTCCCGCCGACGCAGGTATACCGAACCCCAGTTCAGAATTTGGCCGCCGCGGCCCGTATAGCAGAATCGATTCAGCCCTCCCAGTCGGAGGCTGGCAGGGGCTTGTTACAGATCAGAGTGTTGCTCCGGGCGGCGGGAAACCAGAATTCTGCCGTTTCTCAGTCGCGGAATAGGATCCACAGTCGATCCGTTGCAACAGATACAGTCCAGTCGGCTCACAGCCCGCGGTCGCCCCCGAGGCGTGAGGGACGTGGCGACCGGCATGATCAGTACAGAAGGAATGAGCAGTATGATCACCGATCCGATCGTGATGATCGACGTCGAGTGCCAACCCCTCCCCCGAGGAGTGGGTCATATGCGCCTCGACATTGAGATGACAGGCGCCCTCATAGCGTTGGGCAGAGGATTCCCGTCGACCCCAGGGACCCAGGCTTTGACGCGAGATCTGTCCTCGTTCAAGGCTTGGTTGATAGGAACAGGGCTCATCGGGAAGGCCAGAATAGAGATGCACCCGCCAGCAGCAGAATACGTGTTTCAGGGCCAGAGTGTTTCAGTCGAGCCATCAGGGCCGCGGTGATTCCTCCCAACTTTCGGTTGGCGACTGGAGTCAGCAAGTTCACCGGTGAGTCTAAGCCTGACACTTGGCTCGAAGATTACCGAGTGGCTGTACAGATTGGCGGTGGCAATGATGAGGTGGCTATGAAGCATTTGCCTCTCCTATTAGAGGGCTCGGCCAGAGCGTGGCTGAATCAGTTAGCACCCAGCAGCATCTACACTTGGGAGGATCTCTCTTGAGTGTTTGTCACAACCTTTGAGGGAACATGCAAGCGACCCGCAGGCCTTACAGAATTGCGGTCTTGCGTGCAGAAGCCGAGTGAAACTCTGAGGGATTACATCCAGAGGTGGATCACTTTGCATCACACAGTTGAGAACGTATCGGATCACCAAGCAGTTTGTGCCTTTAAAGAATGCGTCAAGAACAGAGAGTTGAACCTGAAGTTCGGTCGGACCGGAGAAATGTCCCTGAATCGGATGATGGAGATTGCCACCAAATACGCTAACGGAGAAGATGAAGATCGACTCCGGAGTGGCAAGCAGAAAGCAGTCGCCCAGGAAACCGGAGGCAATTCCAGTCGGAAGCAGAAGCGGAAGGCCGAGCCAGCCGCCCCTGGGGAGGCCCTGGTCGCAACCCAGGGAAATTTCAAGGGAAAACCCAAAGGCCCCTGGAAGCCCAAGAAAGTCAAGGATAAAGATGGAAATGATGTTTTGGATCTGCCATGTCACATCCACACCAAGAAAGATGAAGAGGGTAATTTCATTTACCCAAATCATACCACTCGACAGTGCCGGCTCCTGATCCAGCAGTTTTAGGGCAAACAGCCCAAAGATAAGGAAAAAGAGTCGGACAGAGTCGAGGACAAGGAAGATAGCAACGACGGATACCCCCAAATCAATTCCACCCTGATGATTTTTGCTGATGTCGAAAGCAAAAGTCGACTGAAAGTCATTAACCGTGAGGTGAATATGGTTGCTCCGGCGACACCTAGTTATCTGAAGTGGTCTCAGACTGCCATCACATTCGACCGGTCCGATCACCCTACGCACATTGCCACCCCTGAGAGGCAAGCTTTGGTGGTCGACCCAGTTGTCGAAGGCACTCGACTGACCAAAGTCCTGATGGATGGTGGTAGTGGCCTGAACATATTGTATGCTGAAACATTGAAAGGGATGGGCATTCCGATGTCCAGGCTCAGTGCCAGCAACATGAGCTTCCATGGAGTCATTCCTGGAAAGAAAGCCAAGTCACTCGGCCAGATTGCTCTCGACGTGGTTTTCGGTGATTCAAAGAATTACCGCAGGGAAAAGTTGACATTTGATGTTGTGGACTTCCCAAGTGCTTATCATGCTATTCTGGGCTGGCCAGCTTATGCACGCTTCATGGCTCGACCATGCTACGTGTATCTCAAGTTTAAGATGCCCGGCCCCAGAGGTGTGATCACCGTTACCGGCAATCGGAAGAAAGCAGAAGAGTGTTTTCAGAAAGGATCGAAGATTGCTGACGCTCAGATGGCAGTTGTTGAGCTACAAGAGTACCAGAAGACTGCTGATCCGAGTGAATTGCTACGAGCCAAGAAGCCTGCTTCAGAATCTGCTTTTCAGTCGTCCGGTGAAACTAAGCCAGCTCACATTCACCCGACCGACCCCGACGCTGCTCCGACTCACATCTCGACGATGCTCGACTCCAAATAGGAAGAAGCGCTCATCCAGTTCCTCCGTGAGAACTGGGACGTCTTCGCATGGAAGCCTTCTGACATGCCTGGAGTTCCCAGGGGGCTGGCTGAGCACCACCTACGAGTCGACCCGAAGTTCAAGCCTATGAAAGAACATCTTCGACGGTCCGCCGTCCAGAAGAGGAAAGCTATTGGCGAGGAGGTGGCTCGGCTCTTAGCAACGGAGTTCATCCGAGAGATTTACCACTCCGAGTGGCTCGCCTATGTAGTCATGGTCCCCAAAAAGGACAAGTCACTTCGCATGTGCATTGACTTTAAACACATCAATCGGGCCTGCCCGAAAGATCATTTCCCTCTCCCCCGCATCGACCAGGTAGTGGACTCGACCGCGGGGTGTGAGTGTTTGTCTTTTCTAGATGCTTATTCAGGGTACCATCAGATCCGTTTGTATGGACCCGACGAGATCAAAACGGCTTTCATCACCCCATTTGGGTGCTTCTGTTATGTCACCATGCCCTTCGGCCTCAAGAATGCTGGAGCCACATTCATGAGGATGATTCAGAAGTGTTTACTCACTCAGATCAGTCGGAACGTAGAAGCATACATGGATGATATTGTGGTTAAGTCATGGAAAGGTTCCGACCTACTGACTGACCTTGCCGAAACCTTTGCTAACCTCAGGGGATACGATATCAAGCTCAATCCATCAAAGTGCACATTTGGAGTTCCAGGTGGAAAGTTACTCGGTTTTCTCGTTTCCGAACGAGGAATCGACGCCAATCCCGAGAAAGTTGGCACCATACTCCGGATGAAGCGCCCTGTGCATGTACACGATGTCCAGAAACATACAGGTTGCTTGGCCGCTCTAAGTCGATTCATTTCTCGTCTCGGTGAAAAGGCGTTGCCTCTTTACCGACTGATGAAGAAGTCTGACAAGTTCGAGTGGACTCCAGAAGCTGACGTAGCGTTTGCAGAGCTCAAAGCTCTACTCTCTACCCAGCCGGTGCTTGCTGCCCCAATCAGTAAAGAGCCTCTGCTGCTATACATTGTGGCCATGGGACAAGTTGTCAGTACAGTACTCACGGTCGAGCGGGAAGAAGAAGGAAAGGCCTTCAGAGTTCAGCGCCCAGTATATTATGTGTCTGAAGTTTTGACCCCTTCGAAGCAAAGATATCCCCATTACCAGAAGCTTGTATATGGGATCTACATGACCACGAAGAAGGTTGCACACTACTTCTTTGACCATTCCATTACAGTCGTCAGCGACGCTCCACTGTCAGAGATCTTGCACAACAGAGATGCAACTGGTCGAGTGGCTAAGTGGGCGATTGAACTCCTCCCCCTAGATATCAAGTTTGAAGCAAAGAAGGCTATCAAGTCCCAAGCAATTGCAGATTTCGTCACCGAGTGGATTGAACAGCAACTCCCGACTCAAGTTCACTCGGAGCACTGGACCATGTTCTTCGATGGATCTAAGATGCTGAACGGTTCCGGTGCTGGGGTAGTATTGGTCTCCCCCCGAGGAGATAAGCTCAGATACGTTCTCCAGATTCACTTTGATTCCTCCAACAATGAAGCAGAATATGAAGCACTCTTGTACGGGTTGCGCATGGCCATTTCACTCGGCGTCCGGCGCCTCATGGTCTATGGCGACTCAGATTTGGTGCTTAATCAGGTGATGAAGGAGTGGGACGTCAGAAGCCCGGCTATGACTGGCTATTGCAACGCAGTAAGAAAGCTAGAAAAGAAATTCGAGGGGTTAGAGCTTCATCACATCCCCTGACTGAAAAATCAAGCAGCAGATGATCTGGCAAAGATAGGCTCCAAGAGAGAAGCCATTCCCAGCAATGTGTTTTTGGAGCACATCCGCTCGCTGTCAGTCCAGGAGGATCCCTTCGCAGAAGAAGCCCCGCAACCGAAAAGTGCCACAGATCCGACTGAAGTCGAAATTCCTGCTGTGGTCGACCTAGTCATGGAGGTCTTGGCTATCACTCCTGACTGGACGGTACCATACATCGCGTATATCTTGAGGAAAGAACTCCCGGAGGACGAGGAAGAGGCTCGACAGATCGTCCGCCGATCCAAGTCCTTCACAGTCATAAAGGGACAGTTGTATAGGGAAAGCGCGACTGGAATCGGTCAGAAATGCATAACACCAGAAGAGGGTCAGATGATCCTTAATGATATCCACTCGAGGACCTGTGGTCACCATGCGTCCTCTCGGACCATTGTGGCTAAATCATACCGAGCAGGATTTTACTGGCCAAGAGCAAATGAGATGGCAAAAGAGATAGTCGACAAGTGTGGAGGTTGCCAGTTCTACTCCAACATGTCACACAAGCCTGCATCAGCCCTGAAGACCACTCCACTCGTCTGGCCCTTTGCTGTCTGGGGACTGGACATGGTCGGTCCATTGAGAACAGGCAGGAGCTGATTCACGCATGTGCTTGTGGCAGTCGACAAGTTCACCAAATGGATTGAAGCCAAGCCTATCAAGAATCTCGATGCTTGCACTGCTATCAGTTTCGTCAAAGGGCTGACGTTCATATATGGGGTCCCGCATAGCATCATCACCGACAATGGGTCAAACTTCGATTCAGACAAGTTCAGAGCTTTTTGCGCCTCTCAAGGCACGCGCGTCGACTACGCGTCGGTCGCGCATCCTCAGTCAAATGGACAAGCTGAAAGAGCAAATGGTCTGATTCTCAAAGGATTGAAGCCTCGATTGATGCGTGATCTCAAGCACGCAGCAGGCGCTTGGGTAGACGAACTTCCGTCGGTTTTGTGGGGGCTGAGGACCACCCTGAACCGATCGACCGGAAGAACGCCATTTTTTCTGGTTTACGGAGCCGAAGCCGTCCTGCCGAGTGATCTACTTCACAACGCCCCCAGAGTCGAGCTTTATAACGAAGACGAAGCAGAGCAAGCCCGGCAAGACGCAGTCGACCTCCTAGAGGAGGAGAGGGGAATGGCTATGATCAGATCGACCATCTATCAGCAAGACTTGCGTCGATTCCATGCCAGAAATGTGAAGAGCCGAGCCTTCCAGGAAGGAGATTTGGTCCTCCGAGTGGATCAACAGAAACCACACAAACTTGCTCCTACTTGGGAAGGTCCCTTCATCGTCACCAGAGTCCTCCACAATGGAGCATATCACCTCTATAATGTTGATCACCAGACCGACGAGCCACGAGCTTGGAATGCGGAACTACTCCGCCCCTTTTACACTTGAGTTCTCCCTTGGACGAGATGTAACAAGAAAAAATTTATGTAGTTCATTTTTACCAAAGACAAGAGCGTCCCAATAATTGTTGTCACTCTAGTTTGCATACGAAATCCCCCAGTGGGTGACTTAGCTGCGAATCCGTTTCGCCTAAGTTTGAAAAAATCCTACCGAGTGGAGAGCAATCCTCCCACTCGGGGGGCTTAGCTGCAGTCCAGTACTCGCCTAAGTTCTCTCACTTAGAGGCTTAGTTGCAGTCAGGCACTCGCCTAAGTTTGAAAAATCCTACCGAGTGGAGAGCAATCCTCCCACTTGGGGGCTTAGCTGCAGTCCAGTACTCGCCTAAGTTCTCTCACTTAGAGGCTTAGCTGCAGTCACGCGCTCGCCTAAGTTTGAAAAAAATCCTACCGAGTGGAGAGCAATCCTCCCACTCGGGGGCTTAGCTGCAGTCC
>NC_041386.1:535921116-535924075 GCF_002162155.2 Triticum dicoccoides | reverse complement strand
CTTAGAGACTTAGCTGCAGTCCGGCACTCGCCTAAGTTTGAAAAAATCCTACCGAGTGGAGAGCGATCCTCCCACTCGGGGGCTTAGCTGCAGTCCAGCACTCGCCTAAGTTCCCTCACTTAGAGACTTAGCTGCAGTCCGGCACTCGCCTAAGTTTGAAAAAATCCTACCGAGTGGAGAGCGATCCTCCCACTCGGGGGCTTAGCTACAGTCCAGCACTCGCCTAAGTTCTCTCACTTAGAGACTTAGCTACAGTCCGACACTCGCCTAAGTTTGAAAAAATCCTATCGAGTGGAGAGCGATCCTCCCACTCGGGGGCTTAGCTGCAGCCCAACGCTCGCGTAAGTGTTTAAAAATCCTACCGAGTGGAGAGCAAACCTCTCACTCGGAGGCTTAGCTGCAGCCCAGTGCTCGCCTAAGTACAAGACACAACCCAATCTGCGAGTCGACTGCTACCTTCCCCTTCGGAGCTGCGCCGCAAATACAAGGTTATTCCGAGTGAAGATCAAGATCCACTCGACGAATCAAACCATGAAGATATTCAACAAGAAATCAAGATCAGATAAAGCCTAAAAGGTCCCAGACCTCAGGCCAAAGTAATCGAGCCCTCAGCTCGACGGAGTTTAACGGTTACAAAATCCACTCGGCATTCCGAGGCAAATTTAAAGTGGAGCTTAAAAGTTTTTCACTCCTCAGGTGGAGGACTGGAAGGGGCGACGAACTCGTCCAAGTCGATCCCGTCTGCAATATGGGTGGCAGCAGCGATGAAAGTCTCCATGAAATCTTGAAAGTTGTGCTTCCTGGTATTGGCAACTTGGATGGCGGCCAGCTTCTCTTCTCGCGCCTCCTTGCAATGGACGCGGACCAGAGACAGAGCCACATCAGCGCCACACCGAGCAGAAGACTTCTTCCACTCCTGCACTCGGTCAGGGATTCCATTAAGTCGAGTCATCAGAGACTCGAGATCGTTTTGGAGCGTAGCCTCTGGCCAAAGTGCCGGGTCGATCCGTGACATGGCAACCTTCAATCGAGCCAAGTAGTCCACGACGCCGTCAATGCGAGATTCCAGTCGGAGCAGATTCATGGCAGCTTCATCTTTCACGGGAGAGTTGATTGGATCCAAACCTATTTCGATCCGCCCAGTCTCCTCTTCAAAGTTCTGGCAAAGCTCTGCATACACGATCCAAGGATAAGTCAATTTTCATAGACTGAGTCGACACAAAAAAACCCAGTCGGAACTGAATGTGCACCTTCAAGCTTCATGTGCAACTTCTTGGCGAGGCTCCTCAAGTAGCTCTCCAGGTCGTCCCTCCTGCGAGCGATGCCTTCCACCTTCTCGCTCAGGGTGAGGTTCTCCTTCTTCCAACGTGTACACTCCCGGTTGGCTTCATCCAGAGCGGTCTTCAGCTAGGCATTCTCTTCTTCCAATTGGCTGACCGAAGCTAGCTTCTGTTCGGCCAGAGCGGTCTTGTCGTCAGCCTCCTTACGGGCAGCAGCCAAGTCCTGATCCTTCTTCGCCAGAGCTTCGCTCAGTTTTTCTGCAAAGAAGTGATGATTGACTCGGAAATAGCAGAAGGGTACTCAATCCTAAAAACTAACCAGTCGACAAAGTCGTCTTACCTGCGGCGCCATCTCTGACCTTCTGCAGCTCTATTCTGGCCAGCTCCAGATCAAGGTTCAGTTGAATCTTTTGCTTCTCCAACTCCGTATAGCGAGCTACAAGTTCGCAGGATTTCTGTAAAAGAAAAATCAGTCGACAGACGTCCAAGATAAGTTGCTTCCGAGTAACTAAGAGACAATGACGACGTTTCTAAGACCATAGCCGAATCAAAAACATTCGACAATAGTCTCGGGGACTACACCCAGTGGGTGCACTCAGCGTGCCCCCACTGGTTCGACCAAAAAAAAGATCTTCGGGGAAAAACCGAGTGAAGAAATACAGCTAGAGCAACACAATGTAAATACTACAGTCGACTGCCAGCAGTCCACCGTAGTCTCGGGGACTACACCCAGTGGGTGCACTTAGCGTGCCCCCACTTGTCCAAGAATTGGCAGACACACCCAGTGGGTGTACAGATACAGATACAAAAGATCTTCGGAAAAGAGACTCTTCAAACAGCATATCATAACAGACCAAGTGTTGAGTCGACTAACCTGGACGTTGCTCTGAAGAGCCGAACTCGCGTCATAGGCTGCTTGGCTGGCCTCCCGAGCCATCTTCACTTGCTCCATCATGATCCCCGCCTAGCGTATAGCCTCCTTTGCAGCAGCCGCTTGGTCCTCAGGGACGGGGTACGCAGCAAAAAGCGAAGGTGGATCCGCAGTCGACCCCGAAGGCCGCACGCTCCTCAGAGGAATGGCGAAAGTCACAGAAGCCCGAGTGGTGTCACCACCATCCCGAGCCATGGCCTCAGACGCCGGAGCAGGTTGGGGGGTCTTGTCAGCCGTCGACCTCTTGTTCCTCCTCATTCTCAGCGGTTCGTTGTCGTCGTCATCCGGGAGGTCGATAACATGAGGAGGGGCTACAAAGGAAACGTTCAATCGACCAGGGTTGCAATAAATGTTTAGTCGACTCAAAGCGGAACGTCAGTAATCGTACCAGGGTTGGAGGTAATAGCATCCTCCATCTCTTGGTCGTCGTCCTTGGCGGAGATCTCAGAGGTAACAGCACTGCAAGCCTCGAAAGTCAGTCGGTCGGCTCAATGGATCGACCAAGGATCCGTCCATGGTCGACAAAGGATAACAAGTTTTATTATTACCCAGAAATGGTGGGGACGACCATCTTCATCTTGGGCAGAGCCTTGGGCGGCTTGGACGGCGCTGCGCGCGGGTGCTTGGGAGCCTTTCCAGTCGGCGTAGGAGAAGAGGTCCGAGGGCGTTTCGACGACTGCCCAACAGGAGCAGTCGCACTACCACGCTCCCGCGCTGGGTCGTGTGTGAGCTTGGATCGCCCCTCCGG
>NC_041386.1:535868560-535920894 GCF_002162155.2 Triticum dicoccoides | reverse complement strand
CCTCCTCCTCTTCCCTGGAGTCGACGTCGTCGCCTCCCTCTCCTTCACCGTCGGACTCCCACTCGCCTTGATCGTCCCCGCTCTCACCTCCGCTCGCCTCCCCTTCCTCAGTTGGCCCCTGTGCCCCATTGGGCGTCGAGTACATTTCAGTAGTCACCTGAAAAACAACAGACAAGACAAAGGTCGATCGACCAACTCAAAGAAGACCAATGAAGAAAAACAAGACCTTAGTCAGGAGCATAGAGACATACCTGGTCCACGTCGTACGAGTTGTCGAGTGGAATTACCCTCCTGTCTCCTCGGGGGTTGTCCTTGTTTCCTGTGATGCTCGACAGCCACCCCTCCAGCATCTCATCAGTGACCTCCTCCGGGTGGATCCGAGTGGTATCGTCAAGACCCGAGTACAGCCACATTGGGTGGTCACGAGCCTGGAGCGGTTGGATGCGCCTCCGGAGGAAGACCTCCAGCAAATCCATGCCCGTCACGCCCTCACGAACAAGCTCAACCACTCGACCGGCCAGCACTTTGACTTGAGCCCTTTCCTCCGGCGCCACTTTCAGAGAAGCAGGTTTTTCAGCTCGGTCGAGGGAGAAAGGAGGAAGACCAGTCGACTGTCTTGGGGTTGCCTGGTCCTGACAGTAGAACCAGGTCGCCTACAAGCCACGGACCGACTCCGGGAAAGTAATGGATGGAAAACAGCTCTTCCCCCTCGTCTGGATCGCCAAGCCCCCGCACAACTGGATCACCTGCGTCTTCTCGTCACTCGACTTGGCCTTCTTGACCGATTGAGAACAACAGGTAAAGATGTGCTTGAAAAGTCCCCAATGGGGGCGGCAACCCAAGAAAGCCTCACACATGGAAATGAAAGCGGCAAGGTATACAATGGAGTTGGGAGTAAAGTGGTGGAGCTGCACTCCGAAGAAGTTCAAGAAGCTCCGAAAAAAGGATGGGGCGGCAGAGAAAACCCTCGGTCGATGTGGGTGGCTAGGAGCACGCACTCACCATTGTGGGGTTGAGGTTCGATCTCTCTCCCGGAAGACGCGCAGCCTCGTGGGGAGTGACTCCCCCCTCGACCATGTCGTCGAGATCCTGTTGCCGGATCACTGACGGCATCCAATCACCCTGGATCCAGCCCTTGGGCAGAGCGGACCTTGAGGAGGATCCGCCCCGAGCGGATCTTTTCCCCTTCCCCTGCGCCGCCGCCTTCTTCACGCGCTCCAGAGCGGAGGTCTTGCCCTTCGTCATTGTCGCCGGCGAAGTCTCGCACGGGCCTGCTGCGCCTGGGTGAGAACGGAGGTGGCGGAAGGACTTGCGAAGGGAGAGAGGAAGAAGAAAGGAGGAGAAGAGAGCGCACTGCTTGGAAACCCTGAACCGGTGATTTATAAGGGGCCGCTCTCGAGTGGCTGACTGGTAGGCCCAAACTATCCAGTCAAATCCCGCAGCGGACGCGCGCACAGTACGTGGCGAAAAAGGTGATGCGGGGATCGAGGAGCTTCCACTTTATCGCTTCCGATTACTGTGGCCGCTCCCGTCCCGCGCGCTTCCCAAAATCCGAAATCCCACGACATCCGCGGGCTGCAGAACAACTTGTCAAAACGGAAGACCCCACCCGCGCCGACGCTCGGTATGTCACAAATAAAGAAATTCACTCGACGAAAGGCCTGGAATGGATCAAGGCGACTGAAAAAGGTTGGCAACATCATCTGTGACGATTGACCCAAAACGAGGCACTCACGTAGCCCAAAGAACCAGTCGGAAAGATCTCCAAGTCTTTCCCCACTCTAACCTCGATCCATTCGGGGGCTAATGATGAAGCCATGTACCTAGGGTAGGGGCACGGACCTGTCCAAAAAGCCCTACCCTAGGACATTCCTAGAAGAAGTCACCTTTCAATTGACTTGAAGGTATCCCACTCGACGGGTTCAAGACACTCGACCAAGAAGCTACCACTCGACCATGAAGCCAACCACTCGACCGCCAGGAGACCTAAAGTCACTCTGCAGGCAAACGTTCGGCTATCAAGTGGTCTTTATGGCCATTATAGCACTTTATTAGGGGCGTTACCAGTAACGCCCAACCTTAAATGTACCTTAAACCCTGCATTACTAAGGGCAGGAGGGGGCCGACGAACTCTATATAAGCCACCCCCTCCTCAGTATGAAGGGTTCGCACCCCTGTTATTCACACGCCAGTAATCCAGTCGACCGCCTCCGGGCACCGAGACGTAGGGCTGTTACTTCCTCCACGAAGGGCCTGAACTCGTACATCTTGGTGTGTTTACAACTTCCCAATAGCTGAGATCTAGCCTCTCCATACATACCCCCCTACATCACTGTCAGAGTTAGAACCACGACACATGGCACCCCCAAGATAATCCAAGGACACCAAAAAGTCAAAGCTTGGGGATGCCCCAGAAGGCATCCCCTCTTTCGTCCACTTCTATCGGTAATTTACTTGGAGCTATATTTTTATTCACCGACATGATATGTGTTTTGCTTGGAGCGTCTTGTATTATTTGTGTCTTTGTTTGTTAGTGTGCCCCAATCATACTTGCTGTACACACCTTTTGAGAGATCCATACATGAATTAGAACTTGATAGAATACTCTTTGTGCTTCACTTATATCTTTTGAGCTATGTAGTTTTGCTCTATGTGCTTCACTTATATCTTTTGAGCGTTATAATTTTGCTCTATGTGCTTCGCTTAGATCTTTTAGAGCACGGTGGTGGTTTTTTTTAAAGAAACTATTGATCTCTCATGCTTCACTTAAATTATTTTGAGAGTCTTAATAGCATGGTAATTTGCTTAATAATAATATGCTTGGTATTCAAGATTTGTGAATTTTTCTTTTGAGTGCGTTGAATACTAAGAGAAGATTGAAGCATGATAATTGTTTTGAGATATGGAGGTGATAATATTAGAGTCATGCTAGTTTGGTAGTTATGAATTTAAAGAATACTTGTATTAAAGTTTGTGATTCCCGTAGCATGCACGTATGGTGAACCGTTATGTGATGAAGTCGGAGCATGATTTATTTATTGATTGTCTTCCTTATGAGTGGCGGTCGGGGACGAGTGATGGTCTTTTCCTACCAATCTATCCCCCTAGGAGCATGTGCGTAATACTTTGCTTTGATAACTTCTAGATTTTTGCAATAAGTATATGAGTTCTCTATGACTAATGTTGAGTCCATGGATTATACGCACTTTTTCCCATCCTTCCACAATTGCTAGCCTCTCTAATACCGCGCACCTTTCGCCGGTATCATACACCCACCATATACCTTCCTCAAAACAGCCACCATATCTACCTATCATGGCATTTCCATAGCCATTCCGAGATATATTGCCATGCAACTTTCCAGCGTTCCGTTTATTATGACAGGCTCCATCATTGTCATATTGCTAGCATTATCATGTAGTTGACATCGTATTTGTGGCAAAGCCACCATTCATAATTCTTCCATACATGTCACTCTTGATTCATTGCATATCCCGATACACCGCCGGAGGCATTCATATGGAGTCATATTTGTTCTAAGTATCGAGTTGTAATTATTGAGTTGTAAGAAAAATAAAAGTGTGATGATCATCAATTTTTAGAGCATTGTCCCAAGTGAGGAAAGGATGATGGAGACTATGATTCCCCCATAAGTCGGGATGAGACTCCGGACAAAAAAAAAGAGGCCAAAAAAAGGCCCAAATAAAAAAATGAGAGATAAAGAGAGAAGGGACAATGCTACTATCCTTTTACCACACTTGTGCTTCAAAGTAGCACCATGATCTTCATGATAGAGAGTCTCTCGTTATGTCACTTTCATATACTAGTGGGAATTTTTCATTATAGAACTTGGCTTGTATATTCCAATGATGGGCTTCCTCAAAATTGCCCTAGGTCTTCGTGAGCAAGCGAGTTGGATGCACACCCACTTAGTTTCTTTTGATGAGCTTTCATATACTTATAGCTCTAGTGCATCCGTTGCATGGCAATCCCTACTCACTCACATTGATATCTATTGATGGGCATCTCCATAGCCTGTTGATACGCCTGGTTGATGTGAGACTATATTCCCCTCTTTTTGTCTTCTCCACAACCACCATTCTATTCCACCTATAAGTGCTATATCCATGGCTCACGCTCATGTATTGTGTGAAGACCGAAAAAGTTTTGAAAAAGTTAGAGTATGAAACAATTGCTTGGCTTGTCATCGGGGTTGTGCATGATTTAAATACCTTGTGTGGTGAAGATAGAGCATAGCCAAACTATATGATTTTGTAGGGATAACTTTCTTTGGCCATGTTATTTTGAGAAGACATGATTGCTTTATTAATATGCTTGAAGTATTATTATTCTTTATGTCAATATGAACTTTTGTATTGAATCTTTCGAATCTGAATATTCATACCACAATTAAGAAATTTTGCATTGAAATTATGCCAAGTAGCACTCCCCATCAAAAATTCTCTTTTTATCATTTACCTACTCGAGGACGAGCATGAATTAAGCTTGGGGATGCCTGATACGTCTCCAACGTATCTATAATTTTTGATTGCTCCATGCTCTATTATCTACTGTTTTGGACTATATTGGGCTTTATTTTCCACTTTTATATTATTTTTGGGACTAAACTATTAACCGGAGGCCCAGCCCAGAATTGCTGTTTTTTGCCTATTTCAGTGTTTCGAAGAAACAGAATATCAAACGGAGTCCAAACAGAAAAATCCTTTTTGGAACGTGATTTTCTCACCGGATAAGACCCAGGAGACTTGGACCCTACGCCAAGGCATCGAAGAGGCGGTCATGAGGGTGGGGGAGCCCCCCAGGGCACGCCCCATGCCTCGTGGGCCCCTCGAAGCTCCACCGACGTACTTCTTCCTCCTATATATACCCACGTACCCCCAAACGAACAAATACAGAGCCAAAAACCTAATTCCACCGCCGTAACTTTCTGTATCCATGAGATCCCATCTTGGGGCCTGTTCCGGAGCTCCGCCGGAGAGGGCCGTCATCACGGAGGGCTTCTACATCATCATAGCCTCTCCGATGAAGTGTGAGTAGTTTACCTCAGACCTTCGGGTCCATAGTTATTAGCTAGATGGCTTCTTCTCTCTTTTTGGATCTCAATACAATGTTCTCCCCTTCTCTTGTGGAGATCTATTCGATGTAATCTTCTTCTTTAGCGGTGTGCTTGTTGAGACCGATGAATTATGGGTTTATGAGCAAGTATATCTATGAATAATATTTGAATCTTCTCTGAATTCTTTTATGTATGATTGGTTATCTTTGCAAGTCCTCTTCGAATTATCCGTTTGGTTTGGCCAACTCGATTGGTAGTTCTTGCCATGGGAGAAGTGCTTAGCTTTGGGTTCGATCTTGCGGTGTCCTTTCCCAGTGACAGAAGGGGCAGCAAGGCACGTATTGTATCGTTGCCATCGAGGATAACAAGATGGGGTTTATTTCATATTGCATGAATTTATCTCTCTACATCATGTCATCTTGCTTAAAGCGTTACCCTATTTTCAACTTAATACTCTAGATGCATGCTGGATAACGGTCGATGAGTGGAGTAATAGTAGTAGATGCAGAATCGTTTCGATCTACTTGTCACGGACATGATGCCTATATACATGATCATGCCTAGATATTCTCATAACTATGCTCAATTCTGTTAATTGCTCAACAGTAATTTGTTCACCCACCGTAGAATACTTATGCTCTCGAGAGAAGCCACTAGTGAAACCTATGGCCCCCGGGTCTATTCACATCATATCAATCTCCATCACTTTAATTTTGCTTTGCTTTTTACTTTGTCTTTCACTTTTCACTTTGCATCTCTATACATAAAATACCAAAAATATTATCTATTGGATCTCACTTTCGTAAGTGACCGTGAAGGGATTGACAACCCCTAATCGCGTTGGTTGCGTTGAGCTCTTTGTGTTGTGTAGGTACGAGGGACTTGCGTGTGGCCTCCTACTGGATTGATACCTTGGTTCTCAAAAACTGAGGGAAATACTTACGCTACTCTGCTGCATCATCCTTTCCTCTTCGGGGAAATCCAACACAAGCTCAAGAGGTAGCACGCCCCGGGTCCTGTCCGCGACCGGCCCGCTGCTCGCCCGCGTAGGGACGGGCCGTTCGGCTCCTGATGAACCAATCGCCGTGGTCGTCTTCTTCTTGGGAGCCATGGAGATGAAGAAACGCTGAACTAGCTGCTAAAGCCGATTCTCACAACTGCGCCCCCTACCTGGCGCACCATAGATGTCGGGGAAACGACACCTATGGGATCACAAGAATCCCTACTACGGTTGGCGGGGCGCGGGGTTGAGAGAAGAGCGGATCTAACAGAGAGCACGCGGTTCGTTTACCCAGGTTCGGGCCGTGAGGATGCGTAAAACCCCTAGTCCTGCTTTGGTGGATGTATTGAGAGTTCTTGAGCTAGCTACAGGGTGTAACGAGCTCCAAAAAAGCCGAATCCCCCTCCTGGTCGCCTCGGGCCTCCTTTTATAGGAAAAAGGGGTCGCCATAGTGGCACACAGGAGGTGGAAAGGTCTACAGTGTTGCGAGGTATCCCTCATATTATAGGATAAGATGCATTTAATGCATCGCTTAGGTGTCCCCTTGCTTTATTGGGGGTGGGAACGGAGCCCGTCCCGTCCGTTGCCGCCTCGCCTGGCTTCGACACGCGCCCTGGCCAGTGGTGCCGGTGGCGCCATGTAGGCAGGCAGGCAGCTGAGGTGGCGCGGTGGTAGGGCCTTCACGAAGATTTGCATGCCACCACACAGGTGCATGCTGAGTTGGCGTAGAGGCCGAACGTCGCCACGTAGGTGTGTGCCCAGCTGGTCGGGCTAGCAGCTACTTGGGCACGATCGGTGGGATCTTGTTTGGCGCGGGCCTAGCGGTGGCCCCGTTGACGCCCTCGGCAAGGGCCTTGCTGGGGCCCCGGCAAGGGTCTTGCCGTGGTGTTGTTGTTGTCCCCGACAAGGCGCCTGCCGGGGGCCTCGTGGGTCTCCTTGGCTAGAATCCCGCCAAGGATCGTCGTCTTTTGGTCCTCATCTGGTCTTGTATGTTTATGATCTTGACGAAGATCTACATGCCACCGAGGAGGTGTCTCCCGAGCCCTTGTCTCCCGAGCCCTTGCCTCAACGTAGTCAACCATGTTTAGAGGCTATGGGCTCAAGGGTGACTCGCTCTGTAGGTGTGGGGCGAGCTGCCCTGGCAAGGGTTTTGCCGGGGCTGCTGAAGCTGCCCCCGGCAAGGGTCTTGCCGGGGGAGCCCGCTTCGTCCCTCTGCTCCTTGTGGTTTTGGCCTTGGTGTTGTCTTTGGCCATTTTGCGCTCTGGTCTTACTTCGGCTCACCTCCCTTGCTCTGCTTGGTGCGACCGTGGGCGCGGCTCTGACTGCCCGTGCACAGGTATAGGGGTACAAAAGTGCACCCCTCTTTTTGTACACCGACACATTCCATTGAAATCTCTGCCCATTCCTTGTAAAAGACTTGAGAAATTACTAAATACCACGAGTATGGTTTTTCTAGACCGTTCTTGTGCCCCCTTTCATGCACCAATTGTTTGAATTTGAATTACGTGCATTAATGCCTACAAAATGCACATAATCCCCTAAATATTCTAAATGAACCCGGAAAAGTGTCAAATTTGAACACAGTGATTAGCAGGGTTTATGTTCATCGTAGAAAAAAAAACTCATGGATGAAGGACATAGGAAATTTGGATTCCCATTCAATCTCGGTGATTTACTATCGCACACGATTCATCTCCGTCGCCTCTGCGAACCATGTGTGTTCGCTCACACATGCAAAAGGAAAAGAAAACCCTCGCCCACTTCGACCCCACTCACTCACCACGGACTCCTCCGCAACTCTGCACCGTAAGCTCGATGGTTGTTGGCGGCAGGCGTAGGTCACGCTCCAAACGGCACCGGATTTTGCCTCCACTGCTTTTCGCCGCCTATCTGCATCGACATTCTAGACTTTGGTCGACTGGGGTTTTCTGTAGGATTGGGCCGGGGATTTTTCTCATGGAGAAGGTAATCAACTTAATTAGCAAAATATTCACTCATCTCTTATCGCAGTCCGCCCGTCGCTATTAATCAACCGGCGTAAATCACCGTGGAATCATTTTTGTTCTAGCTGATTCTTGGGTGTTCATTCCTGTGTGCACAGTGGAGCACGAATCGGGCAACTGTGGTCGTGGCCAGTCGGAAATGAAGTTCTATCTCACCATTCCGGATGACTTCAGGGAGCGCTCGGTATGTTCAATCTCAACCAACCACGTTCGGCATGGCCTAAATTTGTGAACATATACTGTCTGTTGCTACATTATCTATATATTTGCATCAAATCTTTATTACATTATCTATTTTTAATTCTATATTTTTGTACTTTGCTTGCATCTATATATGGATATGTTCTATTAGTTACTCCCATATTTGCATCTTGCTCGGTTATTTCAATATATCTAATTTACGATCTTAATTTTCATTTCAAGCAGTACATCCCTTGCTTTGCAAGAACAGGAGTAGAAGGAAATCTTGGGCTTTACTTTGCTGATGACTCCCAAGATGTCATATTGACAATGCAACATGGATTTACAATGACGGTTAGCGTAAAACTTGATAAAGATGGTCACTCCTATTTTAATGCGGATCTTTGGAGAAAAGTGTCTAAGTGTTATGAACTGAAAGCTGGCACTAAAATTCTAGTGCGTGCACCACAGCCTGGTCTAATTAACATGGATGTTTACTTCCCCAACGTCATTAGCCGATCAAAGTCTGATCGAGGTTAGTGTCCTTTCAATTTTCTCCATGTTGTCATGTTACTATTTAAGCAACCAATTGTGATATCATATTCTGACTCCGTTCCTAGGCAGTAACAAATTCTGTTTACCAATTTATGCGCACTATATATTCTTCTGCCATGTTCTGAATAAATAATACATTTCCACCTTTTAAGCAGGATATGTTGGATGCATAGTGAATGATCTGTATGTTACTAAGTGTACCAAATTTCACTGGAAGCACTTGAAGTATGTCATAAACATTGTTCATAATCTGACAGAGATAGCACAGCGTATGAACGCTGGATTTTGGATGGGATTAATTAGACCTATGGTGCACACACTGAACAAGACCAATTGTGTGCACAAAGCGCTGGTAAAAATCTTATTTTAATGTTGATGCTCATAAACTATATATATCTTCAACGATATGTTACAATTGTTTTTTATTCTACATGTCAACAGAAATTGCCCCCTGTAGTAGTTCCTGGGTCGATTTCCCGGCGTGGTCGAATTATACTTGTGCCTTGCTAATAACGCCAAAGTGATTGCAAGGTACTGCATTTCCCGCAAAAATGGAACCATTCAAATTAACAAGTTCTCCCTTCTCGTGGCAATGCATCCATATTGGCAAATTGGAGACATTGTTCTACTCCTGCTCTACCAAGGCATAGAAGGGCTCTTCCTTTTCATTGACGAGATGCCGAGTCGCCGTGATGAAGCTGCTTCCAGTGGATAGTTGTGGTTGTTGGCCCTTAGGCTCTTAAAATGTGCTAGTTGTTACTATATATGTTAAGTATGTAGATATGGACCATATGGTTGTTGTCCCTTAGCCTCTTAAAATGTGATAGTTGTTACTATGTTAAGTATGTAGATATGAACCATATGGTTGTCAAAACCGTGTTACGAAGATCCTCCTTTTGTCGAATAGTGTAACCACTATATATATGTTACTCAAATGTTGTTACCCAAGTTCATAAATTTTTCATGGAAAGTATTAGTATCATACACAGTTCATTGTGTTTAAGCGTGTGCCCGATGTCCAGAAGGCATTTGCATATTAACTGTCCATACTGCAAATTCACACACATGCTCACATAAGGAAACGTATGTGTAACATACTAATCATCGCACACGAGTACTCGCAGACGCATCGTGTGCGATACTCCTAGCCACCGCAAGCAACTAGTTTGCATTTTTCAAAGTTTTTTGTACACACAGAATCACACACAAAGTAACTGTATTGACCGTCTGTGTTGTAATTTATCATCGCAAACAGTTCATTCGAGTTGGCTGTACTTGCCACGTATCACACACATCTTGTTTACACGACTCGTTTGTGTTCTTTTGGCTCATCGCAAACAGTTCATCCATGTGAACTGTATGCTGCATATCACACACATCTTGTTTAGTTGAACCATTTCTGTTGTGTTCCCTAATCAAAAATAGTTCGTCTGAGTTAACTGTATGCTATATATCGCACACACATTGATATGGCTGCCCGTTTCTGTTGAACAGTTCGAATGGATTAACCGTGTGTCCTGCATCGCACACACATTGTTATGGCTGCCTTTTCTGTTGTTCTGCCTCATCGCAAACAGTTTGAATGGATTAACCATATGCCCCGCATCGCACACGCAACTAAAATCTTAACCGTGTTTGATGCATCCATCATTGCAAATGTTTTGCACCTTTTTGACAGGTTTTTTACACCACTGTTTGCGATTATTGCATCGCACACAGTTTTGGCAAAGGGTCTCTGATCGTAGTGTCACGTTAGCAGTATCCTGTAGTAGTGTGGGATTGTTAGAGATGTTGAAGTCTTGTGTGGGAAAATAAAATACCCTACTGATTTTCTTGTTCTTGGTTCCCCACAAGATGACTTATGTCCCATTATCTTTGGTAGACCTTTCTTGAACATCGTTAATGCTAGAATAGACTGTGAGAAACAAACTATCGGTGTTAGTTTTGGTGATGAGTCTCATGAATTTAATTTTTCCAAGTTTAGTAGAAAACTTCATGAAAAAGAATTGCCTAGTAATGATGAATTAATTGGTCTTGCTTCTATTGTTGTGCCTCCTACTAATCCACTAGAACAATATTTGCTAGACCATGAAAATGATTTACATATGCATGAAAGAAATGAAATAGATAAGATTTTCTTTGAATAATGTCCTCTGCTTAAACACAATTTGCCTATCAAAACTCTAGGAGGTCCTCCTCCACCTAAAGGTGATCCTGTGTTTGAATTAAAACAATTGCCAGACACTTTGAAATATGCTTATCTTGATGAAAAGAAGATATATCCTGTTATTATTAGTGCTAACCTTTCAGAACATGAAGAAGAAAGATTATTGAAAGTTCTAAGGAAGCACCCAGCTGCTATTGGATATACTTTTGATGATTTAAAGGGAATTAGTCCCACTCTATGTTAGCACAAAATTAATATGGAACCTGATGCTAAACCCGTAGTTGATCACCAACATCGGTTGAATCCAAAAATGAAGGAAGTGGTAAGAACGGAAATATTAAAACTTCTGGAAGCAGGTATAATCTATCCTATAGCTGATAGTAGATGGGTAAGTCATGTTCATTTTGTCCCTAAAAAGGAGGTATTATTGTTGTTCCTAATGATAAGAATAAACTTATTCCACAAAGAATTGTTACAGGTTATAGAATATAATGGTAATTGATTTTAGAAAATTAAACAAAGCAACTAGAAAAGATCATTACCCTCTGTCTTTTATTGATCAAATGCTAGAAATATTATCTAAGCACACACACTTTTGCTTCCTTGATGGATATTCTGGTTTTTCACAAATACTTGTTTCTCAACCTGATCAAGAAAAGACCACTTTTACTTGTCCCTTTGGAACTTATGATTATAGACGTATGCCTTTTGGTTTATGCAATGCATCTGCTACCTTTCAAAGATGTATGACTGCTATATTCTTTGACTTTTGTGAAAAGATTGTTGAGGTTTTCATGGATGATTTCTCTGTTTATGGGAAGTCTTTTGATGATTGTTTAAGCAATCTTGATCGAGTTTTGCAGAGATGCGAGCAAACAAATCTTGTCTTGAATTGGGAGAAGTGCCACTTTATGGTTAAAGAAGGTATTGCCTTGGGCCATAAAATTTTTGAAAGAGGTATTGAAGTGGACAAAGCTAAGGTTGATGCAATTGAGAAAATGCCATGTCCTAAAGATATTAAAGGTATTCGTAGTTTCTTAGGTCATGCTAGTTTCTATAGGAGATTTATCAAAGACTTCTCTAAAATTTCTAGGCCTCTTACAAATCTTTTGCAAAAGGATATTCCTTTTGTTTTTGATGATGATTGTTTAGAGGCCTTTGAAACACTCAAGAAAGCCTTAATTTCTGCACCTATTGTTCAACCACCTGATTGGAACTTGCCTTTTGAAATTATGTGTGATGCTAGTGATTATGTTGTTGGTGTTGTTCTAGGACAACGAGTTGATAAGAAATTGAATGTTATTCATTATGCTAGTAAAACTCTAGACAGTGCTCAACAAAACTATGCTACTACTGAAAAAGAATTCTTAGCAGTGGTGTTTGCTTGTGATAAATTTAGACCTTATATTGTTGATTCAAAAGTAATTGTTCACACCGATCATGTTGCTATTAAATATCTTATGGAAAAGAAAGATGCTAAACCTAGACTTATTCGTTGGGTTCTCTTGCTACAAGAATTTGATTTACATACCACTGATAGAAAAGGAACTGAGAACCCCGTAGCTGATAACTTGTCTAGACTTGAAAATGTGCCTGATGACCCACTGCCTATTGATGATAGTTTTCCTGATGAATAGTTAGCTGCAATAAATGAGCACTCCTTGGTATGCTGACTATGCTAATTACATTGTTGCTAAATATTTACCACCTACTTTTACATATCAACAAAAGAAAAAATTCTTCTATGATTTAAGACACTACTTTTGGGATGACCCACATCTTTATAAAGAAGGAGTAGATGGTATTATTAGGCGTTGTGTACCTGAGCATGAATAGGGACAAATCCTATGGAAATGTCACTTCAAAGCTTATGGAGGGCATCATGCTGGAGATAGAACTGCTCACAAGGTATTGCAATCTAGATTTGTTGGCCTACTCTCTTCGAGGATGCCCATAAGTTCGTCTTATCTTGTGATGAATGCCAAAGAATAGGTAATATCGGTAAGGGTCAAGAAATGCCTATGAATTATTCACTTGCTGTTGAACCATTTGATGTTTGGGAATTTGATTACATGGGACCTTTTCCTTTCTCTAATGGGTATACACATATTTTGGTTGATGTTGATTATGTTACTAAATGGGTAGAAGCTATTCCAACCAGTAGTGCTGATCACAACACCTCTATTAAAATGCTTAAGGAAGTTATTTTCCCAAGGTTTGGAGTCCCTAGATACTTAATGACTGATGGTGGTTCACACTTTATTCATGGTGATTTCCGTAAAATGCTTGCCAAGTATGATGTTAACCATAGAATTGCATCACCTTATCATCCTCAGTCTAGTGGTCACGTTGAACTTAGCAATAGAGAAACTAAATTAATCTTGCAAAAGACTGTCAATAGGTCCAGGAAGAACTGGTCTAAGAAATTAGATGATGCATTTTGGGCTTATAGAACAGCATATAAAAAGCCCATGGGTATGTCTCCTTATAAAATGGTTTATGGAAAAGCTTGTCATTTGCCTCTTGAATTAGAACATAAAGCATATTGGGCAATCAAAGAACTCAACTATGATTTCAAAATTACTGGTGAAAAGAGGTTATTTGATATTAGCTCATTAGATGAATGGAGAACCCAAGCTTATGAAAATGCCAAGTTGTTTAAAGAAAAAGTCAAAAGATGGCATGATAAGAGAATCCGAAAGCGTGAGTTTAAAGTAGGAGAATATGTTCTTTTGTACAACTCTCGTTTCAGATTCTTTGCAGGAAAACTCCTCTCAAAATGGGGAGGCCCTTATGTCATCGAGGAGGTTTATCGTTCTGGAGCCATCAAAATAAATAATGCCAAAGGTACTAACCCAAAGGTTGTTAATGGGCAATGAATAAAACATTATATCTCAAGTACGCCCATTAATGTTTAAAGTAATATTATCCAAACTATGACACCAGAAGAACACATAAAAGAGTCCTTCCGGAACACTCCAGAATCGTGAAAATAAGGAGGTACGTGATACGGTAAGTAAACGGACTCCGAAAAATCCGCAAAAATATTTTTTGACAGTTTTGGAATATTTAGAAAAATAGGAAAATAAAAAACTTCCAGGAAGCGTACCCTGGTGGGCACAAGACAATAGGCGCGCCCAGGTGGGTTGTGCCCACCTGGGGTACCTTCCGGACTCCATTTTTCTACAGCTTGCTTGTTTCCCAAGATAAAAAATCTTCATATTACCCCCCGAACCTATTGACCACCGTATCGCAGAGAAATCTTCTGTTTTCTTTTCTTGCTGTTTTCTGTCAGATCCCATCTATCATGGCCGCTTCAAGCTCCTCCAAGGACAAGTTCTTCAAGAACGTCATCAACCCATATTTGCGGGAGGTGGTGCACCACCCTCAAGTCATTCAGATGCATGAGGGGGTGCTTCACCTCCCCGATGTACCAGGTCCTAAGGGGATGGGAACCATGGAGGCCAAGCTTGAAGCTAGGGAACAAGATGTCTTGCGCTGCAAGGGGATGGTGGAGCATGGACTCAATGCCAATCACCTCATGATCGCAGACCTTTCCCGTGATCTCATGGTGGATGACAAGCCTTTGAAGGACATTGTCTTCACCCTGAACGAGCAAATCAACTTCCTCCAAAGCCAAATTTACGATCTCCAAAACCAAGTCTTTGAATATGAGGCAAGGTTTAAAGGTCTAAGTTTGGCTACCGTTTGCAGGACCCGTGAGACTCACTCTTCCTCTTATTGTTGGGGAACGTAGTAATTTCAAAAATGTCCTACGCACACGCAATATCATGGTGATGCATAGCAACAAGAGGGGAGAGTGTTGTCCACGTACCCTCGTAGACCGAAAGCGGAAGCGTTAGCACAACGTGGTTGATGTAGTCGTACGTCTTCACGATCCGACCGATCAAGTACCGAACGCACGGCACCTCCGAGTTCAGCACACGTTTAGCCCGATGACGTCCCTCGAACTCCGATCCAGCCGAGTATTGAGGGAGAGTTTCGTCAGCACGACGGCGTGGTGACGATGTTGATGTTCTACTGACGTAGGGCTTCGCCTAAGCACCGCTACAGTATTATCGAGGTGGAATATGGTGGAGGGGGCACCGCACACGGCTAAGAGATCCAAGGGATCAATTGTTGTGTCTATGGGGTGCCCCCCTGCCCCCGTATATAAAGGAGCAAGGGGGAGGCGGCCGGCCTAGGAGGAGGGCACGCCAAGGGGGGAGTCCTACTCCCACCGGGAGTAGGATTCCTCCTTTCCTTGTTGGAGTAGGAGAGAAGGAAAGAGGGGGAGAGGAAGAAGGAAAAGGGGGCTGCACCCCTTGTCCAATTCGGACCAGAGGGGGCGCGCGCGCCTCCTTCCTTTTGGCCTCTCTCCTCTATTCCCGTATGGCCCAATAAGGCCCATATACTCCCTGGCGAATTCCCGTAACTCTCCAGTACTCCGATAAATACCCGAATCACTCGGAACCTTTCCGATGTCCGAATATAGTCGTCCAATATATCGATCTTTACGTCTCGACCATTTCGAGACTCCTCGTCATGTCCCCGATCTCATCGGGGACTCCGAACTCCTTTGGTACATTAAAACATATAAACTCATAATATAATTGTCATCGTAACGTTAAGCGTGCGGACCCTACGTGTTCGAGAACTATGTAGACATGACCGAGACACATCTCCGGTCAATAACCAATAGCGGGAACCTGGATGCTCATATTGGCTCCCACATATTCTACGAAGATCTTTATCGGTCAGACCGCATAACAACATACGTTGTTCCCTTTGTCATTGGTATGTTACTTGCCCGAGATTCGATCGTCGGTATCTCAATACCTAGTTCAATCTCGTTACTGGCAAGTCTCTTTATCGTTCCGTAATACATCATCCCGCAACTAACTCATTAGTTGCAATGCTTGCAAGGCTTAAGTGATGTGTATTACCGAGAGGGCCCAGAGATACCTCTCCGACAATCGAAGTGACAAATCCTAATCTTGAAATACGCCAACCCAACATGTACCTTCAGAGACACCTGTAGAGCACCTTTATAATCACCCAGTTACATTGTGACGTTTGGTAGCACACAAAGTGTTCCTCCGGTAAACGGGAGTTGCATAATCTCATAGTCATAGGAACATGTATAAGTCATGAAGAAAGCAATAACAACATACTAAACGATCTGTGCTAAGCTAACGGAATGGGTCAAGTCAATCACATCATTCTCCTAATGATGCGATCCCGTTAATCAAATGACAACTCATGTCTATGGCTAGGAAACATAACCATCTTTGATCAACGAGCTAGTCAAGTAGAGGCATAATGGTGACACTCTGTTTGTCTATGTTTTCACACAAGTATTATGTTTCCGGCTAATACAATTCTAGCATGAATAATAAACATTTATCATGAAATAAGGAAATAAATAATAAATTTATTATTGCCTCTAGGGCATATTTCCTTCAGTCTCCCACTTGCACTAGAGTCAATAATCTAGTTCTCATCGCCATGTGATTTAACACCAATAATTCACATCACCATGTGATTAACACCCATAGTTCACATCGTCATGTGACCAACACCCAAAGGGTTTACTAGAGTCAATAATCTAGTTCACATCGCTATGTGATGAACACCCAAAGAGTACTAAGGTGTGATCATGTTTTGCTTGTGAGAGAATTTTAGTCAACGGTCTGTCACATTCAGATCCGAAAGTATTTTGCAAATTCTATGTCTACAATGCTCTGCATGGAGCTACTCTAGCTAATTGCTCCCACTTTCAATATGTATCCAGATGAAGACTTAGAGTCATGTGGATCAGTGTCAAAACTTGCATCGACATAACCCTTTACGACGAACCTTTTTTGTCACCTCCATAATCGAGAAACATATCCTTATTCCACTAAGGATAATTTTGACCGTTGTCCAGTGATCTACTCCTAGATCACTATTGTACTCCCTTGCCAAAATCAGTGTAGGGTATACAATAGATCTAGTACACAGCATGGCATACTTTATAGAACCTATGGCTGAGGCATAGGGAATGACTTTCATTCTCTTTCTATCTTTTGCCGTGGTCGGGCTTTGAGTCTTACTCAATTTCACACCTTGTAACACAGGTAAGAACTCTTTCTTTGATTGTTCCATTTTGAACTACTTCAAAATCTTGTCAAGGTATGTACTTATTGAAAAAACTTATCAAGCGTTTTGATCTATCTCTATAGATCTTGATGCTCAATATGTAAGCAGCTTCACCGATGTCTTTCTTTGAAAAACTCCTTTCAAACACTCCTTTATGCTTTGCAGGATAATTCTACATTATTTCCGATCAACAATATGTCATTCACATATACTTATCAGAAATGCTGTAGTGCTCCCACTCACTTTCTTGTAAATACAGGTTCACCACAAGTCTATATAAAACTATATGCTTTGATCAACTTATCAAAGCGTATATTCCAACTCCGAGATGCTTGCACCAGTCCATAGATGGATCGCTAGAGCTTCCACATTTTGTTAACACCTTTAGGATCGACAAAACCTTCTGGTTGCATCATATACAACTCTTCTTTAATAAATCCATTAAGGAATGCAGTTTTGTTTATCCATTTGCCAGATTTCATAAAATGCGGCAATTGCTAACATGATTCGGACAGACTTAAGCATCTCTACGAGTGAGAAAATCTCATCGTAGTCAACACCTTAAACTTGTCGAAAACCTTTTTGCGACAATTCTAGCTTTGTAGATAGTAACACTACTATAAGCGTCCGTCTTCCTCTTGAAGATCCATTTATTTTCTATGGCTTGCCGATCATCGGGAAAGTCAACCAAAGTCCACACTTTGTTCTCATACATGGATCCTATCTCAGATTTCATGGCCTCAAGCCATTTCACGGAATCTGGGCTCACCATCGCTTCTTCATAATTCATAGGTTCGTCATGGTCTAGTAACATAACTTCCAGAACAGGATTACCGTACCACACTGGTGCGGATCTTACTCTGGTTGACCTATGAGGTTCAGTAACAAGTTGATCTGAAGTTTCATGATCATCATCATTAACTTCCTCACTAATTGGTGTAGGTGTCGCAGAAACCGGTTTCTGTGATGAACTACTTTCCAATAAGGGAGCAAGTACAGTTACCTCATCAAGTTCTACTTTCCTACCACTCACTTCTTTCGAGAGAAACTCCTTCTCTAGAGAGGATCCATTCTTAGCAACGAATATCTTGCCTTCGGATCTGTGATAGAAGGTGTACCCAACTGTAACTTTTGGGTATCCTATGAAGATGCATTTCTCCGATTTGGGTTCAAGCTTATCATGTTGAAACTTTTTCACATAAGCATCGCAACCCCAAACTTTAAGAAACAACAACTTTGGTTTCTTACCAAACCATAGTTCATATGGTGTCATCTCAACGGATTTAGATGGTGCCCTATTTAACGTGAATGCAGCTGTCTCTGATGCATAACCCCAAAACTATAGTGGTAAATCGGTAAGAGACATCATAGATTGTACTATATTCAATAAAGTATGGTTATGACGTTCGGACACACCATTATGTTGTGGTGTTCCAGGTGGCACGAATTTGTGAAACTATTCCACATTGTTTTAATTGAAGACCAAACTCGTAACTCAAATATTCGTCTTCGCGATCAGATCGTGGAAACCTTATTTTCTTGTCACGATGATTTTCCACTTCACTCTGAAATTCTTTGAACTGTTCAAATGTTTCAGACTTATGTTTCATCAAGTAGATATACCCATACCTACTCAAATCATCTGTGAAGGTCAGAAAATAACGATACCCGCCGCGAGCCTCAACACTCATCGGATCGTATACATCAGTATGTATTATTTCCAATAAGACAGTTGCTTGCTCCATTGTTCCGGAGAACGGAGTTTTAGTCATCTTGCCCATAAGGCATGGTTCTCAAGCATCAAGTGATTCATAATCAAGTGGTTCCAAAATCCCATCAGCATGGAGTTTCTTCATGCGCTTTACACCAATATGACCTAAACGGCAGTGCCACAAATAAGTTGCACTATCATTATTAAGTTTGCATCTTTTGGCTTCAATATTATGAATATGTGTATCACTATGATCGAGATCCAATGAACTATTTTCATTGGGTGTATGACCATCGAAGGTTTTATTCATGTAAACAGAACAACAATTATTCTCTGACTTTAATGAATAACCGTATTGCAATAAACATGATCAAATCATATTCATGCTCAACGCAAACACCAAATAACACTTATTTAGTTTCAACACTAATCTCGAAAGTATAGGGAGTCTGTGATGATGATCATATCAATCTTGGAACTACTTCCAACACACATCGTCACTTCACCCTTAACTAGTTTCTGTTCATTTTGCAACTCCCGTTTCGAGTTACTACTCTTTAGCAACTGACCCAGTATCAAACCAAGGGGTTGCTACGAACACTAGTAAAATACACATCAATAATCTGTATATCAAATATACCTTTGTTCACTTTGCCATCCTTCTTATCCGCCAAATACTTGGGGTGGTTCCACTTCTAGTGACCAGTCCCTTTGCAGTAGAAGCACTTAGTCTCAGGCTTAGGTCCAGACTTGGGTTTCTTCACTTGAGCAGCAACTTGCTTGCCGTTCTTCTTGAAGCTCCCCTTCTTCCCTTTACCCTTTCTTTTGAAACTAGTGGTCTTGTCAACCATCAACACTTGATGTTTTTCTTGACTTCTACCTTTGTCGATTTCAGCATCACGAAGAGCTTGGGAATCGTTTCCGTTATCCCTTGCATATTATAGTTCATCACGAAGTTCTACTAACTTGGTGATGGTGAGTAGAGAATTATGTCAATCACTATCTTATCTGGAAGATTAACTCCCACTTGATTCAAGCGATTGTAGTACCCAGACAATTTGAGCACATGCTCACTGCTTGAGCTATTCTCCTCCATCTTTTAGCTACAGAACTTTTTGGAGACTTCATATCTCTCAACTCGGGTATTTGCTTGAAATATCAACTTCAACTCCTGGAACATCTCATATGGTCCATGACGTTCAAAATGTCTTTGAAGTCCCGATTCTAAGCTGTAAAGCATGGTGCACTTAACTATCAAGTAGTCATCATACCGAGCTTTTGTCAAAAAATGTTCATAACGTCTGCATCTGCTCCTGCAATAGGTCTGTCACCTAGCGGTGCATCAAGGACATTATTCTTCTGTGCAGCAATGAGGATAAATCTCAAATCACGGATCCAATCTGCATCATTGCTACTAACATCTTTCAACTTAGTTTTCTCTAGGAACATCTCAAAATTAAACGGGGAGCAACATTGCGAGCTATTGATCTACAACATAGATATGCTAATACTACCAGGACTAAGTTCATGATAAATTAAAGTTCAGTTAATCATATTACTTAAGAACTCCCACTTAGATAGACATCCCTCTAATCATCTAAGTGATCACGTGATCCAAATCAACTAAACCATAACCGATCATCACGTGAAATGGAGTTGTTTTCAATGGTGAACATCACTATGTTGATCATATCTTCTATACGATTCACGCTCGACCTTTCGGTCTCAGTGTTCCGAGGCCATATCCGCATAGGCTAGGCTCGTCAAGTTTAACCTGAGTATTCTGCGTGTGCAAAACTGGCTTGCACCCGTTGTAGATGGACGTAGAGCTTATCACACCCGATCATCACGTGGTGTCTGGGCACGGCGGACTTTGGCAATGGTGCATACTTAGGGAGAACACTTTTATCTTGAAATTTAGTGAGAGATCATCTTATAATGCTACCGCCGAACTAAGCAAAATAAGATGTATAAAAGATAAACATCACATGCAATCATAATATGTGACATGATATGGCCATCATCATCTTGTGCCTTTGATCTCCATCTCCAAAGCATCGTCATGATCTCCATCGTCACCGGAATGACACCATGATCTCCATCATCTTGATCTATATCAATGTGTCGTCACATGGTCGTCTTGCCAACTATTTCTCTTGCAACTATTGCTATCGCATAGTGATAAAGTAAAGCAATTATTTGGCGCTTGCATCTTATGCAATAGAGAGACAACAATAAGGCTTTTGCCAGTTGTCGATAACTTCAACAAAACATGATCATCTCATACAACAACTTATATCTCATCACGTCTTGACCATATCACATCACAACATGCCCTGGAAAAACAAGTTAGACGTCCTCTACTTTGTTGTTGCAAGTTTTACGTGGCTGCTACTAGGCTTAGCAAGAACCGTTCATACCTACGCATCAAAACCTCAACGATAGTTTGTCAAGTTGGTGATGTTTTAACCTTCGCAAGGATCGTGCGTAGCCACACTCAGTTCAATAAAGTTGGAGAAACTGACACCCGCCAGCCACCTGTGTGCAAAGCACGTCGGTAGAACCAGTGTCGCGTAAGCGTACGCGTAATGTCAGTCCAGGCCGCTTCATCCAACAATACCGCCGAACCAAAGTATGACATGTTGGTAAGCAGTATGACTTATATCGCCCACAACTCACTTGTGTTCTACTCGTGCATATAACATCAACGCATAAAACCTGGCTCTGATACCACTGTTGGGGAACATGGTAATTTCAAAAATTTCCTACGCACACGCAAGATCATGGTGATGCATAGCAACGAGAGGGGAGAGTGTTGTCCACGTACCCTCGTAGACCGAAAGCGGAAGCATTAGCACACCGCGGTTGATGTAGTCGTACGTCTTCACGATCTGACCGATCAAGTACTGAACGCACGACACCTCCGAGTTCAACACATGTTCAGCCCGATGACGTCCCTCGAACTCCGATCCAGCCGATTGTTGAGGGAGAGTTTCGTCAGCACGACGGCGTGGTGATGATGTTGATGTTCTACTGACATAGGGCTTCGCCTAAGCACCGCTACAGTATTATCGAGGTGGAATATGGTGTAGGGGGCACCGCACACGGCTAAGAGATCCAAGGGATCAATTGTTGTGTCTGTGGGGTGCCCCCCTTCCCCCGTATATAAAGGAGCAAGGGGAAGGCGGCCGGCCTAGGAGGAGGGCGCGCCAAGGGGGGAGTCCTACTCCCACCGGAGTAGGATTCCTCCTTTCCTTGTTGGAGTAGGAGAGAAGGAAAGAGGGGGAGAGGAAGAAGGAAAAGGGGGCTGCACCCCTTGTCCAATTCAGACCATAGGGGGGACGCGCGCCTCCTTCCTTTTGGCCTCTCTCCTCTATTCCCGTATGGCCCAATAAGGCCCATATACTCCCCGGTGAATTCCCGTAACTCTCCGGTACTCCGATAAATACCCGAATCACTCAGAACCTTTCCGATGTCCGAATATAGTCGTCCAATATATCGATCTTTACGTCTCCACCATTTCGAGACTCCTCGTCATGTCCCCGATCTAATCCGGGACTCCGAACTCCTTCGGTACATCAAAACATATAAACTCATAATATAACTGTCATCGTAATGTTAAGCGTGCGGACCCTACGGGTTCGAGAACTATGTAGACATGACCGAGACACGTCTCCGGTCAATAACCAATAGCGGAACCTGGATGCTCATATTGGCCCCCACATATTCTACGAAGATCTTTATCGGTCAGACCGCATAACAACATACGTTGTTCCCTTTGTCATCGGTATGTTACTTGCCCGAGATTCGATCGTCGGTATCTCAATACCTAGTTCAATCTCGTTACCGGCAAGTCTCTTTACTTGTTCCGTAATACATCATCCCTCAACTAACTCATTAGTTGCAATGCTTGCAAGGCTTAAGTGATGTGTATTACCGAGAGGGTCCAGAGATACCTCTCCGACAATCAGAGTGACAAATCCTAAGCTCGAAATACGCCAACCCAACATGTACCTTCGGAGACACCTGTAGAGCACCTTTATACTCACCCAGTTACGTTCTGACGTTTGGTAGCACACAAAGTGTTCCTCCGGTAAACGGGAGTTGCATAATCTCATAGTCATAGGAACATGTATAAGTCATGAAGAAAGCAATAGCAACATACTAAACGATCGTGTGCTAAGCTAACGGAATGGGTCAAGTCAATCACATCATTCTCCTAATGATGTGATCCCGTTAATCAAATGACAACCCATGTCTATGGCTAGGAAACATAACCATCTTTGATCAACGAGCTAGTCAAGTGGAGGCATACTAGTGACACTCTGTTTGTCTATGTTTTCACACAAGTATTATGTTTCCGGTTAATACAATTCTAGCATGAATAATAAACATTTATCATGAAATAAGGAAATAAATAATAACTTTATTATCGCCTCTAGGGCATATTTCCTTCACTTATGATGGTGGACCTCTGCCATGGAAATCCGAGGACAAGATCTGTTCTTCATCACCACCACCTTCTTCTTCATCACCAAAAGAGAATTGAGTATTGGGTATGGGCACTCCCCTTGGCTTCCGCCAAGCTTGGGGGTGGTGCCCCGGTATCGTATCATCCCCACTATCTTCCGCCTTTACTTATTTTAGTTTGATCTTTTGCTTTAGATGAATAAAAGTTTAGTTCGATCCTTTCTATTCGAGAGTTTGCTTAGTGATCTATCATTGTAATCGTGTGCGAGATATACAATAAAGTTTTTTTTGAGTTTCTGCTTTCTTTATTTTCATGTTGCAATTAAAAGAAAGGAAACAATAAAAAGAAAGGAAATAAATGAAAAGGATCATATGCTAATCTCATGGTAGGTGATGACACCACATAAGGAAAAGTATAAGTAGAAAATTTTATTAGAGATTGACAAACACAGCATTAGTCAATGATGCAACTCATGAAAGAATTAATAAGGGAAGAGAAGATTCACATATAAATATACTATCCTAGAAATAATTTGTGATTGTGAGCCCTCATCAAAATATTATATGCCAAAATTGTTGACGTTGGACAAGGAAGACAACCTAATGATTCATGTTTGTTTATATTCACATAGAAGTTATATTGTCATAGATCCTTTAATATGTGGTGCTTGCCCCCTATCTTTGCTAGCAAAAAATTCCGCATTAAGTAGAGATACTACTTGTGCATCCAAAAACCCTTAAATCCAAATCTTATTTTTAAGAGTCCACCATAACTACCTAGGGATTGAGCAAGATCCCTCAAGTAAGTTGTCATCGGTGCAAAAAGGCAATAAAATTGCTTCTAAAAGTGTGAGATCATTTAGTGTAAGAGAAAATTGAGTGTTGCACAAACTTGTGATGGTGAAGAATAAAAGTGACAGACTACATAATAAAGGTCGTTATCACAAGGGGCAATGCAACATGACATTCTTTTGCATTAAGGGGTTGAGCATACAAACAAATAAGCGCATGGCAACCTCTGCTTCCCTCAGCGAAGGGCCTATCTTTTATTTTTATGTATTTACTTTTATGCAAAGAGTCAAAGTTTTCTCTCTATTCCTTTCTATTTTCTCCTTTGGCAAGCATCATGTGGTGAGGAAAGATCTAGGCACATTGTCCAGTTGAATATAGATAGCATGAGTTATTATTGTTGACATCATCCTTGAGGTGAATACGTTGGGAGGCAAAACTACAAGCTCTGGTTGAAACATTTTGCTCATGTGTACGCGGTGAGTGTTAACAATCATGGAAGACTATATGATAGTTGAGTATGTGGACTTGCCTAAAGGCTCCGACACGTGACCCTTCCTGAAAAGATGATGAATTGTAGTTGCAAAGTTGACTGAGAACATAGTTTGTTGGTTTTTAATAGAGTTTTGCTTTATACTTCAATAGTGTGATGAATTGTCACTTATTCATGAGAAGTCTATGATAAAGTTCTATGATAAGAGTATTATGTTTAAGTTTGTTGTTGTTATAATAATGAACATGATGCTTCTATGTCTGTATTTTGTTTTTATCGACACCTCTCTCTCTCTCTAAGCATGTGGACATGTTTTTCGATTTCGGTTTTCGCTTGAGGACAAGCGAGGTCTAAGCTTGGGGGAGTTGATACGTAAATTTTGCATCATGTTTTCTTACTGTTATTTATGATGCTTTTATCCGTAATAATGCTTTTTGGAGTAATTCTAATGCCTTTTCTCTCATAATATGCAAGGTATACACAGAGGGAGAATTTTGGCAGTTGGGAATCTGGACCTGGAAAAACTACGTCAGGCTACCTATTCTGCACAACTCCAAACAAGCTGAAACTTCCCGGAGAATTTTTATGGAATATATGAAGAATATTGGAGCAAATAAGTACCATAGGGGGCCCACTAGGTGGGCACAACCCACCTGGACGCGCCAGGGAGCCCAGGCGCGCCCTGGTGGGTTGTGCTCACCTAGGCCCACCTCCGGTGCCCATCTTCTGGTATATAAGTCATTTTGACCTAGAAAAAATAAGGAGGGGACTTTCGGGATAGAGCGCCGCCGTCTCAAGGCGGTACTTGGGCAGGAGCACTTTTACCCTCCGGCGGAGCAATTCCGCTAGGGAAATCATCATCATCATCATCACCAACAACTCTCCCATCTTGGGGAGGGTAATATCCATCAACATCTTCAACATCACCATCTCATCTCAAACCCTAGTTCATCTCTTGTGTTCAATCTTGTTACTGGAACTATAGATTGGTGCTTGTGGGTGACTAGTAGTGTTGATTACATCTTGTAGTTGATTGCTATATGGTTTATTTGGTGGAAGATTATATGTTCAGATCCAATATGCTATTTAATACCCCTCTGATCTTGAGCATGATTATCATTTGTGAGTAGTTAATTTTGTTCTTGAGGTCACAGGAGAAATCATGTTGCAAGTAATCATGTGAAATTGATATGTGTTCGATATTTTGATAGTATGTATGTTGTGATTCCCTTAGTGGTGTCATGTGAACATCGACTACATGACACTTCACCATATTTGGGCCTAAGGGACTGCATTGTGGAGTATGCTTCCTCTTGAGCTTGCGTTGGATTTCCCCGAAGAGGAGAGGATGATGCAGTAGAGTAGCGTAAGTATTTCCCTCAGTTTTTGAGAACCAAGGTATCAATCCAGTAGGAGGCAACGCAAAAGTCCCTCGCACCTACACAAAACAATATCTCAACGCAACCAACGCGATTAGGGGTTGTCAATCCCTTCTCGACAAGTGAGATGTGATAAATAGGATAGATAATATTTTTGGTATTTTTTATATAAAGGTGCAAAGTAAAAAGTAAAAGGCAAAGTAAAAACAAAGCAATAATAAAGTGATGGAGATTGATATGATGAGAATAGACCAGGGGGCCATAGGTTTCACTAGTGGCTTCTCTCGAGAGCATAGGTATTTCTACGGTGGGTGAACAAATTATTGTTGAGCAATTGACATAATTGAGCATAGTTATGAGAATATCTATGTATGATCATGTATATAGGCATCACGTCCGAGACAAGTAGACCGACTCCTGCCTGCATCTACTACTATTACTCCACTCATCGACCGCTATCCAGCATGCATCTAGAGTATTAAGTTAAAAACAGAGTAACACCTTAAGCAAGATGACATGATGTAGAGGGACAAATTCATGCAATATGATATAAACCCCATCTTGTTATCCTCGATGGCAACGATACAATACGTGCCTTGCTGCCCCTTCTGTCACTGAGAAAGGACACCGCAAGATCGAACCCAAAGCTAAGCACTTCTCCCATTGCAAGAACTACCAATCTCGTTGGCCAAACAAAACGGATAATTCGAATAGACTTGCAAAGATAACCAATCATACATAAAAGAATTCAGAGAAGATTCAAATATTATTCATAGATAGACTTGATCATAAACCCACAATTCATCTGTCTCAACAAACACACCGCAAAAAGAAGATTACATCGAATAGATCTCCACAAGAGAGGGGAGAACATTGTATTGAGATCCAAAAAGAGAGAAGAAGCCATCTAGCTAATAACTATGGACCCGAAGGTCTGAGGTAAACTACTCACACTTCATCGAAGAGGCTATGATGATGTAGAAACCCTCCATGATGACGGCCTCCTTCCGGCGGAGCTCCGGAACAGGCCCCAAGATGTGATCTCGTGGATACAACAAGTTTCGGCGGTGGAATTAGGTTTTTGGCTCCTGTTCTGATAGTTTGGGGGTACGTAGGTATATGTAGGAGGAAGAGGTACATCGGTGGAGCTTCGAGGGGCCCATGAGGCAGGGTGTGCCCCCTAGGGGGGGCGCGCCCCCCACCCTCGTGACCGCCTCTCCTGTTCCTTGGCGTATGGTCCAAGTCTCCTGGATCACGTTCGGTGAGAAAATCACGTTTCTGAAGATTTTATTCCGTTTGATATTCCGTTTCTTCGAAACACTGAAATAGGCAAAAAACAGCAATTCTAGGCTGGGCCTCCGGTTAATAGGTTAGTCCCAAAACTAATATAAAAGTGAATAATAAAGCCCAATATAGTCCAAAATAGTAGATAATATAGCATGGAGCAATCAAAAATTATAGATACGTTGGAGACGTATCAGGCATCCCCAAGCTTAATTCATGTTCGTCCTTGAGTAGGTAAATGATAAAAAAGATAATTTTTGATGTGGAATGCTACTTGGCATAATTTCAATGTAAATCTTCTCAATTGTGGTATGAATATTCAGATTAGAAAGATTCAAGACAAAAGCTCATATTGATATAAAAACAATAATACTTCAAGCATACTAACAAAGCAATTATGTCTTCTCAAAATAACATGGCCAAAGAAAGTTATCCCTACAAAATCATATAGTCTGGCTATGCTCTATCTTCACCATACAAAGTATTTAATCATGCACAACCCCAGTGCCAAGCCAAGCAATTGTTTCATACTTTAGCATTTTCAAAACTTTTTCGATCCTCACGCAATACATGAGCGTGAGCCATGGATATTGCACTATATGTGGAATAGAATGGTGGTTGTGGAGAAGACAAAAAGAGGGGAAGATAGTCTCACATCAACTAGGCGTATCAACGGGCTATGGAGATGCCCATCAATAGATATCAATGTGAGTGAGTAGGGATTGCCATGCAACGGATGCACTAGAGTTATAAGTATATGAAAGCTCAACAAAAGAAACTAAGTGGGTGTGCATCCAACTTGCTTGCTCACGAAGACCTAGGGCAATTTGAGGAAGCCCATCATTGGAATATACAAGCCAAGTTCTATAATGAAAAATTCCCACTAGTATATGAAAGTGAAAAAATGAGAGACTCTCTATCATGAAGATCATGGTGCTACTTTGAAGCACAAGTGTGGTAAAAGGATAGTAACATTGTCCCTTCTCTCTTTTTCTCTCATTTTTTTGTTTGGGCCTTTTCTTTTTTATGGCCTCTTTCTCTTTTTTTATTTTTCGTCCGGAGTCTCATCCTGACTTGTGTGGGAATCATAGTCTCCATCATCCTTTCCTCACTTGGGACAATGCTCTAAAAAATGATGATCATCACACTTCTATTTACTTTACAACTCAACAATTACAACTCAATACTTAAAACAATTATGACTCTATGTGTATGCCTCCGGCGGTGTACCGGGATATGCAATGATTCATGAGCGACAAGTATGAAAGAATTATGAACGGTGGCTTTGCCACAAATACGATGTCAACTACATGATCATGCTAGCAATATGACAATAATGTAGCGTGTCATAATAAACGGAACGGTGGAAAGTTGCATGGCAATATATCTCGGAATGGATATGGAAATGCCATGATAGGTAGGTATGGTGGCTGTTTTGAGGGAGGTTTATGGTGGGTGTATGGTACCGGCGAAAGGTGCGCAGTAATAGAGAGGCTAGCAATGGTGGAAGGAAGAAAAGTGCGTATAATCCATGGACTCAACATTAGTCATAAAGAACTCATATACTTGTTGCAAAAATCTAGAAGTCATCAAAGCAAAGTATTACGCGCATGCTCCTAGGGGGATAGATTGGTATGAAAAGACCATCGCTCGTCCCCGACCGCCACTCATAAGGAAGACAATCAATAAATAAATCATGCTCCGACTTCATCACATGACGGTTCACCATACGTGCATGCTACGGGAATCACAAACTTTAACACCAGTATTTATCAAATTCACAACTACTCAACTAACATGACTCTAATATCATCATCTTCATATCTCAAAACAATTATTAAGCATCAAACTTTTCTTAGTATTCAACGCACTCAAAAGAAAGTTTCACAAATCTTGAATGCCAAGCATATTATTATTAAGCAATTTACCATGCTATTAGGAACTCTCAAAATAATCTAAGTGAAGCATGAGAGATCAATAGTTTCTTTAAAACAAATCCACCACCATGCTCTAAAAGATCTAAGTGAAGCACTAGAGCAAAAACTACAGCGCTCAAAAGATATAAGTGAAGCACATAGAGCAAAACTACATAGCTCAAAAGATATAAGTGAAGCACATAGAGTATTCTAACAAATTTTAATTCAGATATGGCTCTCTCAAAAGGTGTGTAAAGCAAGGATGATTTTGGCACATTAACAAACAAAGACACAAATAATACAAGACGCTCCAAGCAAAACACATATCATGTGGTGAATAAAAATATAGCTCCAAGTAAAATTACCGATGGAAGTAGACGAAAGAGGGGATGCCTTCCGGGGCATCCCCAAGCTTTGACTTTTTGGTGTCCTTGGATTATCTTGGGGGTGCTATGGGAATCCCCAATCTTAGGCTCTTGCCACTCCTTGTTCCATAATCCATCAAAAGATTTCACCCAAAACTTGAAAACTTCACAACACAAAACTCAACAGAAATCTCATAAGCTCCGTCAGCAAAAGAAAACAAAACACCACTTCAAGGTACTGTAATGAACTCATTCTTTATTTATATTGGTGTTAAACCTACTGTATTACAACTTCTCTATGGATTATAAACTATTTTACTAACCATAGATTCATCAAAATAAGCAAACAACACACGAAAAACAGAATCTGTCAAAAACAGAACAGTCTGTAGTAATCTGTAGCTAACGCCAATTTCTGGAACGTGAAAAATTCAGCCAAAATAGGAAGTTCTAGATAATTTGTTTATTGATCTACAGAAAAAAGAATCAACTAAAAATCACGTTCCTGTGATTTATCATAATTATTCTCGTACACGCAAAGTTTCTGTTTTCTGCAGCAGAATCAAATTACTATTACCGTAGGTTATCCTAGCGGTCTTCCTTGGCACAAACACTAATTAAAACACAAAAACAAATCTAACCAGAGGATAGAACAAATATTTATTCCTAAACAGAAGCAAAAAGCAAAAAACTAAAATAAAATTGGGTTGCCTCCCAACAAGCACTATCGTTTAACGCCCCTAGCTAGGCATAAAAGCAAGGATAGATCTAGGTATTGCCATCTTTGGTAGGCAAACCATAAGTGGCTCTCATGATAGATTCATATGGTAATTTTATTTTCTTTCTAGGCAAGTGTTCCATGCCCTTTTTTAGGGGGAATTGGAATCTAATGTTCCCTTCCTTCATGTCAATAATCGCACCAATCGTTCTAAGGAAAGGTCTACCAAGAATAATAGGACAAGAAGGATTGCAGTCTATATCAAGAACGATAAAATCTATGGGAACATAATTCCTATTTGTAACAATAAGAACATCATTAATTCTTCTCGTAGGTTTTTTAATAGTGGAATCCGCAAGATGCAAGTTTAGAGAGCAATCATCAAAATCACAGAAATCTAGCAAATCACACAAAGTTTTGGGAATAGTAGAGACACTAGCACCCAAATCACATAAAGCATAAAACTCATGATCTTTAATTTTAATTTTAATAGTTGGTTCCCACTCATCATAGAGTTTTCTAGGGATAGAAACTTTCAACTCAAGTATTTCTTCATAAGATTGCATCAAGGCATCAACAATATGTTCAGTAAAGGCTTTGTTTTGACTATAAGCATGAGGAGAATTTAGCACAGATTGCAACAAGGAAATACAATCAATTAAAGAGCAACTTTCATAATTAAATTCCTTGAAATCCAATATAGTGGGTTTAGCAACATCTAGGGTTTTATTTCTTTCAATCCCACTTTCATCAATTTCATCATCAAGATCTAAATACTCCGAATTTTTGGAACGCCTTCTAGGTAAGGGAAGATCATATTCAGTTTCATCAAGATTCATATTGCAAAACAAAGATTTAATAGGGGACACATCAATAACTTTTAGATCTTCATATTGATTTTCATAGGAATTCGGTTTAGCGGCCATCTTATTGACTAAGGTAGCTTGCATATCCGAAATTTCAGCAGTCATCTTTTCAAGACGAGCAATTTGGGCTCTTATACCATCAAATTCTTTGGACATATCATCGAGCTCTTTATTCATATAACTCATAAAACCTTTTTGTTCCTTGAGCTCATTTCTAAAGAAATTATTATGCTCAAATTGCAAAACCATAAACTTCCTGACATTGTTTTTGATTTCCTCCAACCTTTTAAGGTGAAGGTCACCAAATCCTGGAAGAGCCATCGCGACAAACAAGCAACACACGAGCAAACAAAAGGCAAGCGAGAAAAAGGCAAACGGAAGAGAGAGGGCAAATAAAACGGCAACGGTGAAGTGGGGGAGAGGAAAAAGAGAGGCAAATGGCAAATAATGTAATGCGAGAGATAGGGATTATGATAGGTACTTGGTATGTTGACTTTAGCGAAGACCTCCCCGGCAACGGCGCCAAAAATTCTTCTTGCTACCTCTTGAGCTTGCGTTGGATTTCCCCGAAGAGGAGAGGATGATGCAGCAGAGTAGCGTAAGTATTTCCCTCAGTTTTTGAGAACCAAGGTATCAATCCAGTAGGAGGCAACGCGCAAGTCCCTCGCACCTGCACAAAACAATATCTCAACGCAACCAACGCTATTAGGGGTTGTCAATCCCTTCTCGACAAGTGAGATGTGATAAATAGGATAGATAATATTTTTGGTATTTTTGATATAAAATGCAAAGTAAAAAGTAAAAGGCAAAGTAAAAACAAAGCAATAATAAAGTGATGGAGATTGATATGATGAAATAGACCCGGGGGCCATAGGTTTCACTAGTGGCTTCTCTCGAGAGAATAGGTATTTCTATGGTGGGTGAACAAATTACTATTGAGCAATTGACAGAATTGAGCATAGTTATGAGAATATCTAGGTATGATCATGTATATAGGCATCACGTCCGAGACAAGTAGACCGACTCATGCCTGCATCTACTACTATTACTCCACTCATCGACCGCTATCCAGCATGCATCTAGAGTATTAAGTTAAAAACAGAGTAACACCTTAAGCAAGATGACATGATGTAGAGGGACAAATTCATGCAATATGATATAAACCCCATCTTGTTATCCTCGATGGCAACGATACATTACGTGCCTTGCTGCCCCTTCTGTCACTGAGAAAGGACACCGCAAGATCGAACCCAAAGCTAAGCACTTCTCCCATTGCAAGAACTACCAATCTCGTTGGCCAAACAAAGCGGATAATTCGAATAGACTTGCAAAGATAACCAATCATACATAAAAGAATTCAGAGAAGATTCAAATATTATTCATAGATAGACTTGATCATAAACCCACAATTCATCGGTCTCAACAAACACACCGCGAAAAGAAGATTACATCTAATAGATCTCCACAAGAGAGGGGGAGAACATTGTATTGAGATCCAAAAAGAGAGAAGAAGCCATCTAGCTAATAACTATGGACCAGGAGGTCTGAGGTAAACTACTCACACTTCATCAGAGAGGCTATGATGATGTAGAAGCCCTCCGTGATGACGGCTTCCTTCCGGCAGAGCTCCGGAACAGGCCCCAAGATGGGATCTCATGGATACAGAAAGTTTCGGCAGTGGAATTAGGTTTTTGGCTCCTGTTCTGATAGTTTGGGGGTACGTAGGTATATGTAGGAGGAAGAGGTACGTCGGTGAAGCTTCGAGGGGCCCACGAGGCAGGGGGGCGCGCCCCCACCCTCGTGACCGCCTCTCCTGTTCCTTGGCGTAGGGTCCAAGTCTCCTGGACCATGTTCGGTGAGAAAATCATGTTTCCGGAGATTTTATTCCGTTTGGACTCCGTTTGATATTCCGTTTCTTCGAAACATTGAAATAGGCAAAAAACTGCAATTCTGGGCTGGGCCTCCGGTTAATAGGTTAGTCCCAAAAGTAATATAAAAGTGAATAATAAAGCCCAATATAGTCCAAAATAGTAGATAATATAGCATGGAGCAATCAAAAATTATAGATACATTGGAGACGTATCAGAGTAGCAATTAGATGATGGGTTGCGAGAGTGATAGAAGCTTAAACCCCAGTTTGTGCGCTATTCCGTAAGGGACCGATTGGATCCAAAAGTTTAATGCTATGGTTAGAATTTATTCTTAATACGTTTCTCGTAGTTGCGGATGCTTGCGGGAGGGTTAATCATAAGTAGGAGGTTTGTTCAAGTAAGAACAACACCTAAGCACCGGTCAACCCACATATCAAATTATCAAAGTAGTGAATACAAATCGAACCAACATGGTGAAAGTGACTAGATGAAAATCCCGTGTACACTCAAGAACGCTTTGCTTGTCATAAGAAACCGTTTTGGCCTGTCCTTTGCCTCAAAAGGATTGGGATACCTTGTTGCACCTTTGCTACTATTATCGTTACTTGCACATTACAAATTATCTTGCTAGCAAACTACTCCGCTACTTACAATTTCAACACTTGCAGACATTACCTTGGTAAAAAACACTTGTCATTTCCTTCTGCTCCTCGTTGGGTTCGACACTCTTAATTATCGAAAAGAGCTACAATTGATCCCCTATACTTGTGGGTCATCAGTAGGTATTTCCCTCAGTGATGAGACTGATAACCCACAAGTATAGGGGATCGTTTGTAGCCTTCTTCGATAAATAAGAGTGTCGAACCCAACGAGGAGCTAAAGGCAGAACAAATATTCCCTCAAGTTCTATTGACCACCGATACAACTCTACGCACACTTGATGTTTGCTTTATCGGAAACAAGTATGAAACAATTTTGTAGGTGTGATGCTAGAACTACTTTGCAAGAATAAAACTAGAAGTACTTTGCAAGATAATAAAAGTTAGATGTTTAGAAAAGGGGTTTGTGTCAACAAGAAAGTTATTTGTCCCTAGGCAATCGGTAACAAGTACCGGTAATCATTCTTGTAATTTTATATGAGGGAGAGGCATGAGCTAACATACTTTCTCTACTTGGATCATATGCACTTATGATTGGACCCCTAGCAAGCATCCGCAACTACTAAAGATCATTAAGGTCGTGAAACCCAACCATAGCATTAAGTATCAAGTCCTCTTTACTCCCATACGTCATACCCCACTTACTCGGGTTTAAGCTTCTGTCACTCTCGCAACCCACCATAAGCGAACCTTGAACATATTGCAACACACTATAGCGGGGGCCCCTCATGTTTGCGCGAGAACGGAGGGCACCGTAGGACAGCACCATAAATAAAATATACAATCATACCAACCAAGATCACGGTTAACCCACAGGAAAAACGGATCTACTCAAACATCATAGGATAACCATAGATCATTGGGAAAGAATATATGGAGTTGAGCACCATGTTTAAGTAGAGATTACAGCAGGGAGGAGAGGTGTTACACCGCTGCATAGAGGGGGAGAAAGTTGGTGTTGACGGTAGCAAGATTGTTGATGTAGATCGTCGTCCCGATCGTTGCCCCGGCGGCACTCCGGCGCCACTGGAAGCGAGGGGGAGAGAGCCCCCTCCTTCTTCTTCTTCCTTGGCCTCCCCCTAGATGGGAGGAGAGTTCCCTATCTGGTCCATGGCCTCCATGGCGGCGGAGGGGCGGGAGCCCCTTCGAGATTAGATCTCCCTCTCTGTTCTCTTCTGTTTCGCGTCCTCCGGATCTGGCCGAAAACCGTTTCTTATATTCCTGGAGATCCGTAACTCCGATTGTGTTGAGATTTTAACACGATTTTTTTTTCTGGATATAAGCTTCCTTGCGCCCGAAGTAGAGCTCCAACCGACGTTCGAGGAGGGCACAAGCCACCACCACGCGCCAGGGGCCTCTGGCGCGCCCTGGTGTCTTGTGGGCCGTGTGGGCCTCCGATTGCGGTGATTCCAACTCCCAAAAATCACATATATTCCAAAATAATTCTCTGTAAAATTTTATTACATTTGGACTTCGTTTGATATGGATACTCTGCGATACAAAAAACATGCAAAAAATAGGAACCGGCACTGGGCACTGGATCAATAGGTTAGTCCAATAAATCATATAAAAAGTTGGCAAAATATGTGAAAGTTCTATAATATTAGCATGAAACAATCAAAAATTATAGATACGACAGAGACATATCAACATCCCCAAGCTTAATTCTTGCTCGTCCTCGAGTAGGTAAATGATAAAAAGATAATTTTTAATGTGGAATGCTACCTAGCATAAACTTGATCATATATCTAATCATGGCATGAATATTAAGACATAAGTGATTCAAAGCAATAGTCTATAATTTGACATAAAGACATTAATACTCAGGCATCCCAACAAACAATCATGTCTTTCAAAATATCAATGCTAAAGAAAGCTATCCTACAAAATCATATAGTCTTGTCATGCTCTGTCTTCTTAAGACAAAGTATTTATCATGCACAACTCCGATGACAAGCCGAGCAATTGGTTCATACTTTCTAACGCGCTTCAGCTTTTTCAACCCTCATGCAATACATGAGCGCAAGCCATGGATATAGCACTACGGGTGGAATAGAGTATGATGATAGGGGTAAATATAGAGAAGACAAAAAATAAGAAAGTCTCACATCGATGCGGCTAACCGACGGGCTATGAAGATGCCCATCAATCGATATCAATGCGAGGAGTAGGGATTGCCATGCAACGAATGCACTAAGAGCTATAAGTGTATGAAAGCTTAATATGAAACTAAGTGGGTGTGCATCTAATCCTATAATGAAAAATTCCCACCAGTATATGAAAGTGACAACATAGGAGACTCTCTATGTGAAAAACATGGTGCTACTTTGAAGCACAAGTGTGGTAAAGGATACTGACAATGCCCCTTCTCTCTTTGTTTTCTTTCTTTCTTTCTTTTTCTTTTCTTTTTCTTTTTTCCCTTTTTCCCTTTTTTCTTTTTCTGTCATTGTCCGGAGTCTCATCCCGACTTGTGGGGGAATCATAGTCTCCATCATCCTTTCCTCACTGGGGCACTGCCCTAAAAATTAATAGTGATGATCATCACACTTCTATTTACTTATAACTCAAAAGAAATAAAAATTATAACTCGATACCTATGAATAAGTATGACTCTATATGAATGCCTCTAGCAATGTACCAGGATGTGTAATGATGTAGCGTAACATGTATGAAAAATGATGAATGGTGGCTAGGCCACAACTACTATGTCAGTTATAAGATCATGCAAAGCAATATGACAATGAATGCTCAAGTCATCAAATGGAAGCGATGGGAGTTGCATGGCAATATATCTTGGAATGGCCATGGAAAAGCCATAATAGGTAGGTATGGTGGCTGTTTTGAGGAAGATATAATAAGGCTTATGTGTGATAGAGCGTATCATATCATGGGGTTTGGATGCACCTACGAAGTTTGCACCACGTCTCGATGTGAGAAAGGGCAATGCACGGTACGGTAGAGCCTAGCAAATTGCGGAAAGGTAAGAGTGCGTATAATCCATGGACTCACATTAGTCATAAAGAACTCATATACTTATTGCTAAAGTTTATTAGCCCTCGAAGCAAAGTACTACTACGCATGCCCCTAGGGGGATAGATTGGTAGGAAAAGACCATCGCTCGTCCCCGAGTGCCACTCATAAGGAAAACAATCAATAATAAATCATGCTCCAACATCATAGCATAACGAGAGACTATACGTGCATGCTTCGGGAATCACAAACCTTAACACCAATATTCTTACTAAACACAACCATTTACTAGTACCACCCACATATTCCATCTCTATATTGCAAAACTATTGCAAGGAATCAAAAATATCATTGATCAATAAGTTTTATGTAGGATTTTATGACTAACCATGCAACTGACCAATTCCTGTTGACTCTCTAAATAGATATAAGTGAAGCATGAGAGTTTAATTCTTTCTATAAAAGATCATGCTCTAATAAATATAAGTGAAGCAAAAGAGCATTCTTCAAACAACGGTTTTCTATGTGAAAAGAAACAGGCAATCCAAACTTCAAATTATATAAGTGAAGCACATGAAGCATTCTATAAAGCCACACTCAAAAGATATAAGTGAAGTGCAATGAGCATTCTATAAATCAACCATGGACTATCTCATACCAGCATGGTGCATAAAATTAAAATGAAAAATAAACACAAACGATGCTCCAAGATTTGCACATATCACATGAACGAAACGAATCCGAAAACATACCGATACTTGTTGAAGAAAGATGGGATGCCTTCCGGGGCATCCCCAAGCTTAGACGCTTGAGTCTCCTTGAACATTTACTTGGGGTGACTTGGTCATCCCCAAGCTTGAGCTCTTGCCGCTCCTCCTTCTCATATCGAGACCTCCTCGATCTTCAAACACTTCATCCACACAAAACTTAACCGAACTTTTAGTGGCGGGGTTAGTGAATATGGCAATGAAATCCCATCATGTACTGCTGTAACATTATTGTATAATTATAAACCAACATTACCCATTGTATGCTATCACAATTCTATGGCCCCAAGTCAAGGAGGCTTCAACAAGAATTCAAACATACGCAAATAATGAAGCTATAACAACAATTTGTGAAAACAGGACAATGTGTAAAGATTTGAACATCCACCATACTTTTGTAACTCAACAAATTCTAAAAAAATAGGAAAAAATAAACATTTTGTATAGAAAGATAGTACAAAGAGTTTCAGAACCGTTTGACGTTCCCGTAAAAAATGTAAAATTGAGCACTACAGCCAAAGTTTCTGTTTTGCACCGCACAAACCAACAAGCAATTTAATCATCCTAAAGGCAAACCTTGGTACATTATTTTTATAATACAATGGAATTGTACAACGGGATAACTATTTTCGTGAGAATCTTCATGAAAAATTCTACATTGTTTCCATGAGCATGAACACAAGTGTTCAAGGTCGACCCTCACTTCTCCAATGCATAACTTCCAATCGCTTCTCTTTTGTGAAAAGGTTTTTAAGTTCCCCTCTATATTTTTTTGTTTTTAAACTTTATAAAAGCACTCAACAGAAAGAAATGACTCTCTAAAACTTCCGGGTTGTCTCCCTGGCAGTACTTTCTTTAAAGCCATTAAGCTAGGCATAAAGTGCTCAAGTAATGGATCCACCCGGATCCCAAGGTATATCAAAGCCAATTTTAATTAACAATGATTTGGCATTTAGTAATGAGCACAAAGCAACATATATCATGCAATGACGAAGTCTAACTCTCTTTCTATGCATCGACATGTCATAAAAGAACAATTCATGCACATCAAGTAAAGGCCAATACATAGCATAAGCAGTTTCTTGCAATTTTATCGTGTTGGAAACATAGAGAGGTGAAGATATAGTTCCTCTCTCATAATAATTGCAAGTAGGAGCAGCAAGCACATGCATATCATATTCATAAAAATTATCATGTGCGACGGTAAAAGGCAACCCATCAATGTAATCCTTTATAAGTGCAAACTTCTCTGATATAGTGTAGTTTGGAGAATTCAAAAGGATAATACGACTAACATGTGTGGGTGCAATAGCAACAATGTCATTCTTAACATAAGGAACTATAGCAAGTCCATTTCCATAAGCATAATTCATATTGGCATCATGGCCACAAACATAGCAATCATCAAGTTCATCAAAAAGGGGTATTTCAAAAGAATCAACGGGATCATAGCAATTATCATGACATTCAACCTTCGGTAAGAACGAAGGGAAATTAAACAATGTATGAGTTGAAGAGTTACTCTCATTAGAAGGTGGGCATGGGTGATCAATCTGCTCTTCCTCCATTTGTTCTTCGCTCGCCTCATCATCTTTTTCATCCAATGAACTCGTAGTTTCATCAATTTCTTCTTCCATAGACTCCTGCAAAATGTTAGTCTATTCTTGGACAGCGGAGGAGTCCTCAATATATGGTTTAACATGGACATTAGAAGCATAATTATCATAACAATATTTATGTATGGCAAGATTTTCAGATTTGTAAAGAGTAGCATCATACTTTTCAATCAAAGAAGCAATTTCATAAGCACCCTTAAAAGCAACAAATTCTTCAATTTATTCAATATCAAAGTAATTATAAACACCTTTGGCATAAGAAGATACGATTCCATTATCAATAAACTCACATTGGTAGGGAGGGTGTTTCTTAGGGTCTTCAGAACAACAAGTAAAATCATATAATTCACATAAATTCCAAGCATAGCATTGCATAGTATTAATTTGATGTTGTAAAAGTTTCCCTTTTTTAGATAAACAGTGTCACACAAAACAAGCATGCTCATCTAATGATTTTCCCTCAATTAAGCTAGTTGGGTTTTCAGCATGAGCACAAATGGATCGAACATGATCCAAGTAGAAAGCTTCAGTAGTATGATAGGTTTTGGGTGGTTCTTCAACCATTGGTTTAGCAGGTACAACTATTTTTTTTGGTATTTTGCATTTCCTACCCATAACTAAAGATAGAAAACAGGAGCACAAAATAAAAATTACTTAGTGATAAAGCAAACAAGCACACACGAGAATATTCACCCCACGCTATTGCTCCCCGGCAACGGCGCCAGAAAAAGGTCTTGATAACCCACCAATATATGGGATCGTTTGTAGCTTTCTTCGATAAATAAGAGTGTCGAACCCAACGAGGAGCTAAAGGCAGAACAAATATTCCCTCAAGTTCTATCGACCACCGATACAACTCTACGCACACTTGACGTTTGCTTTATCAGAAACAAGTATGAAACTATTTTGTAGGTGTGAAGCTAGAACTACTTTGCAAGAATAAAACTAGAAGTACTTTGCAAGATAATAAAAGTTAGGTGTTTAGAAAAATGGTTTGTGTCAACAAGAAAGTTATTTGTCCCTAGGCAATCGATAACAATTACCGGTAATCATTCTTGTACTTTTATATGAGGGAGAGGCATGAGCTAACATACTTTCTCTACTTGGATCATATGCCCTTATGATTGGACCCCTAGCAAGCATCCACAACTACTAAAGATCATTAAGGTCGTGAAACCCAACCATAGCATTAAGTATCAAGTCCTCTTTACTTCCATACATCATACCCCACTTACTCGGGTTTAAGCTTCTGTCACTCTCGCAACCCACCATAAGCGAACCATGAACATATTGCAACACCCTACAGCAGGGGCCCCTCACGTTTGCGCGAGAATGGAGGGCACCGTAGGAGTGGACCTTGGAGTGGCTGCGAACCCCGTTGTCTTGCCCAAGAAAGGCCGGAAGGAACGCATGTGCGTCGACTTCACCAACCTCAACAAAGCCTGCCCACAAGACCCGTTCCTGCTTTCGTGCATCGACCAGATCGTCGACTCCACCGCTAAGTGCGATCTGTTGTGTTTCCTAGATGCTTTCTCGGGTTACCACTAGATCAAGATGGCGGTGGAGGACATGGAGAAGACGGCCTTCTTGACCCCGTGTGGGGTATACTGCTACACCTGCATGCCATTCGGACTACGCAACGCTGGGGCGACCTTCCAGCGGCTGATGCACATCGCCCTGGGCCAGCAGCTCGGGAGAAATGCTGAAGCCTACGTCGACGACATTGTGGTAAAATCTTGGGAGGCAAGGACCCTCATTCAGGACCTGGAGGAGACTTTCGCCAGCCTGCGCCAGGTGGACCTGTGACTCAATCCGAAGAAGTGCGTGTTTGGTGTCCCCTCCAGCAAGCTGTTGGGCTTCCTCGTGTCGCACAGGGGGGTCAAGGCTAACCGACGTGAGCCCGCCACAAACTCTCAAGGAAATGCAAAAGCTCGCAGGCTGCGTGACCTCGCTGGGGCGCTTCATCTCCAAGCTGGGGGAGCGCACCCTGCCGTTCTTCAAGCTGATGAAGAAGAAGGGCCTGTTCGAGTGGACCCCGGAGGCCGACCTGGTGTTTCAAGACCTCAAAGATACCTGACCAGCCCACTGGTGATGGTAGTGCCTCGTCCCCTCGAGCCCCTGGTGCTCTACCTGGCCGCCACGCCTCACTCCACCAGCACGGTGTTGGTGGCTGTCCGGGAGGAGCGCCATGCCAAGAGCCCGCCTCATAATGCCGCACCTTCAGCAGGGACGATGCGGTGCCGAGACGGGGCCGCTAAGGCCACGAGAATGCCCGCAGATGATCAGGCCCTACAAGACGGTGTTTCTGGGCCTGCGGAGGCCCCGATGGGTGACCAAGCTCCTAAGGTCCCCTCACCTCAGGAGGCGCCCCAACCTCCGGAGGCCTCGGGCTCCATCGACGCTCTCGCCCTCGTTGAGCACCCGATGTACTTCATCAGCACAGTGTTGCCGGACGCAATGGCATGATATCCCATGCCACAGAAGCTTCTGCTCGCACTCCTGGTGGCCTCGCGCAAGCTGCGTCATTACTTCCAGGGCCACCCAATTAAGGTCGTCTTAGCCTACCTACTAGAGAGGGTGCTCCGGAGCCCCAACGCTGTGGGAAGAGTGATGACCCACAAGTATAGGGGATCTATCGTAGTCCTTTCGATAAGTAAGAGTGTCGAACCCAACGAGGAAAGCAGAAGGAAATGACAAGCGCTTTTCAATAAGGTATTCTCTGCAAGCACTGAAATTATAGGTAACAGATAGTTTTGTGATAAGGTAAATGGTAACGAGCAACAAGTAATAAAAGTAAATAAGGTGCAGCAAGGTGGCCCAATCCTTTTTGTAGCAAAGGACAAGCCTGGACAATTTCTTATATAAAGGAAAACGCTCCCGAGGACACATGGGAATTATCGTCAAGCTAGTTTTCATCACGCTCATATGATTCGCGTTCGGTACTTTGATAATTTGATATGTGGGTGGACCAGTGCTTGGGTGCTGCCCTTACTTGGACAAGCATCCCACTTATGATTAACTCCTATTGCAAGCATCCGCAACTACAAAAGAAGTATTAAGGTAAACCTAACCATAGCATGAAACATATGGATCCAAATCAGCCCCTTACAAAGCAACGCATAAACTAGGGTTTAAGCTTCTATCACTCTAGCAACCCATCATCTACTTATTACTTCCCAATGCCTTCCCCTAGGCCCAAAAAATGGTGAAGTGTCATGTAGTCGATGTTCACATGACACCACTAGAGGAGAGACAACATACATCTCATCAAAATATCGAACGAATACCAAATTCACATGACTACTAATAGCAAGACTTCTCCCATGTCCTCAGGAACAAACATAACTACTCACAAAGCATATTCAAGTTCATAATCAGAGGGGTATTAATATGCATATAGGATCTGAACATATGATCTTCCACCAAGTAAACCAACTAGCATCAACTACAAGGAGTAATCAACACTACTAGCAACCTACAGGTACCAATCTGGACTTAGAGACAAGAATTGGATACAAGAGATGAACTAGGGTTTGAGAGGAGATGGTGCTGGTGAAGATGTTGATGAAGATTGACCCCCTCCCAATGAGAGGATCGTTGGTGATGGCGATGGCGATGATTTCCCCCTCCCGGAGGGAAGTTTCCCCAGCAGAACAGCTCCGCCGGAGCCGTAGATTGGTTCCGCCAAGGTTTCGCCTCGTGGCGGCGGAGTTTCGTCCCGTAAGCTTGCTTCTCATTTTTTTCTCGGACGAAAGACTTCATATAGCAGAAGATGAGCACTGGAGGGCCACCAGGGGGCCCACGAGGCAGGGGGCGCCCAGGGGGGTAGGGCGCGCCCCCACCCTTGTGGCCAGGGTGTGGGCCCCCTCTGGTATTTTCTTCGCTCAGTATTTTTCATATTTCCCAAAAATAACTTCCGTGGAGTTTCAGGACTTTCGGAGTTGCACAGAATAGGTCTCTAATATTTGCTCCTTTTCCAGCCCAGAATTCCAGCTGCCGGCATTCTCCCTCTTCATGTAAACCTTGTAAAATAAGAGAGAAAAGGCATAAGTATTGTGACATAATGTGTAATAACAACCCATAATGCAATAAATATCCATATCAAAGCATGATGCAAAATGGACGTATCAACTCCCCCAAGCTTAGACCTCGCTTGTCCTCAAGCGAAAGCCGAAATCGATAAATATGCCCACATGTTTAGAGATAGGGGTGTCGATAAAATAAAATACGGACATGAGGGCATCATGATCATTCTTATAACAGCAACATATATGAATATTGTCATATGAATTCTTATGATAAAAATAACAATCCATTCGCATTGTCAAGTACAAATCAGAAACTTTATTGAAAACTAACAAACTATAATCTCAGTCATTGAAGCAATTGCAATTTATCATAACATTGAAAAGAGTCTATGTAAGAGCTTTTCAGCAAAGTCCACATACTCAACTATCATTTAGTCTTTCACAATTGCTAACACTCACGCGATACTTGTGGTTACGGAGTTTTAATCGGACACAGAGAAAGATAGGGGCTTATGGTATTTCCTCCCAACTTCTTACCTCAAGGGTAAATGTCAACAATAATAGTTCATGCTAACTCACATCCAATTAGATATATATATCAGGATCGTACCAACATACTGTGCTTGCCAAAGGATAAAATATAAAAAGGAAAGGTGAAGATCACCATGACTCTTGTATAGGGTAGGAGATAAAAGTAAAAGATAGGCCCTTTGCAGAGGGAAGCAGAGGTTGTCATGTGCTTAAGGGTTGGATGCACAAAATCTTAAAAGAACGTCACTTTATATTGCCACTTGTGATATAGACCTTTATTATGCAGTCCGTCGCTTTTATTACTTCTACATCACAAGATCGTATAAATCTTATTTTATCCCTCACTAATAAATCATACATATTTAGAGAGCAATTTTTATTGCTTGCACAGTGACAACTTACTTGAAGGATCTTACTCAATCCATAGGTAGGTATGGTGGACTCTCATGGCAAAACTGGGTTTAAGGGTATTTGGAAGCACAAGTAGTATCTCTACTTGGTGCAAAGAATTGGCTAGCATGAGGGGGAAAGGCAAGCTCAACATGTTGGATGATCCATGGCAATATACTTTGTCTCAGATATAAGAAAACATAACCCATTACGTTGTCTTCCTTGTCCAACATCAACTCTTTAGCATGTCATATTTGAATGAGTGCTCACAATCATAAAAGATGTCCAAGATAGTATATTTATATGTGAACCTCTCTTTCTTTATTACTTCCTATTAATTGCAACGATGACCAAAACTATGTTTGTCAACTCTCAACAACTTTTAATCATCATACTCTTTATATGTGAAGTCATTACTCTCCATAAGATCCATATGATCTCTTTGTTTCTTTTTACTCTTTATTTTTCTTTTATTCACTCAAGATCATAGCAAGATAATCAAGCCCTTGACTCAACACTAATCTTTATTATATAGCTCACGGACTCGATTACAAATAGAGATCATAAAGTAAAACTCAAGACTAGATCATGCTAAAACTTTATTCTACTAGATCAAGATATTACCAAAAGGATCGAACTAAGAAAAATGGTAAAGATAGGAGTGTGATGGTGATACGATATCGGGGCATCTCCCCCAAGCTTGGCAGTTGCCAAGGGGAGTGCCCATACCCATGTGATTATATCTCCTTCTTCGGGGATGGAGAAGATGGTGGTGATGGTGGATAGTCGCACATCGAGCGTAACAGATCCTCCAACTTGCGGATAATGCCCTTGAGTGCGACGATATGATCCTTCAACAAAATATCACGTGTGAGATACTTGTTTTGTATACGAGCTAACTCAATCATCTTGAAAGCTTCAATCTCGGTCGGGGTGAAGAGAGGTGGAAGGATGTCTTCTGCTGCAGGAGCTTGCTCCTCCATGGCCTTCTTGATCCCATCATCCTTGTTGATCTCCCCGGGTTCTTCTCTCTTCAGCCATATCTTCATTAGCCAAGCATCATTGTCACCATTGCCGGAGGAGGGGGACGACATGATGCTTGGCCTTGACAAATCTGGCAGAAAACAGCTCGAAAGGAAAATAGAGGATAATCGCGTGATACGGTGGTCAAAACCTTCGGGAGATTATATAATGAATTTTTGCCGACCGAAAGAAGTATCGTGCAAGAAAACGGAGTCCGGAGAGCGCACGGGGTGCCCACGAGGCAGGGGGCGTGCCCTCCACCCTCGTGGAAGCCTCGTGTCCTTCCCAGACTGCTTCTTATTTTTCTATTTTTCTAAATATTTCAAAACAAAGAAAAATTTCCATTAGAACTATTTTGGAGTCAGTTTACTTACCGTACCACATAACTATTCCTTTTCGGAGTCTGAAACGTTCCAGAAAGTGTCCCTTATGTACTCCTCCGGGGTTACAGTTTCAATAACATTGGTTTCAACATTTATGGGATTACCTAAGATATAATGCTTGATTCTTTGACCGTTCACCACCTTCGGATTCGTGCCCTCGAAATTGTTGATTTTTATGGCACCGGAACGATAGACTTCCTCGATAACGTATGGGCCTTCCCACTTAGAGAGAAGTTTCCCTGCAAAAAATCTTAAATGAGAGTTGTATAGCAAAACATAATCACCTACATTAAACTCACACTTTTGTATCCTTTTGTCATGCCATCTTTTAACTTTTTCTTTAAACAACTTGGCATTTTCATAAGCCTGGGTTCTCCATTCATCTAGTGAGATAATGTCAAATAACCTCTTTTCACCGGCAAGTTTGAAATCATAATTGAGCTCTTTAATAGCCCAATATGCCTTATCTTCAAGTTTGAGAGGTAAGTGACACGCTTTTCCATAAACCATTTTATACGGAGACATACCAATAGGATTTTTATATGCAGTTCTATAAGCCCATAATGCATCATCAAGTTTCTTAGACCAATTCTATCTAGATCTATTAATAGTCTTTTGCAAAATTAATTTGAGCTCTCTATTACTCAATTCTACTTGACCACTAGACTGTGGGTGATATGGAGATGCAATTCTATGATTAACGTCATACTTAGCAAGCATTTTATGGAAAGCACCATGAATAAAGTGTGAACCACCATTAGTCATTAAGTGTCTAGGGACACCAAACCTCGGAAAAATAACTTCTTTAAGCATCTTAATAGAAGTTTTATGATCGGCACTACTAGTTGGAATAGCTTCTACCCACTTAGTAACATAATCAACAGCAACTAAAATATGTGTATAACCATTAGAGGCAGGAAACGGTCCCATATAATCAAAGCCCCAAACATCAAATGGTTCAATAACAAGTGAATAATTCATAGGCATTTCTTGACGTCTACTAATATTACCAATTCTTTGACATTCATCACAAGACAATACAAACTTACGAGCATCCTTGAAGAGAGTAGGCCAATAAAAACCGGATTGCAATACCTTATGTGCAGTTCTATCTCCAGCGTGGTGTCCTCCATAAGCCTCGGAGTGACACTTGCGTAGGATCTGTTCCTGTTCATGCTCAGGTACACAACATCTAATAACACCATCTACTCCTTCTTTATAAAGATGTGGGTCATCCCAGAAGTAATGTATTAAATCATAAAAGAACTTTTTCTTTTGCTGGTATGTGAAACTAGGTGGTATAAATTTAGCAACAATATAATTAGCATAATCAACATACCATGGAGTAGTACGAGAAGCATTTATGACATTTAATTGTTCATCAGGAAAGCTATCATCATTAGGTAGTGGGTCATCAAGAACATTCTCTAACCTAGACAAGTTATCTGCAACGGGGTTCTCAGCTCCCTTTCTATCAATAATATGCAAATCAAATTCTTGTAGCAAGAGAACCCATCTAATAAGTCTAGGTTTAGCATTCTTCTTTTCCATAAGATATTTAATAGCAGCATGATCAGTGTGAATAGTTACTTTAGAATCAACAATGTAGGATCTGAACTTATCACATGCAAATACAACTGCTAAAAAATCTTTTTCAGTAGTAGCATAATTTCTCTGGGCAGTGTCTAGAGTTTTACTAGCATACTGGATAATGTTCGATTTCTTATCAACTCTTTGCCCTAAAACAGCACCTATAGCATAATCGCTAGCATCACACATAATCTCAAAAGGTAAATTCCAATCAGGTGGCTGAACGATAGGTGCAGAAATCAAAGCTTTCTTAAGTATTTCAAATGCTTCTACACAATCATCATCAAAGACAAAGGGTATATATCTTTGTAATAAATTAGTCAGAGGCCGAGAAATTTTTGAGAAGTCCTTAATGAACCTCCTATAAAAACAGGCATGACCCATGAAACTTCTTATACCTTTGATGTCCTTGGGACATGGCATCTTCTCAATAGCATCAACTTTAGCTTTATCAACTTCAATACCTCTTTCAAAAAATTTATGCCCCAAGACAATGCCTTCATTAACCATAAAGTGGCACTTCTCCCAGTTCAAAACAAGATTAGTTTCTTCACATCTCTGCAAAACTCGATCAAGGTTGCTCAAGCAATCATCAAAAGAAGATCCATAAATGGAGAAATCATCCATGAAAACCTCACATATCTTTTCATAAAAGTCACAGAATATAGTCGTCATGCATCTTTGAAAGGTAGCAGGTGCATTACATAAACCAAAAGGCATACGTCTATAAGCAAAAGTACCGAAAGGGCAAGTAAAAGTGGTCTTTGATTGATCATCAGCTGACACGTGTATTTGAGAGAAACCAGAGTAACCATCTAGAAAGCAAAAATGTGTATGTTTGGATAATCTTTCTAGCATTTGATTAATAAAAGGTAAGGGGTAATGATCTTTTTTAGTAGCCTTATTTAATTTGCGGAAATCAATTACCATCCTATAACCTATAATAATTCTTTGCGGGATCAATTCATCTTTATAATTAGGAACGACAGTAATACCTCCCTTCTTAGGGACACAATGGACAGGACTTACCCACTGACTATCAGCAACGGGATAAATAATACCTGCCTCAAGAAGCTTTAGTATTTCCTTTCTTACCACTTCTTTCATCTTAGGATTCAGCCGTCGTTGGTGATCACGAACTGGTTTGGCGTCTTTCTCCAAATTTATTTTGTGTTGACATAGAGTGGGACTAATGCCCTTAAGATCATCAAGAGTATATCCAATAGCAGCGCGGTGCTTCTTCAGAGTTTTCAATAATCTCTCTTATTCATGCTCTGAAAGGTTAGCACTAATAATAACAGGATATATCTTTTTCTCATCAAGATAAGCATATTTAAGAGTATCAGGTAATGGTTTATGCTCAAACACGGGATCACCCTTGGGTGGAGGGGGATCCCCTAGGATTTCAACAGGCAAATTGTGTTTCAAGATAGGTTCCTGTTTAAAGAATACTTCATCTATTTCCCTTCTTTCATTCATAAACATATCATTTTCGTGGTCAAGCAAATATTGTTCTAAAGGATCATTAGGAGGCACGGCAATAGAAGCAAGACCAATAATTTCATCTTTACTAGGCAATTCCTCTTCACGATGTTGTCTACTAAATTTAGAGAAATTAAAATCATGAGACATATCATCCAGACCAATAGTAACACCATCCTTTTCGCAGTCTATCCTAGCATTAACAGTATTCAAGAAGGGTCTACCAAATATAATGGGGCAAAAACTATCTTGTGGGGAACTAAGAACAAGAAAATCAGCAGGATATTTAGTTTTTCCACACAAGACTTCAACATCTCTAACAATCCCCATTGGTGAAATAGTATCTCTATTGGCAAGCTTAATGGTGACATCAATTTCTTCTATCTCAGCAGGTGCAATATCATGCATAATTTCTTTGTATAAGTCAATAGGTATTGCACTAGCACTAGCACCCATATCACACAAGCCATGATAGCAATGATCTCCTATTTTAACAGAAATAACAGGCATGCCTACAACAGGTCTATGTTTATCTTTAGCACTAGGCTTAGCAATTCTAGCAGTTTCATCACAGAAGTAAATAACATGCCCATCAATATTATCAGCCAAGATATCTTTAACAGTAGCAATATTAGGTTCAACTTTAACTTGCTCAGGAGGTGTATACGTTCTAATATTAATTTTACGAACCACAATTGAAGCTTTAGCATGATCCTTTGTTCTAACGGGGAAAGGTGGTTTCTCAACATAAGTAGTAGGAACAATAGGATCATTGTAAGTGATAGTCTTTTCTTCAACTTTAATAAGTTCAACTACTTTTACCTCTATGGGAGGATGATATTTAAACCACTTCTCCTTAGGGATATCAACATGAGTAACAAATGATTCACAAAAAGAAGCTACTATCTCAGAGTCAAGTCCATATTTAGTGCTAAACTTGCGGAAAACATCGGTATCCATAAAAGATTTAACACAATCAAACTTAGGTGTTATACCACTCCTTATCTTCATCGAGATCCCAATCTTCAAAGTTGCTTTTAATTCTCTCCAATAAATTCCATTTGAATTCAATAGTCTTCATCATAAAAGAGCCAAAACAAGAAGTATCGAGCATGGTGCGATTGTTGTCAGAAAGCCGAGCATAAATTTTTTGAATAATTATTTCTCTTGGGAGCTCATGATTGGGGCATGAATATAACATTCACTTAAGCCTCCCCCAAGCTTGAGCGATGCTTTCTCCTTCACGAGGCCAAAAATTATATATATAATTACGATCACGATGAATAAGATGCATAGGATAAAAGTTCTGGTGAAATTCCAATTTCAATCGTTTATAGTCCCAAGATCCCATATCATCACATAGCCTATACCATGTCAATGTGTCTCCCTTCAAATATAAAGGTAAAACCTTCTTCTTAATAACTACATCGGGTATACATGCAAGCTTAAATAATCCACAAACTTCATCCACATAGATTAAGTGTAAATCAGGATGCAATGTTCCATCTCCTGCAAAAGGATTAGCTAGCAGTTTTTCTACCATACACGAAGGAATTTCAAAGTAAACATTTTCATTTTCAGTAGGTTCAGTAGGTTGAGGAGCAACTCTTTGCTCTACTGGTCGGGGTGAATATACCCCGAACAAGCCCCTCAGAGGATTACTTTCCATAGTAACTAGTGACAGTAAATTTCAGCACACTATATAAATTTTTCCTTACCAAATTCCACCTACCAAAGGAGCTTCCTCTCCCCGGCAACAGCGCCAGAAAAGAGTCTTGATGACCCACAAGTATAGGGGATCTATCGTAGTTCTTTCTATAAGTAAGAGTGTCAAACCCAACGAGGAGCAGAAGGAAATGACAGGCAGTTTTCAGTAAGGTATTCTTTGCAAGCACTGAAATTATAGGTAACAGATAGTTTTGTGATAAGGTAAATGATAACGAGCAACAAGTAATAAAAGTAAATAAGGTGCAGCAAGGTGGCCCAATCCTTTTTGTAGCAAAGGACAAGCCTGGACAATTTCTTATATAAAGGAAAATGCTCCCGAGGACACATGGAAATTATCGTCAAGCTAGTTTTCATCACGCTCATATGATTCGCGTTCGGTACTTTGATAATTTGATATGTGGGTGGACCAGTGCTTGGGTGCTGCCCTTACTTGGACAAGCATCCCACTTATGATTAACTCCTATTGCAAGCATCCGCAACTACAAAAGAAGTATTAAGGTAAACCTAACCATAGCATGAAACATATGGATCCAAATCAGCCCCTTACGAAGCAACACATAAACTAGGGTTTAAGCTTCTGTCACTCTAGCAACCCATCATCTACTTATTACTTCCCAATGCCTTCCCCTAGGCCCAAACAATGGTGAAGTGTCATGTAGTCGATGTTCACATGACACCACTAGAGGAGAGACAACATACATCTCATCAAAATATCGAACGAATACCAAATTCACATGACTACTAATAGCAAGACTTCTCCCATGTCCTCAGGAACAAATGTAACTACTCACAAAGCATATTCATGTTCATAATCAGAGGGGTACTAATATGCATATAGGATCTGAACATATGATCTTCCACCAAGTAAACCAACTAGCATCAACTACAAGGAGTAATCGACACTACTAGCAACCTACAGGTACCAATCTCAGACTTAGAGACAAGAATTGGATACAAGAGATGAACTAGGGTTTGAGAGGAGATGGTGCTGGTGAAGATGTTGATGAAGATTGACCCCCTCCCAATGAGAGGATCGTTGGTGATGGCGATGGTGATGATTTCCCCCTCCCGGAGGGAAGTTTCCCCGGCAGAATAGCTCCGCCGGAGCCCTAGATTGGTTCCGCCAAGGTTCCGCCTCGTGGCAGCGGAGTTTCGTCCCGTAAGCTTGCTTCTCATTTTTTCTCGGACGCAAGACTTCATATAGCAGAAGATGGGCACCGGAGGGCCACCAGGGGGCCCACGAGGCAGGGGGCGCGCCCAGGGGGTAGGGCGCCCCCACCCTCGTGGCCAGGGTGTGGGCCCCCTCTCGTATTTTCTTCGCTCAGTATTTTTCATATTTCCCAAAAATGACTTCCGTGGAGTTTCAGGACTTTCGGAGTTGCGCAGAATAGGTCTCTAATATTTGCTCCTTTTCCAGCCCAGAATTCCAGCTGCCGGCATTCTCCCTCTTCATGTAAACCTTGTAAAATAATAGAGAAAAGGCATAAGTATTGTGACATAATGTGTAATAACATCCCATAATGCAATAAATATCCATATCAAAGCATGATGCAAAATGGACGTATCAAAGAGTCGCCGAATGGAACATCGAACTACAGGCGTTTTAGCTGGAGTTCAGCACAACCAGGGTCATCAAGGGAGCCACCCTCGCCAACTTTGTGGCAGAATGGACTGACGCTCCGGAGCTCGAAGCAGGCGAGAGCTGATCCCTCTCGCCAGGAAGCGAAGCGCCAGATGGCTGGGTCATGTACTTCGATAGTGCTTTCGCACGCCAAGGCGCGAGGGCTGGTGCCGTACTCATCTCGCCCACCCAAGACAAGCTATACTATGTTGTGCAGCTCTGGTTCCAGCGGGGCGAGAAGGTCTCCAACAACATCACGGAATACGAGTGGTTGATCGCCGGCCTCAAGGCTGCAGCAGCCTTGGGGGTGAAGCATCTCACCATCAAGGGCGACTCTCAACTCCTCGTCAACTTCTCCAACAAGGTGTACGAGCCAAGGGACGAGCACATGGAGGCATACCTCGCTGAGGTGCGCAAGATGGAGAAGAAATTCTTGGGCCTGGAACTGCAGCATGTGCCCGACGGCACAAACAAGGAAGCCGATGAAATCGCCAAGAGGGCGTCAAGGCGTCAGCCCCAAGAGCCTGGTGTCTTCGAAGAGCGACTCTTCAAGCCCTCAGC